>NC_056750.1:183071730-183446730 GCF_019279795.1 Protopterus annectens | reverse complement strand
AGAGACTTATTTGATGTATATATGCAGGCTGGTTGCAAAAAAGGACAGTAACAATAGCAACATATCCTTGTTTGTGCCATAACAGGAATGCAGCTTTGCTCTCCCACCCTCAAAGGAATAGGCAAATGACATATTTAGCTAACAAAGCATCTTTGAAATGCTAAAAGTGCTATCAAATGACCTGTCCCTGACACATGTATACAGATTTAATATAGAATATTACTTGTGAAGTTATTGTCAGACATATATACCTGTGAAATGCCCAGACAAACTTGCCCATGCCAACAGTATATGTCTAACTAATGCATACAAATAAAATCGTAAAAGCCTTTGTTAATCAAAAAATATATAAAACTAGTAAACAGATTATTCATAATTTCATGGCAGCATATGCAGTATGTACCTGACAAAATGCAGGCATACCTTTTCAAAATCAGTAATCCTCTGTGCAGATATATGCCAAAGTAATAGCCTCTCTTCTGTTTCACCACATTAACTAGTCTGTTCTAGCTACTTGGGTGCCTTTTCTGGTGTAGCTTCAGGGTTGTCAGCACTGTGAAGTAGCAAATGAGGTGTCAATTCATTGGAATTGCTGACTCCCAAATCCTTGGCTCTGTGTAGCAAATGTAAACACAGTGCAGGCACTCCCTCAGTGTTTGTGTTTAATGGATTACAACTGTGAATGATTACTGGTTGGGGAAGGTAAACACAACAGCAATGCAGACTGCCCTACAGCCTGTGGATATGTCATGTTAGTCTTACAAAGAGTTTGATGCACTTTTGTCAAGGTTGGAAATGTAAGTAAGCAGCACATAATTAACAGGCTCTGTTTGGTAACATCCAACCTCCCCTTCATTTGTTGGTTACTGAATATGATATTATTACCATTTAATATTCTCACACATTTTAAAGCCAATGATATAGAATGGCTTACAGAGTGCATGTCTCATTACTTGTCAGAAAAGAGAAGAATGAACAACAAACACAGCAAGGTGACACAAAGCTGTATATTTGCAAGCAATAGTCATAGCCAGTTGTGTGATCACTTAGTGTACTACATCCAAACATAATAAATGTACAAATAACAGTTGTATAATATCATATTACTGTAGGTGATGCTGCAGTTGGTTGCATGCAGAATGATTTCAGTTTGTTGCTGCAAAGCTGTTTTTGTGGCAAAGAGGCTTAAATATCTTCACTCCTGCAAACTTTCTGTTTTCCCCTGCTTTCTGCTTTAGCTCCCTGTAGCTGTTCAGCCCATCTCACTATGCACTTTCATAGCATTCATCACTTTAATCTCCTCTCTCTTTTTCAATTTTTTACTCAGCTCTTTTCTCCTGTTCTGATTCTCATTCTTACCTCTACTGATTGTTTTTCTGCAGTCTTACCTTTCCAGGCTCTGCCAGGTCCATTCGTACTTGCTATGCTCAGGCTAACTACCCTACCGCCATTCCTACCCACCTCCATTTCTATTAGATTTATACACTATACCCCTTGTTCCAGCCCCTCCCTCCTCTAGTACTTATCCAATCCTACCAGTCCACTCCTCCATCTTAGCACTCCAGTTTCTCATCTGCACCTACCCTGCTCTCCATCCACTTCTCACCTATTGGCCTTAAATGGTTTTGCATTGGCTTCTGGACTTCTTCTTATTCTTTCTATAGTACTACAAACTGAATTAATACTACTAATCACTATCATTACTTCTAAGAGAAACCCCATTACTTACATTTCATCTCATATCACCATTTATTTCTACCACTCCTCCACTCATGTCTCTTACTCACTTTATATCACCCCTCTACCCCATGGCCATCCTCCTACTCTATTTCACATGCCTTATGTCCTATCATACAACACTTAGTCACCTGCATACACCTTCAACACTTACTTCTCCATTACTCCTCTAGGAACCCCCTGCCCTTCCTAATATCCCCCTCTCTTTTTAATTGCGCACTTACCCTACTCCACAAATACAAAATATTCACTCACTCAGCTACATCCCCTAAACCTAAACACAAACCATATAGCTTCTACCCTAACTCTTTAAAATCAACCTCTCCTTCAAACTCTCTATCAGATTGAAAAATCCACCCCAATCCTGGCCCTTCCATCACACTTACTAAAACCTCCAACTCAACTAAACATCTCTATATATGCTATTAACGTACAGTATACCTAGAAAAGTTACAGGGCTATATTCTTGGATCACCCACTACTCTCCTCAGATCTTAGCCCTATCAGAAACCTGGTTAAAATCACATATACCTGATACAGAAATTCTAGCTCCCCACTACAATGTATACTGCCTTGATAGAGCTGCCAAAAAAGGTGGTGTAGTAGCAATTATGTACTCTAAGAACCTCAAGCTATCCCCCTACATATAACACTGCCTAATTTCCACCCAGCTGAACTACTACTTCTTAACTGTCACGTCAGTCCACAAAAGAAATTTGCCATTATATATATATATATATATATATATATATATATATATATCTGTATATATATATATATATATATATATATATATATATATATATATATATATATATCTGTATATATATATATATATATATCTATATATATACCAAGAAACAACATTTTCATCCTTGAATCTGTCCTATCCTGGCTCTCATTGTATATCCACTATGAGCTCATTCTACTCGGTGACATTAATATTGACTGACAAAAACTATTATCCTCCTCCTCCTCTTCCCTCCACATTAACCTTCACGGCTTTCACCAACTTAACACAACTCTTACTCACTTCAATAATAATAATACTAAATGCTCCACCTTAGACTGGATTCTCACATCTGAACCTTCCTTTTATCACAACCTCAATACTCTACCTGACTCCCTAAGTGATCATCTGTTTATACAAATCCAGAGACATTCTTTCCAAGTGCCTAAATACCACTAATACAGAGATGGGCACAACCTTTTATCACTCGATGCTGAACCATTTAATAACATGCTCACTTCTATTAACTGGAGCCACTAGAAATACCTTCCCCTTAATGATGCTGTTCTAACTTTTAATTACGTTTCCTTGAAATTCTTGACTCTGTAGCTTCTTTAAGAAAAATCAGAATCAAAACTGCATTCTCTCCCAGGCTCTCTAAATATACCCTACCTCTCATAAAGCAAAGGGACTAGTATTGGAAACAATGGCTGAAAACTAAATCTACAATGCTCTTACAAAGATATAAAGAACTCTGTACCCTATCAAACAAACAAATCAATAGAGACAAGAAAAAATTATATTATAATGCCCAATTCACCCATAATATTAACCCCCAAAAATTCTGGTGCTCTATTCAAAAACTAACCAATACCTTTCCAATTACAACCCCTCTCACACTACACACATACTGAAAGCAAAAATATCCCCCTGTGTCTCCACCACTTACATAATGTCCCTACTACTAAAACTAAAACTATGCTCTCCCTCAACTGACAACCTCCATCCACTCTTTCTTAAACTTGCAGCCCACTCTATTGCCTACCCTGTCTCAATTCTATTAAACAGATCTATCCAAGAATCCACTGTCCCAGATATATGGAAATCATTCTATATCATACCACTGCACAAAGGAGGTAACTCCACAGACCCATCAAACTACAGACCTATTGCCATTCTCTATCCTCTCTCCAAAATCCTTGAAAAATATATTCTAAACTAGCTTCTTAAGTACCAAATTGATGAAAACCTACTGAACTCTTCTCAACATGGCTTCAGTCCTAACTGTAGCACTTCCACTGCCTTCCTATCTTTCACTCACAATGTTGATGAAGCCAGGGACAAAAATCTTGCCTTTTCCTCAACCTCTCTAAAGCTTTCAATACTGTTTCCCATTCCAACTACTTGCTAAACTACCTGAACCTAACGTCTCTCTCACTACTATTCTCTGGTTCTCTAGGTATCTCCCAAACAGGCTCCAGTCTATCAGATGGCAATCTGCCTATTTTACTATCCTACCTATCCAGACTGGCATTTCTCAAGGCTCTATCCTTAGCCCTCTCCTTTTCAATATCTTCACTAACAATCTACACTACTCCTGCACTATTTCTACCCTCATATAATATGCTGATAACTCAGCTCTCATCTCTACCTCTAACAATATATCTAACCTTCTGTCTATCACTCAAAATACCTTCTCATCTGTAGAAAAATGGCTAAGTGACCACTAATTCTTAACCCCAAAAAGACTAAGCTCCTACTATTCCTCCACAAGTCCCTCTCCCACTACAAATCCACATTCACTATCTGTTCTCCCAATAACACCCTGATTAAACCTGAACTACACACCAAATTACTAGGTACTATAATTGATGACCAGCTCAAATTTGACATCCATTTTCAACACTGTATTAAAAAACTAACCAAAAACTAGGACTTTTCTATAGAAATAAAAAAATCCCTTGCTCCCAGCTCCAAACCAATCCTAGCACAAGCCTTCCTTCTTCCATGCCTACTGTATGCCCACCTGTCTTTACCTATCTCCAGTCTTCCCTACTAACCAAACTCAAGCAGATCTATAACAATATAGCCAGATTTGCTTCCAGTTATCCATATAAATCACATCACTGCCTTGCCCTAAAACTTCACTGGCTTATATTCCCCCAGATTCTTCGCCTCTCCTAGCTACAGTTTACACACTCTATACTAAACAAACTCTTTGCCTGTACCTCTCTTTCTTCCATAGTATCCCTTTACATCCCAGTTTGTTCACTCCATAGCTTTGATCAGAACCTTCTAGACATCTATAAACCTAACAGAAATATTGACAAACTTCTGTACAAAAACGCAGTACCCTAGCTTGGAATAAGTTTCCTCCTAACATCCATCCCATTAATAGTAACATCTCCTTTAAAACTGAAGTTAAAAACTACTTCCTAAACACACAATCCTGCCCTTGTCACAATCCTCCTTAAACTTTCATTTCCTCTCTAATTTTTATCTTTCTTCTCTCTTCTACTATTCGGAATATGCTGGTCATATTCTTTCCACTATTATATATGCAAAACTAACTTGCTCTCTGCACATGCTAAAAAAAAAAAAAAAAAAAAAAAATATATATATATATATATATATATATATATATATATATATATATATATATATTGCTTCTTTATGTGTATTTTGTTTAATTGTACTTTCCATGTATTCAATGTGATTTCTTATTTTTTTCAATGCATATATTTTGTATCTGTTATATTCTTTCTTTGTGCTTTGTGATTTTATAAATCTGTATGTTACATACTGGAGCTTTTCTTTTCTGGTTTCCACTAAAAAAGGGCCACTTGGGTCAGTTGGACTAACCCGGTCAACAAATGTGGAAATGAATGGCTGGTTGTCTGTGCTTCTCTCGTTTGAGTGAAGTAAGACAGTATGCAAACTGGACAACTGGACCATGCAGGAAGTGTATAGGACTCAGTCAGCCAAAAATAGAAACTGTATACATTCAATGAATTCTATTGGGCACTGCACAAACCCGCTAAGAAGCGTTGCATGGCGGTTAAAAGAGAGAACTTAAGAATGATTATTAAATTATGGAATCTCATGTAACTAGTCCTGTGGCAGCAGGCATAAGTGTAGGGCTGGAGTACAGATGACCCTGTGTTCCAATACAGGGTGTGCAACCATTTTGTTTACTGTTGTGACATTGCAGTTGACAACAATGAATTGAAACATGAACAGGTGCTATTTCAGTTTTCTTGTGGCCACAGGTGTAAGTACAGGATTGCTATACATATGGTCCTGTGTTTTAATACAGGATATTCCATATACTTTTACAGTTGTTTGACTTCCCATTATGATCACTCTCACATAACACTTCAGATGGTGGAGCTGATATTAATTATATGTATGAGGGATGAGACATTGTTATTTGTTATCAGATTAACCTTCCAATTCAAATTATTTCATTCCTCACTGCTTGGCACTGCTACTCTTCTGTTACCATCTTGGAAATGTGTTGCTCTGGTGTGCACACTCCAGTACATGTGATAAGTGGAAATGGCAGGAAAGCATCAGTCTCTATTGCTCTAGGTCTGCTGGTAGACATGTCTGGTGTTAGGGGGGAATGTGCCAGGTTTAGGGCACAGAGGTGGGGTGTCCAGTAGTGCAGGATGTTTACTGGATTCCTAGTAAAGCATCACAGTCACAGGCTTCTGCAGGGGGACTGTTCTGGCTCCCAGTACAAGTCTGAGGCTTGAATAGTTTAGCCCAGGATATATCCAGTGCCACTGGCATCCCACACACTGAAGAGCAATGTTGGCATCATTTTAATAACTATAGAGGAGGAAGAGGGATACTATCAACTGTTGGTTGGAGGAAATTAAGATTGCAGACATCCCACAGCTGTGTAAGTATCAACTATAGAGAGTACTTATAAGACTTAGAAAGCTAAATATAGGCAAGGCTGGTATGCATAATGGTCTTCTGTTCTTTTCTGTTTTTTCCCCAGCTTCCAGTGATTGAGAGTTCACTGCCCATGACCACAGGGCTAGACTGGAGAGACTGAGGGAAGCAAGTGGTATTTATGCAGCAGAAGAGAAGTATTATTGTCACATTAGAAGTTAAAGATAGCTTTTTTGGTATTTTATAGAGTTGTAAAAATTGAACATGCATATCCCAACTGTAAAAGCAAGCATGCATGCATTAGTCTGAAACAAAAAACAATTATAAGAGTCCAATATTAGACTTTAGTCATAGATTCTTGGTTCAAATACCACAATTTACAACTGTACAATGCTGTTATTTCTTCAATAATATTTACATTAAATTAGAATCTCTATACTAGTGGCACAAATAGCCTGCTGTAAACTATAATGTATATAAATGGAACATGAGCATGTGCAATACATGCACACTTTAAGGATTACTTGCAGCAATCTGTAGTATAGTGTGTATCTGCTAGGGGGTATGCTTAAATGTAACGAGTATGTAAGAAAATAGAGTTGTATAATTCATGGCACATAAGATGGTATAAATTTTATCTCTTTTTTTTTTCCTCACCCCCAACCCTTATCTCTCTTTTTTATTTTCTTTATTTTTATTTTATTTTTTAAAATAATTTTTCATTGGATTTTTATTTTATTTTATTTTTAAAAATAATTTATTTTATTTTTTATTTTATTTTTTATTTTTATGTGTCATCAAAATGTGTCTATGTCATCCATGTCTACCACATCACTAAATGCTCCACAGCACAGCGAGGTAGGCCAGCCCCATTGGATCAGCCTGCCCCCACTTTACTTACTCCAGCACTGATGCCCAGCATGTCAGGTAGCCAACATGGCGGCACTGCCTCTGCTTCCCCTGCACTACCTGCACACTAAGGTAGTCCTATACTGGAGACTGGACCAGTGGTACCCTCAGAAAGCAGTGGCAGTGGTGGTGATTTCATCTCCTGCAGCAAGTTGCCAGGGATGGTGCATAGGGTGGTGCACCACATTATTGGTGCACACGTATACCTGATGGACAGACTGCTCTCCCTACAGTAGTAGTAGGAGGAGACGTCAAACACTCCAGCCACCTGTGGAGTAAGGTGACAGTAATGACAGTCCAGTGGGTGAGGACTCGATTTTCACTGTCTCCAAGCTTGATGGCTTTGGGCTTGGGTTGTCCCCACCCTCACCCCAATCATTATGTCCCCCAACCTTTTGTGTCCATCACCATCCCTGTCTCTTGTCTTGTTTGCCTTGTCTGTCTGAAATTGTTTCCTCGCCTACCTAACTTATCTGACCCAGACATACATGCATCCCTTCCCCAACATTGCTCTTTCTCTCAAATAAAAAATAAATGGATACCGGTACCACAAAAAAAAGTGTCCCATACATAGCTCTCAATTTCACGTGTCATCTTGACACACTTGATTTTGACCAGTTGGCTATACAACATGATTGCATTGTGGTCACCCCTTTTTGTGGAGGTGATAGTCCAAATTCAGTTAATATTCTACACATATTTTCAGTTTATACTATTAAAGAAATGGATAGCTATGGTTCTTTCCTACCTTCCTCTTCCTCTCCGTTTCACCACTTTCCTATCTACCACATTTTCACCACGTTAATCTGTTCAAAAAAATAGACTCACGCACAACATACATAAGTTGCTGAAAAAGCAATGAATCCTTTCACTTTTTTGCCTCCATGTTTGCGCAGAGATGTGTATCGCACACCAATGCGCAGTGACATTGAGTGGCTGCAAGCTGCTGTGTTTCCCACTCACAATGCTGCTTAATTCTGCTGTGCTATGCCAACACACAGCAACACATGTACTATAAAAAATCCATGTGATTGTCTTAAAAATGTTTATGTAAAAATATTTAAAGGTATTAGATACACCTGGATTTAAATCCAGTGCCATCTTGGCCCAAAAATAAATGTATTAATGCATTAACACATGCTGCCACAAAGTCAGTTAAACAACAGATATGTTTCTTAGACTGAATACTAACTGTAGACTTTAGCAATGTGGTTCGTGTTTGCACACTGCTTAGCTACATGTAAACATGTGTACCTCGTGGGTCTACTTCTAATAATCAAAAGACCAAAGAATTTACCGAGAGAACAACATAGAACTGTTAATTTACTGAATGATCACACTACCGAATATTTTAACAGGGAAAGTATGCACTTGGTCAATAATGAACGAAGAAACATACCGCAGTATGTCAAACCCACCAGGTGGAGGGCTGTACCCCACACACCTTCCCCTAACTAAATATACCATCTCCAGGATCCTGGTACAGAGGGGAAAAAGGGCAAATTTCCCCATGTTGGCCAAATACATATGTTCCCTTTTAAAATATTCTGTTGTGTGATCGTTCAGTAAATTAACAGTTCAGTGTTGTCATCTCGGTAAATTCAGTTTCGGATAAGCCGTCTTTCGATTATTAGAAGTAGATCCGTATCACACATGTGTATACACTTTGCTAAATATAGCGCAAACCTGCTTCTCGCCGTGCTATGGAAAAGTAAATATTGTTATGTATTACTGCTGTTTACTGTCCATTTCCTGTCTATGACATGAAATTACATGTGGAAACATAACAAACTGAAGGCCCTATCTAACAATATGTCACATATTTACAATACAGCCATGTGTTGCCACCCCCCCCCCCACCCAAAACTGCAACCCTGGTATCTCAGTACTTTTCCCCCACAAAAATCACCTACACTACAGAAAGTAATAAAAAATTTTGAGTGATATGCAATGCACATCAATTTGGTAACATACAGGACTGCAACTATTGACACATCTAAAAGCCTTATCTGCAAGGCTGGGGAAGGAATAAGCCCAGACCTTTTCCACAGGGACATAGGTGACCTTCATCATACTTGACTTGACCCATTTTGTTTGTTTCAAGGGTAGGTCTTGCTTATTAAACATTACAGACTTCCTTGATACTCACTCCAAAGACCTGGATGAGGAATAACAGGACATACTGCTTATATTGAGGCCTTGGACACAATCTCCCATTCATGTTTCATAGTGAAGATTTCTCATCTGGGAATGAAGCCGTACATGACTAGATGGATAGCCAGCTGGCTCACTGACAGAACACACACTCTCAAAGTTGGAGACAGCACCTCCACCACTATCCCACTTACCAGTGGAATACCACAAGGATCTGTGCTGGGCCCTCAACTGTTTGGGAACTACTACTCTGAAGCCCAGACACTGTAGTTGGCTTCTGGTTTACCAAGTTTGCAGATGACTGCTCATGTAGAGTCCTCCAAAGATGACAACACATTACAGAAGGGGCTGACAAAGACAAATGAATGGTGGCAAACTCACAGACTGAACCTTAAAGCAAACAATGCCTCATTATCTCCTTTGGCAATAAAGTACCCCTGATAATTATGATATACATAGCACCCCTCTAAGCTCAAATACAGTGTCATGAGACTTGGGAACATACGTTGATAGCAATCTACACTTTCTTCACTAAGTGTCCATAATGGTGAGACACACATTCTGCATTGTGCACCTCATACATATGAACATCACATCCAAGACCAGGGAGATCATAGCTCTATTGTACTCATATCAGGCCACTAATTGAGTACAATGCTCCCTTCTGTTTGTACCTCACCAGACACCTGCAGTAATTGGAGAAAACACAGAGATCTGTGAATGGGAAAATACAGAGCCTCCAAACATGACACATATGGAAAGACTGACCAGGAAGGTCATAGCTCTATTGTACTCTACCCTTAACAGACCACTAATTGAGTACAATGCTCCCTTCTGTCTGCACCTCACCAGACATTTGCAGTAATTGGAGAAAACACAGAGGTCTGTGACTGGTAAAATACAGGGCCTCCAAACATGACATATATGGAAAGACTGAAAGACCCATCAGTGTACTCAGTATCATGCAGGTTGTAAACATCAGCAAACTTGGTGAACCAAAGGCCATATACTTTAGCCTGAACTGTTGAGAAACAGAGTCCAAACAGTGAAGGGCCAAGCACATATCCCTAAGGCTTGCCAATGATGACAGCTCTACTGGTACACGTTGATTCACTAACTTTCACAGTATGTGTTCTGTCGATGAGCCAATTAATTACCCATCTAGTAATGTAGGTATTAATCCTCCACTGGGAGGGTTTCTCAGTGATACCTGCATGGAAGATTGTGTCAAAACCCTAGGCCATATTATGATAGGCAGTGTCTTACCATCATCCAGGCCTGTCACATGGAATCACTGGGCTGTGATAACATCACAGATCAGATATGGCATGACTCAGGACATACACCTTCATGATACAGTTGAATATACACTTCAACATACCCTCCACATTGGCTATGTTCATAGAAGGATGTACATCATCATGTATCCATCTGAGTTGGGGGGACAGCACCTGATGCATGCATGTATAGCGCCATCCTGACTCTTCTCAACTATGAGATAAACCAACATGTCATCATGGACCTGTTCTAAATGGACAGTAGAAATATTCCAGCTGTGTGCAACAGACCTGTGCTAGTTGTTAATGCTATATCATGTCTGTTACATGTGATAGATGTCCTCGAAGAGGTCATCATGGGCATGCATGATGACAACTGTCCTGTCCTGTGGAACTTGACCAGATCAAGGCATTTGACACCAAAGCACACTAAGCTGTTCAATCCACACAATCATATATGTCCATAAAAAGCTATATCCCCAAGTGGGTAGATTAGTGTATCACATATGTGGTCTCTCACTATGTTGAAATGTGTGAAGTGACCCTTATCTTAGGTGCAGTGATCAGGTCCATACATCAAGACTGTCTACTTGGCCCTCTCCTGTCCATTATTTAAGTGAAGGACATCACAGATGACATACGCAACCTGTGTCCAAACAACTGCCTGAAGTTCTACAGATTGTGGGCACTCATTGACTTCAACTGTGAAATTAGTATAATACAGACAGTATCAACACATACCAAAAATTGCTGCCACAGTCATGACAACACCTACAGTAACAAGACAACATGGGGGGATTTGTTAAGACAGAAAAACAAACACACAATGCAAGTATAATGTGGACATCATACCCTATAGTCCGAACAATAGGTATGTGGCCCATGTCTTGGGGTACATGGCAGGTGGAATGTCCACTAGCATGTTGTCACAATGATGACTACTCCCTTGTATGTAACACAAGTACTGGGTATGAGAAGGACATCCACACCAGAGGCCATAATACCTTCAGAATTCCCAGACTTCATAACACCAATTACTGAATACAATGCACCCTTCTTCATGTACCTCTTTATGCATCTTCCAGTGATGTGTAACTAAAGTGTATCACTTTGTCAAAGTGAGCTGGCACACAGCTTATTGGCCATATCTAGGCATTCTTTTTGTGGCATATACATGACTTTCTGATGGTGTGGAACACCAATGAATTTGTTACACTAGATGCATGTGTGCTACCTGTTCTGCTGATGCACACACTACAAACATAGGTGACCGACAACATTAATGATTAATGGCATGTATATCATTTGTGACAGTATGGATTGTGCCTATATATATATATATATATATATATATATATATATATATATGCATTGCACAAAAGTCAGCTAGCTTGTATTGCTCATGTCACATACAGGTATAGCAGTGTCCATCCTAATACCTCCAGCAGATGCTACAATGCCAGGACAGTGTTCGTGGTTACCTTCATAGAGTATCATAATAGTTGCTCAAGTGTATGTGTGCAGACTCATCTCATTACTCTAAATCATATATGTTATGTCAGAGGCATTAGATTACTGGTAGTATTCAGATATTGTCCATGATTGCGGTTGGTTCTTTTAATGTTTTCCATGAGCCTTTATCTGTGCCCCACCTGCTGAAGACCCCTGCTAAAAGTACACTCATATTCAGCTATATTAGTTTGCACAGCATCACAATATGCACCCTACCCCAATTGTATGTCAGATCCCTGATAGATGATGTAAGGATGCTTATCTCACACAGATGTCCTCCCCATTGTTATGTCACCTTATGTGGCAGTCACATACAACACATTTTCACTGTACAGTCCCTACTGTATCATATAGATATGTGATTGCTGTTACAACCATCTTCCATTGACATGCCCTCATCTGTTCTATATTAAATCTTTTCACCTGTCTTCTTTCCCTTTGTTCATTCCTACAATCCATCTGTGTGTCCCTATTCAATACACACACTTTCTCTGAGTGGTCATTTTACATGGTAGTCCATGTACTGTTATATAGATCATTTACATAGCTTCAGTAGAGAATGCCAGGAATGGAATATCACAGCAATCTGCACTGTAGATACACTGTCCTGTACTGTGTTTGGACCATATACTTTACATTCATACCTCTCAACTGTCCGGATATTCCCACGATGTCCAGATGTGTTCATTATCAAATTTGTGGTGTTCTGCCATATCACTAGGATGATCTTAGGACTGATGTGACTTAATATTACATACATCTCAGTAAGTTTCATTCTACCACACCTCTATGCGACTTTGATGTCACATATATATCCCTATTTCTGGTTAATTGTCCCTGCATTATGTTGCCTTTGTGCAGGGCTGTGAAGCCCTGTGATCATTGTGGCATTCCTCACAAAACCACAGACTGTAGGTGCTCTGCTTTATATAGAATTGCCATCTTTGTTCGCTTCCATGGTTTCCAGGCCAGCAACAATGTTGACTGCCATGAAACCTTGCTTAGATGAGGCCAGTGGCATGAATATGCATTGTGCTGTGGTGCTCGCTGCTGCCCACCACACACCACCATGCACACATGTGAATGCCATGTAGGCTTGGCATGGAGCCTACATGGAATTTATTGAATCATGGGGTGTATGTTTTTCTGGTAGGGGTTAGTGTTTCGGAGTAGTTTTTGGATAGTGGGATTATTTGTCTGAGAGGTTGTGCTTTAATTAATTAAGTAAATGTATTTATTGTTCTTTTACTGATATTTGCAATCACAGAACAGTGTAGGTTAGGGGTTTTCTCTTTCCTACACTGTTGTGGAGTTGGCATATATAAACTGGAGTGGGTGTGAGGTGCATTTTTTTAATTATTTGCAATTTGATTATTTGTCATATAATTTGGAGTTACCAATCAACCTGCATATTTCAAGGAGGGAGGGAAGAACCAGAAATAAGCAAACAAAATCGATGTACATATGGAGAGAGCAAAACAAGCTAAGGAGAAAGTGACCTAGACCAGAACTAAACCTTCAACCTTAGAAGTATGAAGCAAAAGACTTAACTACATGACTATGAAAAATATAAAAATTGCTTGACACCCATGCCAAACAGTGACTTTCTTATTTTTCTAATTCAAATTTCCCTTGAAAAAGAAAATCAAAACTGCCATTAAATACCTTGTTCAGTTGCTCAATTTTGGCTTTTCTTTCTCTTATAATATGACCACTTACAAGACAAAAAAATGATATCTATCTTTACATTCCTTACAAAATCTTTCATCTATTATCCATGAAATTGGTACACCCTTGGTAAAATGATCTTATTTAATTAATTAATTAATTAATTAGTTAATTAGTTAGTTTTCTTTATTTACTTCATTTGTTAATTTAGGTAAAACATTGATCCACATGGACCTTTTTTAGGTCCAACCCAAGAGAAAAAGTTTGAGTAGACAGGAGCACATTGCTAATTCATCTCAAATCTCAATCATGTTATATGCACGCAATGCTCATTACAAAACATATATTAAGTTAAACAAAACATTTATACAATACTTAAATCAAATGGAAAAGAACTGGTTGTATAAACAAACTAATAACCAACCAAAATGGCCAAAAAATGGCCAAAAAAAAACACAAAACTTATTTTATTCAAAAGAAAAAATACATTCAGCAAGTGCTTTTGTATAACATAAGACTTCTTCAGACTGAATGAATAACAAGCAAATAACATATTTTATATATCCACATATTAAAAATTCTCACATTTATTAAATAATTAAAAAATTGACGCTTCAATTTGATGAAGAAACTACTTCTGCCTGCATTAATGCTTCAGCCTTCTTCTTTTTAGAAAAATCTTAAAATTCTCTGTCATTTAAACCTGGAGGGCTGCTGTCATCCAGTCTTAGTTGCCAGCAGTATTCCCTCCAGTCTAACTCATCTTAGCATCTAATCTACTTAAAAAATCAAAGACACTGTCTAAAGCTAGAAACATAGGGGGACCTTTACAGCTAGTGCTGGAATAATGCTTGCCCCCATCCATTATTAACATATGTAGCCTCAAAAGCATGCAAATGCTCATATATCCTTCTATTTAGCTCTCTTGTCATCCTGCACACATTATAAGCATGACAGGCTGAGCTGATATCTAAGTAAACAACAAACTTAGATTTACAGGAATGATACCTTCAAACATAAATTTTCTTATCGTTAATCACGTCACTAGCATCTACTTTAAAATAATGACAATATTTACAATTATTGCATTTATATATTCCTTTTTGCATTTATTTATATTCTTATAGCTCAAATTAGCTTGAAAAATATTATTTAGACTCTTCCCTCTTCTATTTATAAAAATAGCACTTCTCCAACTACTTTTTTATATCAGGAAAGCTGCTCAGTATCTTCCAGTTATCCTTAACGATAGTTTTATGATTTTCCCATCTAAAGAATATTGCAACAGCATTCTCATTTTGTAATTATCCAAATTTCTTTTGTAATTTCTTGGGATACTCATTCCATCAGCTCTCATGTTTGTAATCTCAAATTTCTGCATAACTAACTTCTCTGGGTAGCCTCTTGCTAGAAACTTAGAGCACAAAGTGATTCCTTCTTTTAGAAACAAATCATCATTTTCAGTTAATTCACTCACTCTCATTAGCTGCAACTTAATAATATTATTTTTCATACGCTTTAGGTGCACCAGCTGCAGTGGTGCAGCAGTTAGTATTGCTGCCTCACAGCAAGAGGTTTGCTGGTTCAATTCTCGGCTGCTGTGCCTTCTGTGTGGAGTCTATATGCTTTCTCTGAGATTGTGTGGGGAGGCTCTGTTTTTTCCCCCATCCAAAACACATGCTACAGGTGGATTGGACACTCTAAATTGGCCCTAGGTGTGCATGTGTGGGCCTTCTATGGAAGGTTGCGTGCAGGGCTGGCAACTTCATACTGTAAAACTCCACTGTCAATCATTCTGCGGATCATTGTTCTACTGTGGTGACCCCTAATGGGAAAAGAAGATATTATTATAATTTAAATAAGTATTATTCTGCACTTCTTGTATATTTTTGTCTTTAACTTATTGCCATCATTAAAAATGTTTACATCTAAAAAATAAATACTTTCAAGATCATAGCTAGAAGTAAACTGTAAATAACTGCAGACAGAATTAACATACCAGAAGAATAGTAATAAATTATCTAAACTACCCCTCCAAATAATAAACAAGTCATCAACAAAATGTCCATAATAAACAATGTGACTATAAAATTCATTCTTAATAATAAATTCCCTCTCTCAAGCAATAATAAAAACATTGGCATAACTCGGAGGCATGGTAGCTCTTATGGTTACTCCATTCACCTGCTGGAAGAAATAAGGCTTTGTTATCAGAATATTGAGAATAAATCATCTGTTAGATCAGACAGAATAGGTACCTACAGTTGCAGGCACTATAATATGTGTCCTTTTATGGCCAATGATTACTTATTTATACATCCCAGTACTAATAGAAGATATGCAGTATTACATTATGCAGATTGTTCAACTCTCAACCTTGTTTACTTAGCCTTTTGTACAATTTGTCTAAAATTTTATGTTGGAAAGACCACCAGAACATTAAGAGAGAGGGTCAGAGAACATATTTATAAAATTAATAAGAAGGATATATACATTGTGACAGCTAAACATGTCTTGATACTAATTCCAGGCATTCTTTTACGTTTCTTGTTTTGGAAACTATAAGCATGAGCTGTAGGTTGGGTGATATAAGGAATAGAACTGAGAAAGCTGAACAGAACTGGATAATAAAACTGCAAGCAGACAGACTATATGGTTTAAATGACAATGTTTCACTGAAACCATTTTTGAAAGCTAAACCATTTATGCATTAGTGGGTATAATTTATATCATTGATATATGTATATATATATATATATATATATATATATATATATATATATATGTATATATATATATATATATATATATATATATATATATATATATTTATATATATATATATACATATACATATTTATTTATTTAATTTAGAGTTTATTTATTTGGTATACAAATGTAGAAATTATATGACCGTCATACAGTCTTTGTTTTCAGGTTTATAGTTGAGTCTGAGTGCTTTCTGTGAGTATGCTGATAAATGTGTATGATTTCAACTTTTTATAGTTGGTTAGCTGCTATATTATTAAAGGTCTGTGTTTATTTTGAGAGACTTGTTTGAGTAATATTATGCTTTAATAACTCAAACATATGATCACATGCTTCTATACCATGATCTGATTGGTTAGTTTTGAACCAGGAAGATTAAGTCATTTTTTTTTATCAGCGATGTTGTATAGGAATGGATAATATCTTGGTTCAAGAATATTTCAACTATTTTTAATTAGGTATGTTTCAGCATAACCCTTTTTAGGTTAGAAAATATAACATTGTTTAACTGTGTGATACTGTTTGTTGTTTGATTTATGCTCATGCAATTAAGTTTAATGAGCTACAATGATGTTCATATATCGTTACATTGTGTTTTCCTTACAGTTTTAGCATTGATTCAAGGCTTAGTTCTTCTTACTGGTGAATGAGATTGATGAACAATTGTCTAATATGAACTTTGGAATGCTTTTTATTAGGATGAATGTTGTGTTTTAAGAATAATTAAGTAATGCAGTATATACATCATGCACTTTGGAAAAAATTTTTTACTGTTATGTTTAACTGCAGAAGTATGATATGTTCTTAGCTCATTATGTTTTTATATGGTTTTTGGTGTTTTTAATTTCTCTAAGTCTTTTGGGTTACTAATACCATGACGAGAATGGACCCCATTCCTAAGTCAAAGTACAATTAAATTTCATGAAATTAGTATTGTTTCACTCTCTGATGTTAGCCAAAAGTGCTCTTCGCAGCACCCACAATGTGCCCAGCAATGACACCTTCTGAAATTTGTATGGTATTACATAAATTGGTAACATCTCTAAATATGATTCTAAATTCCTTTTTATAAGTCCAGTTGCTCCTACTACTACTGGAACTGTCTGGGTATCTTTCTTCCACATGGCTCTCATTTCTGCCTGTAGATCAAGGTATTTTATGACTTTGTGTCTCTCTGTACGCAAGACTCTATAGTCATTAGGTGTGGCGATTTCAATGATCAATGCTACTTTTGTCTTCTTTTCTTGGAGCACTATATCTGGTTTTCTAGCATCTATCTTTTGAACTAT
Organism: Protopterus annectens; assembly: GCF_019279795.1. Classification (NCBI taxonomy): domain Eukaryota; kingdom Metazoa; phylum Chordata; order Ceratodontiformes; family Protopteridae; genus Protopterus; species Protopterus annectens. The sequence continues at coordinate 183,428,782 of NC_056750.1, read as the reverse complement.
TGGTATTGGGTGATCCCATGTGATATAAACTTCATCATTTTCTATTATTCTTTGTGGCTCATGTTTCCAGTGTTTTTCAGCCACTTCAGTACCATAATGTTTGCACAATCTCCAGTGTAACAGTCTCGCCACATTATTATGCCTTTCAGTATACAGTCCATCTGCCATTAGTGTGTTGCAACCAGCAACAAGGTGTGTGACTGTTTCCAATTCGGTTTTACAAAACCTACATATGTCTGTTTCTCCATGTTCAATGGACTTTGTAGACCAGCGTGTACATAGCCCACTGTCTTGGGCTGCCAATATTAAACTTTCATTTCTTGATGTGAATTTTATGTGCGTATTCATATGGCTTGTGATGTATCCTTTTTTTGTTTTTTGATTGGTACATTTTAGCTTAAAATATCTGAATGAGTGTTTAATGTTTTAATGTCTGAAGAAACATTGGATGCACAATGCGAAAGCGCTCACTTATTTTATTTTGTTTTTCTACAATAAAATCTGTGGAATTTACTATATTAGCTCTGACATGTGTGCTGTTTCTTGATGGTTTTGTTCGTATCATTGAGACAGCTTAATCTTCTCACTGTTTGGCTCATTTCATTTTTTATTTTATTAATGCAGTTGAGTTTGATATTGTGTAAGGTTTAAGATGAAATCTTTTAAAACCTTGTACGTACCATGGTTTTGGAATTATTGATGCAAATATGAACAAGCAATAGCTGATGCTTAGAGGCATCAGTAGGAATCAACTGTAGATGCACCTGGGGGCGTCACTTCGATGTAATGAGTTAATATGGCTGACCTCAATCTTACCAAGGAGAACTTTGGACTTTAGCGAAAGGGTTTAAGCTTCATTCCCTTTACTACAGACATAATAGCTGATGCGATAACTGATCTTAAGGTATTTATTAGAAATTTAAGCCTTAAACTAATTTTTAAAGACTCAGCTTCATATACTTCAGATATTTGTAAATGAGCTAGTACTTTTATACTAGTCAATCCATCCTTACTTAATGCATTCAGCAGTCTGTGTGAGAGGGAATTATGTGAGATATATACAAATAAGGAATTGAAGAAATGGTATAATCTAACATATAGAGAATATGAAGCTTTTTTAAGATTACAGAATAATCTTGAAATTATAATTAAGCAGGCTTATAAGGGTGGAGCCATAGTAATTATGAATAAAACTGAATAAGAGAGATCATTGCTGGAATTTTTGAATAATGAAACAATGTTTAATAAGACTGGTATTTCTGATGTTAAAAAGTATATAAGTGAAGTAGATATGTCTATATATGAGTTGCAAGTAAATGTAGATATTTCAATAGATATGTTTAACCATTTTACTGCACCATGTCCTGTTACACCCATGAGACCCATTGTATCCAGAGGGGGATTTATTATTGAACCTGTCTCCATGTACCTTCAGTCTGTACTTAATAAATTGTTTCTGAAGGTGAAGAGTTACATTAGGGATACAGGTGACTTCTTACATCAGCTTCATGAATGGTATAAAAGGAACCATGAATTAGATTGTATCTTTGTGACAATGGATAATTCTTTATTCACGGTTATCCCTAATGACTTTGGAATTAATAGTATATGTGAATTTGTATGTATGCATGGAGACATGTCTGGAAGAGAGTTTGAGACTATCTGTAATTAATGGAGCTTGTTCTGTATAATAACATTTTTATGTTTCAGGATGCTACTTTCCATCAAAAAGCAGGTATCGCTATGGGTACTGCCATAGCCAACACATATGCTAATATTGTTGCTGAATGTTGGGGAGAACAGTTTGTTTATGTAGGTCCATTTACTTTTTTAGAGAATATTTTGTTCTACAAGCATTTTGTGGGCAATATCTTTTTTGTTTGGAAAGGAGATGTATAAGAACTTAATACTTTTGTGGATTACCTTAATGCCACCACTAATAGTTTGAGGTTTACTGTACACTGTTCAAATGATGTAATCAGTTATTTAGATGTTTGATTAGAGAGAATGATTATGAATGTATTTGAAGGTGTGATAAACAGTCAATTACTCTAGTAGACTTAATATTAATGATAATAAGTGTGAGAAACAAATGAAAGGCATGATTGCTGACTTTAAAGAGAGAGGCTATGATGAAAATTCCCTGGAAAAGATAAGGATAAAAACCATAAGAGAAAGGAATGGTAAAGCTAGGCCACATTTTTCAGAAGGGAATACTTTCATATTAAATATAGAAAGGAGTAACACTTGTCAGCATTTATGTTACCTGACAACATATAATAGAAAAACTAAAGCTGTTAAGGATATTATCTCTAAGAACTGGGGTCTTTTATCAGCTGTACCCAAAATTAACCAAATTATAGAGGATAAACCCAGTTTTTCTTATAGAAACAGCATTAGCCTTATAAAAACACTTATGTTTTAAGGATATGAAAACAAGAGAAGCTAGACCCATTCGGAGAATAGGGACTTTTCCTTGCCTTAACTGTGTGTGTGCTCTAAAGATATATTGAATGACAATGAATTTGTGCACCCTATAACGAAGAATAAATATACTTTTAGATCATCTGCTGCATGTACTATGTATAATGTGGTCTATCTTGCTACATGTATTAAGTGTTTAGCATTTTATGTAGGTAAATCAACTCATAAGCAAAAAGATCACATCACAAAACATAAATCAGATATTAGAAGAAAAATGAGTACTAACGCTCTTGTCAAACATATTGAGGAAGAGGGCATTGAGCATGGGTTTAAATTTAGAGTGATAAATGTTATTTACTCCGGTATGAAAGGGGGTGATATCAATAATAGATTAGAACTGAGTGAATATGAATAGATAATATCACTGCAGGCAGACACCAAACTAGGAATCAATGCATCTGTTAGTCTGAAACCAGTTTTAAAGAGAAAACAAATGGTTTTAAGGAAATAAATCAATATATTGGTATATGTGTATACATACTTTCTTAAAGTTTTTTTTAACTCTATAAATGTTCTGTAATTGAAATTATTTGTTTATGTTGATTTTTATGGTAATTAGGTTTTAATTAGAGCTGTAAGATGTGATTTCATTTGACTATTTAAAAGTGGGAGGATTTTCTACACATTGATGAAGGGCTACTGTATGAAAGCTTTGTGGCATATTAAACTCTATTCTTCTTGGTTTTATTGTTGTGTGAAGAGTTTCCTTCTGCTGGAATATATTTTTTGTCTTTAGATATAGACTTAACCAGAATTCATGGCTTTTACTAAGCTTACAACTTACATAACCATTAGCAAGCTTAACAATGATACCAAACAATGGTGGAAGATTCAAAATTTAGGGTCACCAATAAAATTCCAAGGTAGGTTTTAAATGTTGCCATGGATATGCTTTGCCTGTTATATCTATGATTGCATTTCTTTACATTGCCAATGCATTTTCATTGACAGAAAATATATAAACATTCATTGCTGATCACTAATATTTAACAAAAAAAAACACTGAAAAAACTTGATTGTAAATATAAATGAACAGCTTAGATTTGTAATCACTTAAAAAAACAAAATCATTGCTTTTACAATGTGGTTCTTCACCCCTATATCCCAATCATGAGGAGTCCATCCCCCACATCCATGAAAATTGTATATGCTAACTCCATGGCAACAAAACTGAGGAGGAAGAAGGGTAACTCCTCAAATTACATTACAGTCCAGCTATCACAGTTCATTTGCAGTATAATTTGACCACTGTAACGACTGACAAAATTTACCATAACCAGCAACATGAGACAAATCCTTGTCACAAAACACACAGCAGCCATATATGAATATATAAATATATATCTATCTATATATATATCTACATCTGTATATATATATATATATATATATATATATATATATAGAGAGAGAGAGAGAGAGATACAAGGACACACACACACACACACACACACACACACACACACACACACTCACACACCCACCCACACACACACATATATATATATATATATATATATATATATATATATATGTGTGTGTGTGTGTGTGTGTGTGTGTGTGTAGAGATAGATAGATATAGATATGTAAGCAGATGCTTTACACTCAACATAAAACCCCTAGAAACCCCTATACCTACATTTCAAAATGCTGAAACCTTAGTCTCAACTCTATCCATAAATGACTCCAAAAACTCAATATTATCTGCTGTTACATCTCCCCAAGCAACAATTCTCCCACCATAGAAGAAATCCTGCAATGGATCTCAAACAAACTACCCCAGGAAACCATCCTCTTAGGTGACCTAAACACAGACTGGTTAGCGTGTAACTCCAAGAACCCCACAAACCATATAAATCTCTATGGTTTTACCCAGCTCATTGAGGAACCCACTAGAGCTGACAAAAAAATCTCACAATCAATCTTGGACTGGACACTAGTTAATTGTTCAAAACAAAAATATCACACCGGGCGTCTACCAGACAGCCAAAGTGATCACCTCCCCACATTCCTTCTACGCAAACGCACCAATCTTTTAAACCACATACTTTTTAGACATGTTACAGATTACAGTAAAATAAATACACAAGACCTAAAGAATATCCTAAAACAATGCAAATGGGGACAACTTCTTACATTAGGATTAGACCTAGCAGCCAACTACTTTAACCACACTTTTACTACCATCCTCAATTCAATTAGAAGAATCAAAATCAAGGCAAACTATGCTGAATGGCTAAGCAAGGAAACAAGAGCCCTTCTAAAAGCTAGAGATAAATCTTGGAAAGTATGGAAAAGAGATAACACAAACTTATCCAAACAAAACTACCAAAAACTAAGAAATCAGGCTAAAAAAGAAACCAAACTTGATAAACAAAACTATTTCCTCGCCAGCCAAAACAAAAACACAAGAGACCCTCCAAATATTCTGGCATGCCATCAACTCCCTACTTAATCCAGGTAAAACATCCACTCCAACTCCCACCACCAACAATAACACTAAAGACCTTGCCTCCCAATTTAACCACCATTTCACTGAAACCATCCTATCCTTATTTTCTCAACTCTCATATAACAGCCACTCATACACTCCCATCTACCCCCTCAATAACATCCCTACCTTTACCCTCTCACCCGTCTCAACCACGAAAATTAAAAAACTGCTACAAAAACTTAAATCAACTACCCTTACTGTAGATAATTTACCAGCTAATTTTCTAAAACTAGCAGCCGATTCCCTTGCTCACCCTGTTTCCATCCTTATAAACCACTCCATTCAGGAATCCTACATCCCACAGCTATGGAAAGTATCATATATTATCCCTCTTCACAAAGGTAGGAAACTCTTATAAATTCTCTAACTACTGTCCCATAGTCATCCTACCCCACTTATCAAAAATACTTGATAGGTGTATTCACTCTCAAGTCATGCAATTCCTGAACACTAACAATCTCCTCTCACCAACACAGCACGACTTCCAGCAGCACCATAGTACAACTACTGCTCTCCTCTCTTTCACTAATACAGTTAACCTACACAGAAATAACTTTGTATCTGCAATATTTTTAGGCCTATCTAAGGCTTTTGACATGGTGTCACATACCATACTACTAGACTGCATGACCTCCCTATCCTTCACCCCCCCCCCACTATAACCTGGTTTAAAAGCTACCAATCAGGCAGACAACAATCTGGCCAATGGCAAAACAATCTCCTCTACTTCCAACCACTATAGGAGTCCCACAAGGTTCAATATTGGGCCCTCCATATTTACCAACAGCCTTCTTACATCCACCCGACATGCCACACTTATACAATATGCAGATGACTCAACACCCATCTGCTCCGCACCATCACTTACAGCCTTACAAAAACTTTCCCAGGAATCCTTTACCTCAGTGGAAAACTGGATTACCCAAATCCAACTCATCCTCAATCCCAACAAAACCAAATTACTCATATTCGCTCCCAACAACACTAAATCCACCCATCAACCTTTTATAATCACATCCAAAAATGGTACTAAGATCTCCCCCACTGACCACACCAAACTTCTCGGTGTAGAAATTGACAATGAACTACTGTTTGATGTCCACATATCACAATCAAAAAGGTCCACAAAAAAATGGGTACACTATACAGACACAAAAAATTCCTATCTGACGAATTACACTAGCCCAAACACACCTGCTGTCCACCCTTATGTACACCACCCCAATCCTTACCCATACAAGAAAACAAGACCTTGAATGACTCGAATCATGTTATAATAAAATCGTCAAATTTGCTAGTAACTCCAGCTTCAAAACCCATCACTGTCAGGCATTATAGGAACTTAAATGGCTAGAACTTCAACAACTAATAAAATACCACCAATTAATACTTGCCTACTATATTGTAAATCATCCCAACAAAACCCCATCCCTAAACCAACTTCTAACCCAGTACAATTCAAGTCGCCCCCTCCACTCTTCTGAAAAATCTCTCCTCTGTATCTCGAAAGTCAGTAACGCTGCAGGGAAAGCTCTGTTCTCCCACAATATAGCCAAAATCTGGAACAACCTTCCCCCTACTCTGACCTCTGCTCCATCAACTACTCTGTTTAAAAACTCTCTCAACGTGCACCTAATGAATTCCTGGCTATGCCCATGCATCGCATAAAACCCCTACCTCATGTAACAACAAACTAACGACCCTAAGGTATTTCTGTTTTTCTTAATAAACTCAGGAATCCCTACTGTAAACCTCCAAATGTATTTTCTATATGCATATTAACCAAGAATTGTTTCTTTCTGTATAAAAAGTGCTTTTGTCTATGATATTTTAATTGTGACTTGTATTAGGTGTGTAAACTATATTGTTACTTTTACAAAGTTTTTCTCCCCAGGCATCCACTGTAAATGGACCTCTGTCCAGGGACTATCCTGGTAAACAAATATAAAATAAAATATTTCAGGGACAAGAAATGCACTGAGTTAGGTACCTAATGGTACTTTTGGTGTAGTAGTATAAATTCTGGTCTCTGGAGCATTTGCTTTATCATTCATTTTGATAAGATGCAGGAGCTCAAAAACCTAGATTATAATTTATTGCAGAGTAGGCTAAGTGTAGATCATCTCATAGCAGTCTGGACAATATGGATTAGAGAAAACGGGCTTCCAATCTTTCCAAATAGTAAAGGGTACCCCGACCAAATATTCTTTTGCTGAAGAAAGTCTGGTTTGTCTTGAGCTGATGAACTCATTAATGCTGAAAGTGTTGATTGTGGTTTTAACTCTGCCTGTAGAGCTAGCTGTTTGGTCACCTTGTTCCCATTCAAGCTAATAACACTTGAAAAGCAAACCACAGACTGCAATTAAACATAACCGTAAGAACATGACTGCAGATGAACAATTCAAGAAGCTGCATATCTTCTTCAGCTGAAAAGATATTCTCACATTCATTTTCATTTAACATTTAGCTCTAGCCAATTCTTAGCCAGCCTGCTGGCTGTCTGATACCCAAGAAAGTGACTGCCAGTAGGTATTAATGAGTTAAAAGTGCTGCTTATTGAGGTAAATCCTAAAGAGGGTGTTATAGTCAAGAATAGGTCTAATAAATGAAAAAAGTGAAATTATAACCTCTTTTGTCCTTGAGGAGATACCTCAATTTATCTGTTGTGCAAGTCAAAAGGACTTTCTAAATGCAACAGCAGAGACTAGTTTATTACTGTAGTTACCAAAGTTCTTACTGATTGACTCCTATTTAAATGGTTTAGGGTGATGATGTCAGATTTACTAAAAGTAACTATACTACATTTCTTAATAATTTCTCCAAATCTTTAGAGTTTATAATGCCGTGACAGGAATGAACGCCATTCCCAAGTCAAAGTATGATTAAAGTTCACGAAATTAGTATTGTTTCAATCTTTGATGTTAGTCAAAAGTGCTCTTTTTAGCACCCAATGTGCCTAGAATTGACTCCTTCTGCTATTCATATGAAATTACATGTATTGGTAACATAACTGAATATGACTGTAAATTCTTTTTTATGAAACCCATTGCTCCTACTACTATTGGAACTGTCTGAGTATCTTTCTACCACATTGCCCTTGTTACTGCCTGCAAATCCTGATATTTTATAACTTTGTGTCTGTCTGTACGTAAGACACTGTAATCACTGTGTGTAGCAATTTCAATGATCAATGCTACTTTTGTCTTCTTTTCATAGACTACTGTGCTTGGTTTTCTCTCATCTATTTTTTGAACTGCATCCCATGTGATTTAAACTTCATCATTTTGTATAATGCTTTGCGGCTTATGTTTCCAGTGATTCTTAGCTACTTCAGTATTGTAATGTTTGCAGAAGCCCCAATGCAACCGCCTTGCCACATGATTATGCTTTTTAGTATGCAGGCCTTTATCCATTAATGTATCACACCCAGCAACAAGATGTGTGACTGTTGTCAATTCTCTTTTACAAAACCTGTATTTGTCTGTTTCTCTGACATGTTCGATGGACTTTGTAAACCAATATGTACATACTCTACTATCCTGGGCTGCCACTATTAACCATTCATCTTTTGATTTAAATTCACCTCTCCTTTACCATTCCTGCCTTAGATCCTGATTTATGTTACGTTGTTTCAAGAGTTTTCTGTACCTGCAACTATATTTATGCATTTTCCACATTTCTTGCCTTCTTATGTAATCCATCATCTTATATTCTTTCTTTTGTTTTTTGGCACATTCAGTTGCTGCCTGATTTTTTTATTGACTTTGATTATCATTCCTGCTTGACACAAATATGCTTTTACTAAACTAACCAGGTAAGTCATCTTAGACTTGTTCTCATCATGTTTTAAGACTTTCACTATGTTTGAATCTTGTGAGGTCAGCAAATACTGTATGTATGCAGTCCGACAATTGCATATCTAAACATGTTATCAGTTTTGAGGAGGCCCATACCTCCTTCTGAATGGGTACTATACAACATTGGTATATATGGATTTTTATAAATCATTTGATAAACATGAATCATTTTTGTTGCTTTCCTGTCCAACTGATCCAGTACCATTTGGGACCAGTTAATCACCCCAAAACTATAAGTTAGAACAGGAAGTGCATATTGGTTTATAGCTTGGACTTTGTTCCTAGATGTCAGGGCTGTTTTCAGTATTAATTTTATTTATTCATGTATTTATTTATTTATTTTTATTTTATTTCACATTTGTTTATTGGGAGTGTCTGACTGGGATAGTAGCCTGTTTTCAGGAGATGGCAGAGGAGAAAAGCTCCAAGATATAATATTATAATATGACATACATTAGAATAGCTAATGTTACTATGTATTTACAGTGCAGGTATTATACAGCAGGTACTATCAGTATATAATATTATAATATGACATACATTAGAGCACTTAAGGTTACCATGTATTTACGGTGCAGGTATTATACAGTATATAATATAATATGACATACATTAGAACACCTAAGGTTACCATGTATTTACGGTGCAGATATTATACAATATATAATATATTATGACATACATTAGGATACCTAAGGTTACTATGTCTTTACAGTGTAGGTAATATACAGCAGGTACTATGCAGTATATAATATTATACTATGACATACATCAGAACACATAAGGTTAACATGTAGTTACTGTGCAGGTATTATACAGTATATAATATAATATGACATACATTAGAACACCTAAGGTTACCATGTATTTAAGGTGCAGATATTATAGAATATATAATATATTTTGACATACATTAGGATACCTAAGGTTACCATGTCTTTACAGTGCAGGTAATATACAGCAGGTACTACACAGTATATAATATTATAATATGACATATGTATTTACAGTGCAGGTATTATACAGCAGGTACTATCAGTATATAATATTACAATATGATATGCATTAGAACACATAAGGTTAACGTGTATTTGCAGTGCAGATATTACACAGCAGGTACTATGCAGTATATAATATTATAATATGACATATATTAGAACACCTAAGGTCACCATGTATTTACAGTGCAAGTATTATACAGCAGGTAATGTCAGTATATAATATTACAATATGACATGCATTACAAAACATAAGGTTAACTAGTATTTACAGTGCAGGTATTATACAGTAGGTTCTATGCAGTATATAATATTACAATATGACATACATTAGAACACCTAAGGTTACCATGTATTTACAGTGCAGATATTATACAGTATATAATATAATATGACATACATTAGAACACCTAAGGTTACCATGTATTTACAGTGCAGGTATTATACAGCAGGTACTACACAGTATATAATATTATAATATGACGTACATTAGAACATCTAAAGTTACCATGTATTTATAGTGCAGGTATTATACAGTAGGTACTACGCAGTATATAATATTATAATATGACATACATTAGAACACATTAGGTTAACGTAGTTAATGTGCAGGTATTATACAGTATATAATATAATATGACATACATTAGAACACCTAAGGTTACCATGTATTTACATTGCAGATATCATGCAGTATATAATATATGACATATATTAGGACACCTAAGGTTACCATGTATTTACAGTGCAGGTATTATATAGCAGGTACTATCAGTATATAATATTCCAATATGACATGCATTAAAACACATAAGGTTAACTAGTATTTACAGTGCAGGTATTATACAGCAGGTGGTATACAATATGCACTAATTCAGATTATTTAGATGACAACATCAAAGAAAAAAAATAGAGTTTGAGAGGGTAAGATGAAGAGAAAAGGTTATTTACGTACCATAGTGAAAGTTAGGTATAAGTTGTCTGTAAGTATAGAGAATGATCCAGTATTGGATGTTAGGGTAATATGAAGTGATTTGTTGAGATCAGAATCAGAATCATATTTATTGGTCAAGTATGCACACATTCAAGGAATCTGATTCCAGTTTCAGTGATTCTCCAAGTATGACTTACATAAATAACATACATACAACTATTAAGAACAAGACAAAAAGGTAAATATACATATACATACAAGGTGCAAAGTGTAACTCAGTGCAGGAAAAAAGAAGTTATGTACCTACCATAATGTTCCATGTTAGTTGTCTTCTTCTCACCTTCTTTCTTGCTGGTTGGGTTCGGAGCTGATCCTCGGCTCCGACTTGGCCATCTTCTAAAGCTCAAGAGCTGCTTACTGGCTCGAGGCCACCCCCTATCCCATGATGCCTGGCGCTAGATACCCAGATCTCGTTTGGTAAGTCTAACTGCCAACATAAAAAGGAAAGAATCCTATCCTATAATATATAAAGCCTACCAGTGAGGCTACTAGGCAGAGTGGAACAGCCAGAGAAGACACAGCCAGTGAAAAAACATAAAGAACTCTTCTCGGTCCACTAGGATAGGGGGATGGAGGGTGGGACGCAAGAAAGAAGGCGAGAAGAAGACAACTAACATGGAATATTTTCATAGGTACATAACTTCTTTATGTTAAGTTGTCTATCTCACCTTCATTCTTGCTGGTTGGGACAGCGTCCCTAGCACCTAAAATCCTGGGTGGCTCATCGGGGCAACCTCTTCAGAACTGTGGAACCAAAATCAGCTCTGCTCCTGGAGACCACATCCACTTTATAATGTGAAATGAAAGTATGTGGGTTGGCCCACGTAGCAGCTGTGCAGATAGATTCCATGAGCAACCTAGCCTGAAAGGCCACAGAAGTGGCTAAAGCTCTGGTGGAATGATCTTTTGGTTTGACAGGCAACTCTTTATTCCTCAGTTGATAGATAAATGTAATCATAGTCAACCACCTAGATAAGGCTACTTTTGAGACTGGAAGACCTTGTTTACCCTGAGCATAAGAGAGATAAAGTTGGTCTGACTTCCTGATGTCCTTAGTTCTGTACAAATAAAAGTGTAGTTGCCTATGAACATCTAATTGATGCAATTTATATTCTGCCCTGTTGGAGTGGTTGGGAAAAACACAGGAAGGTCTATGGACTGATTCAAGTTATTTTCTGAAGGAACGTTAGGAAGGAAGGAAGAGTTAGCCCTGAGAGTAACCCTGTTATTGTGAAACACTAGGTACGGAGGACGGATACAAAGAGCCTGAAGTTCCGAAACACTTCTGGCTGAAGTAATAGCTACCAGGAAGAGGGTTTTCCAAAATTAAAACTTCAAGGAACAGGATGCTGCAGGTTTGAAGGGGGGGCAAAATTAGAGAAGCTAAAATCAAATTTAGATCCCATGGAGGAGGAGGATCTTTCACTGGGGGCATGAGCAGAGTAGTCCCTTTGAGAAAAGCTTTTCATAGCTTATGAAACATGAGATTATTTTCCGACAGGCCAATGTGACAATTTGAAATTGCAGCTAACTGAACTCTAATTGTAGCGGAAGCGGAACCAGCATGAAAGAGTTCCGCAGGAAATTCCAAAATATGGTGTACAGGGGCTGAAAAAGGGTCTATACTCTTGGCCTCTGCCCAAGAAGAAAAACATTTCCACTTACTAGCATAAGTTTTTCTAGTCGTAGACTTGTGCGATGATAAGATAATTTCGCACACAGAGGGAGAGATATCAGGAAGCCTGGCTAATGTCGGAAGTGGAACAACCAAGCAGTGAGCTGGAGAGATTGCAGAGACTGATGCAGCCCACCCGACTGATGGATCAGGAGGTCTGGAACTAGGTCCAGAGTCCAAGGCTGCTCGAGAAGATGATGATGCAGGAACGGGAACCATATCTGTCGAGGCCAGTAAGGAGCAATGAGGATCATTTTGCAACCCGATGTGGTAGCTTTCTGTATAACCTTAGGGGAAATGGAGGGAATGCATAAAGAAGTCCCTGAGGCCAATTGTGGACTAGAGCATCCCTGGGGGAATGTCCAGGAAGTGGAAGGAGAGAGAAGAAATTGCTGCACTTGCTGTTGAAGGGAGTGGCAAAAAGGTTGCAGCAAGGTTGACTCCATTTGCGGAAGATTTGGTCCGCAACTACCTGATTCAGAGACCACTCGTGAGGCATGAGAATTGCTCTGCTGAGCCTGTCTGCTATGACGTTGGACCTCCCAGGGATGTGTGTTGCAATCAGAAACCATTGAGAAGAGATCACCCACTGCCAGAGCCTGAGTGCCTCTTATCATAGGGGATAGGACCTGGTTCTGCCCTGCTTGTTGATGTACCATATTACTGACATATTGTCCGTTTGAATTGCAATGGTCCCGGTAGGAAGAGAATCCTGAAGAACTTGCAACGCTAGAAGCACGGCCCTCATCTCCTAGACGTTTATATGCAGATGGTACTCGTGAGGTTGCCAGATGCCTTGGACTGTCCTGCCCTGATAATGTCCCTCCCACCTGATCAGGAAGGCATCCGTGGTTACCGTAGCAACTGGAGGTGGTGGGACAAAAGGTCTGCCTTGGGGCACTGATGTGGAGACCATCCACCATGCAAGGTGCTTTTTGCATGCTTCTGTGATCATAATCATGTGAGACATAGGAAGCTGCTGGAAGGACCATTGGGTGAAAAGAAGCCACTGGAGAATTCTCATGTGAAAACAAGCTAGAGGAATGAGTACAATCGCTGCTGCCATGAGACCTAGAGATTGGAGGACGAACCTGGCTTGAATTCTTTTGCATGCTAATAAAACCTGCACATGTTGGCGAATCACTAGTATTCTGTCTGGTGGAAGGCTCGCCAACATGTCTTTTGTATTTAAATTTGCGCCTATAAAGGTGATAGACTGACAGGGTGACAATGCAGATTTTTCGAAATTTATTGTGATACCTAGCCTGGAGCAAGTCTGGATAGTGTAGTCTCTGGCTAGCAGAAGCTGATGCCTGGTGGAAGTAGTGAGGAGCCAGTCGTCTAGATATGGAAACACCTGGAATCCTAACCATCTGAGATGAGCGGTAACTACTGCCATACATTTGTTGAACACCCTGGGGGGCTGTGGTGAGACCAAACGGCAGAGCTCTGAACTGATAATGACTGGCTCCCATCCAGAAGTGGAGGAATCTTCTGGAGCGCTTTTCCATTTTGATGTGGTAATACGCATCCTGAAGATCTATAGAGCACATCCAATTTTCCTGACCCAGAAAGGGTAGAATGGACTGTAGCGTGACCATCCAAAACTTGGTTCTTCGAACAGACTTGTTTAGTCTGCTGAGATCCAGAACGGGTCTCCAGTCCCCTGTCTTTTTTGGTATCAAAAAGAACCTTGAGTGAGTTCCAGATCCTAGCTGGTCTGCTGGGACTTCCTGGATGACTCTCTTTCTTAGCAGTTTTGAAATTTCTTGTACTGCTTGATCCCTTAGATTGGGTGGAACATCTGGAAGGGACTTGTTTGACAGTAAGGGAGGGCACAGAAAGGGAATTTTGTAGCCTCCGGATATAAGGGACTGTACCCACTTGTCTCGAGTTATACCTTGCCAGGCTTTTGGGTACAGTGATAATCTTCCCCCGACTGCCTCCAGAGGTGGGCAGTTGGGCAACTCTTCAGGGATGCTGAAAGGGCTTGTCAGAGAAGGATTCTCTGCTGCCCTGGTTTTGCGGACCCCCTCTGCCATGGGGGCGACATCTGTTATTGTTCCCTCCTCTGTCCCTGGACGGGAACTCACCACGTGTGTCTGGCAGGGCTCCCTGAGATTTCCGGAACCACATCTTTCCACTCTTCTGACCCTTGGGATAGGATCTGGAAGGAGTGGAAAAATGGACTCCCATGGCAGAGAGAGTCTTGCCTTCCTGCTCACACCTGGTAAGGGTATCCTTCACCTGTGATCCAAAAAGAGTGGATCCATCAAAGGGGGTATTGGTGAAAGACACTCTGAAAAGTTCCACAAAGTTACATAGCCGCATCCAAGCATGCCTCCTCAGGGCAACGCCTGTGCCTGTGGCTCTATTCGCACCATTGGCTGCATAAGATATGACCCTCATGGAGGAGTTCACAACTAAATTTAGAGTCGCCAGCTGGGAAGCTATCTTAGCCTGGGCTCCCTCAGCTGATGGATCTTGTAGGGTATCTCCAAGCTCTTTAAGGAGATCCCTCTGAAGATGGGTGAAGTGGCACAAATAATTCAGGGACCTCATGGAGAAGGTTGCTGAAGGGAACATCCACTTCCCGTATCTGTCCATCGTCCTAGACTCCTTATTAGGAGGATGAACGGATGAAGAAGTTTCAGCCAACTCCTTTTTAGTGGCCGCCACCACCATGGCATCAATGGGGACACCCTTAGTCAAGAATTGTTTGTCCTCTGGTGCCGTTATGAATTTAGCAGGTCTCCCAGGGGTTGGTTCCATGGAATCTGGAGCCGACCACGCCCTTCGAACCACGACAGACATCAGTGGGTCGAAGGGCAGAGACACCCAGGAGGTGGAAGGTCGGAAGCCAAACACATCCAGGAATACTGACTCATCCTCAGAAGTGGCTAGGGTATTCCAGTTCCCCCTCTGCCTAAGCATCTCAAGGATGTCTGAAAAGGAGACATCTTCAGAGGAGGATCTAGGGGACCCTTCCAAATCCTCCAAGTCGGTATCTGAGGTGACAGACTCAGGGGAGTCAATATGCTTCCTCTTGCATTTCCTCTTGCAAGGTGGCTCCTCTAAATAATCAGGGGAGGCCTCGGAAGAGGAAGATGCACCCAAAGGGGTGTCTGGGAGCGCTGGATCCCCATGCTTGGGGTCTGGAAGAGGGGCAGAGGCTGATGCAGGCATCATAGGGGGAGGAGCTGATGGGGTCGATCGTGGGGCTGACTCAGGGGCCAGCACACTCCTCATCACCTTGAAGGCATCCCTGCCCAGATGCAGAGAGAGCTCTGGTTCCGAAGAAATCGGAATCCCTCTCCGCACTGAGGGGGATGGCTCCAAGGCTGATGTGGGAGCCGAGCTCACCTGAGCCGAAGCCCCGAGGGGGAGAACAGGGTCAGACAAGCATCCGATGCCACACTCCTCCCGGAGCCGACAAGGGAGTCCCGGCACCCAGATCCCTCCAGGGACGGTACCATGGAAGGGATCGGAGCCGACGACGGAACCGAAGGAGAAGGCATCAGAGCCGACGGTTCCACGACTCGAACCCCAACGAACTCCGGCTCCGAGCTCAAAGGAGGAGTCGGAGGAGGAATATCTGCAGACATGGGTGGAGCCAACACCTGATGAGGGGGGCTGGACAACATTTTTGCTAGGGCCTGCAATTTTAACAGTCTACTGACCACTCTTTCCACGTCATGATCTGAAAGTCTCGAGGACCGAAAAGAGTGGGATGAATGGTGACTACGATCCGATTTCAGCAAAGGTGATCTCAGAGCCGAACGTATCAACTCCAGAGAAGGAGATCTAGATCTTTTTTGACTCCCAGATGGCTCCAGGGAAGGTGTCGGAGCCGACTGGGAGGGAGGAACATTGGTTCCAGCCAGAACCGAGATAGATGGTACAGCTTCACCCAGTGACGGCTCCGAACTGGGAGCCAAAGGTTTAGGTGGCCTAGAAGATTTCTCGGGCTGAGCCTTACCCAGTGTATCTTAGAGCTTAAGTAAACCCCTCAGGCTCAACTTATTTTTGTGCTCCTGCAGGACTCTTGGACTAAATGCGTGGCAAATCGAGCAAGAGTCCTGCAGGTGCACGGTGCCCAGACAATAAACACAAGAAGTGTGCCCATCTGTCAGAGACATCTTCTGACAGCATGAGTCACACTTCTTGAATCCAGACAGCTTGGGATCCTTGGACATCCTGAAAGGAAACCAAGAAAAAAACACACACACACACAGAAAGGTTACAGCTATAGTTACCACAATCAAGTATAACTATTACTACCAAGACTATAGCTAAGTATAACTAAACCAGCTAACAGTTACTACAAACAATATTTATTTATTTATTTATTTATTTATTTTTTAAAGGGAGAAAGACAGAAAAGGTTGTCCTCTAACTTAAACAGAAACCTTTTGAGGTAAGGAAGGGGTAGAAAAGGGGGAGGGGAAACTCTCTAATTAAAATGAGTTTCTGAAGAGAGAAAAGGGAATTCAGATAAGAAAAAACACTAAAAATACAATAGTTCTATCTAAAAAAGGGATTCTACACTAAAACTACATATTTTTGACAGAAAAAAAGAGTAAATATTAAGTTTTATACGACCTGAGCCAGTAGAACAACCTCGCAGCAGAAGCGGCAAACGAGATCTCGGTATCTAGCACCAGGCATCATGGGATAGGGGGTGGCCTCGAGCCAGTAAGCAGCTCTCGAGCTTTTGAAGTTGGCCGAGTCAGAGCCGAGGATCAGCACCGAACCCAACCGGCAAGAATGAAGGCGAGATAGACAACTTAACATCAGGCTATACAATAGAAGGAGGAAACTAGTTCAGAAAAAAAACAAATCCCAAGAAGGAAAGACATCCCTGATCAGTATCAGTAAGAAACTAAGGTCCCTCATAAAATCATCCAAGGCTAACTTCGAAAGAAAAATAGCCAATTATTCAAAAGATAACCACAAAGCTTTCTTTAGCTATGTCAAGAATCTAAGTGGCAACTCGCAGATATGCTCTGAGCTAGTGCAAAATAGCACAAAATATATTGAACCTACTGATATTGCCAACATCCTGGCAGATAGATTTAGTGCAAACTTCACCCCCCCATCCCCAAAAGGGCCCACAACAATATCAGAAAAGTGTAGAGCCCTGGAAATCACAGATGCACAGGTGAAAGCCCTTTCAAAAGCCAAAAGCACAGCATTAGTGGGGCCAGATGGTGTCCCAGGCTGCGTCTTGCACGGACTACAGAACAAACTAACCCCCCCACCTAAACACACTGTTCAACCTCAGCCTCTCCTCAGGCTACATGCCCATAGAATGGTGCATAGCAATGGTTATTCCGCTCCACAAAGGAGGGGCCACAACTGACTCTGGTAACTATCGACCCATAAGCCAGACTAGCCTGGTCTGCAAGGCTATGGAGCGCATCATCATGGAACTCATTAACAAAGACATTGGGAACCTCCAAACACTTGACTTGACCCAGTTCGGCTTTGTTAAGGGCAGATCATGCCTACTAAACCTGGTTGACTTCTTTGAGACAGTCACCAACAGTCACCAAGGCCATAGATGAGGGGAAGGTGGTTCACACAGCCTACCTTGACCTCATCAAGGCTTTTGACACCATTCCCCACTCAGGAATTATAGAAAAACTCACCAGCCTGAACATAAACCCCTACATCACAAGATGGGTTGCCAACTGGCTTACAGACAAAACTCACACGGTAAGAATAGTGGGCTCCAGGTCTGACTCTAAACTAGTCACAAGTGGTGTCCCACAAGGCTCAATCCTGGGACCCCTACTGTTCGGCATATATTTCTCAGAAGTACAGGCAAACACAGGAGGACTATGGCTAACCAAGTTCACTGATGACTGCAAACTGTTAGCCATAATTGACTCCCCGGCTGACATGGACATTCTCCAAAAGGGCCTTACTAAGACGTTCACCTGGTGTCAAAGTCATGGTCTTAAGCTAAATGCCAAAAAATGCATAGTCATCTCATCTGGGAAAAACAAAACACCCATGAATTACCACATAGGTGGCAGACCCCTTAATACAGAAGAGGTAATAAGAGATCTGAGGACCCAGGTAGATAGTAATCTCTCCTTTGACAATCGTATTGCCAAAGTAGTAAGGAAATCCTTCTATGTAGCCCATCTAATTACTAAAGGGTTCGCATCTAGAAATAAAGAGGCTATAATGCCCCTGTACTCATCACTCATGAGACCCATCATAGACTACAATGCCCATTTGGGATGTACCTCACAAGACACTTCCAACAGCTGGAAAGACCACAAAAGTACCTCACCAAGAGGATTACTGGCCTCAAACATATGTCCTATGCAGCCAGACTGGAAAAACTTTGGCTGTACTCAGTGGCATATCAATTACTCAGAGGTGATCACTGCCTGACTTACAAAGCCATGTCCAACTCAAAATTGATGGACATGCTCCACCTAAAGAAATCCAAGTCACTGCGAGCCACTCGCTCTAGTGAGCTATACCTCGCCACAATAATAAATAGAACATGCTGGAGGGATAGATTCCTGTCACAGAGACTCCCCATGCTTTGGAACAAAATTCCTAACTACATTAGGCAGAGCCCCTCACTAACACTCTTCAAAAGAAACCTTGATGAGTGGCTGGGTAACAGAAAATACACCCCAAGGATCACTTCATTGGCTCTTCTTGACAGAGGCTCAGTTAATTAATCAATGGGGCAGCGAAAGCTGACACACTCTGGCTAGGCTTATAAATGCCCTCAGGCAGAGAGCCTAGTACCTACCTATGAACCTATGAACCTAAATACTAAAATAAACTCTGAAAGAAACAAATATTAACAATATGTAAACTATAATGCAGAATCCTTGGAGGCTTGGGAAAAAGAATACCCCATCCTAATAAGCTGAGTTAACTGCTTATGAACTTGATTGCCTGTGGGGAAAAAACTGTTCTTATATATGCTTGTTTTGGCGCGTATTAATCTGAAGACAGAAGTTGTGTGATTAGTAGTGTGATATTGCAAAGTATTGTGATTAGTAATGAGAGTTGTAAAATGAAGAGAAAGCAGTGGGGGCTAAAGAGAAGAGTTGTAGAGGATTAGGAGTAGGAAACAAAGAGTGAAGGCAGAAAGTGAAGTCTGGTCAGTCTGGGGAAGGGCAGCAAGATAGCCAGTTAATTGTAAAATGTTTCTTGAAAAGCTGTTTGAAACTGGAAGAGTTGGTTGTGAGAACTATATGCTGGGGAATAGAGTTCCAGATTGTAGATATTTGTTTGGAGAACAGAGCATCACAGTGACTATTATTTGATCTAGTGACCTCAAGTAACAATTTGTTGGATGATCAGAAAGGGCTACTGTTAGAGTAGGGTTGGACTAAGTTTTTGAGGGCAGGGCAATTATCTGGTTTGTATATAATGGTATGAGTGGTTGTTAGCTGGTTGAAGGTTAACAGATTTGGAAGTTCGATCCAGTTTAGCTGGCAGAGAGATAAGCAATGGTGGGAGCTGTTTTTGTGGTTAGAGACAAACCTGGCTATTTTATTGTAACAGATCTCTAACTTGTTTAGTCTTCTAATATATTCCTTAGTAATTTTTATTTGAATTTGTTCATATTTTAGTGCTGATCCTTCATCACTTCTGAAACATTTATACACTCCCTCCTGCTTGATTCTTTTAAATCACATTCCTGCCCCAAACTGATATTTTCTTGGTGCTGCAACTTTCTTGCTTTAAATGTTGCTTTTGCATATGTACCAAGACCAAATTATATTCTTAATGTCATCTGAGAAAGTTTTAACCACTTGCAGTTGTGCTTTCAGTTCCACATCTGTGGAAATATAGTTTTAAACGATCCACAAAAAAGAAGATTAGAAGTCTTTACATGTTGATGTTTCCTAGGAGCCAAACTATAGCCATTAAGTAGACAGCTTAATGGGTTAAGGCAAGGCAAAATAGCAGCAGTGGCAAAGAGTAATCCTGGAATATCTCCCTTTGAATTGTTATCGCTGAGACAATAAATTGTCCTTTATCATGGCTTACCTGCTGCCACTGTTTCATGGTCACTCCAATGTAATTGATCAATATTTTTGGTGAATATTATACATTTGTGAGCACTCTTTTAT
The DNA here is from genome assembly GCF_019279795.1 of Protopterus annectens. Taxonomy (NCBI): domain Eukaryota; kingdom Metazoa; phylum Chordata; order Ceratodontiformes; family Protopteridae; genus Protopterus; species Protopterus annectens. The sequence continues at coordinate 183,408,163 of NC_056750.1, read as the reverse complement.
CCATGAATGTGGGATGCTGTCAGATGCTTTTTTGTAGTCTATCCATTTCATATGTCGATTATTCCTCTTTTTACAATTCTCCATTATGACTTTATTTAATAGCAAATGATCCTTTGTTTCATATGACTTTCCTTTGTTACCCTTTTGCTCTAACACTGTGATCAAGTTTACTTCTAAATAACTATAAACTCTGCCAGCATCAATTGCAGTGTAGAGTTCATATATCGTGGGAAGGCAACTTATTGGTCTATAGTTTTTAAGGATAGCTTGTAGGTTCTCTGTTAAGGAGGAGTATTGTATTTCCTGTTGTTAACAAGGCTGGCATCTATTTGGGGTAAGCATATAAATAGTTCTTACTCACTACTAAATTTTCATGTAAAGATGTTAATACTTTTAGCCAGAAGTTAGGTGCTACATCTGGGCTTGGGATTATTTATTTAGGAGCTTTTCTTAATTTTGCTTCAATTTCTCTGGCTGTTACTGCATCCCATTTCATTCCCTGTACACTTGAAATTCCAATTCTTTCTTTAGCTTCTTCCATCCATTAAACATATTTGTTATGTCCCACGATCTTCATAGATATTTCTCCAAAATGTATCTATTTCTTCTTTTATTGGTGATATTTCTCTTCCTTTTGCCATGCTTCCTAATTCTCTATAAAAATTTTTGGATAATCAATAAATTGCTTACTTTGTACAGTTCATTTATATTTATCTACATATGCCTGCAATAATATCTTTAGTTTAATATTTACAAGACTGCATGATAGATCATAGTCCAGTCTGATACTACACATTGCTTTTATTACATCTATCTTTCTGGGTATTTTTGTTGATCTGTTGTCTCATCTTTACTCTTCTAACAGCAACACTTCTTGCATAGCTCTCAAACTCTTATAGCAAGAAATTTGGACAAAGCCATACATAACTGGAGGAGAGATGCCCAAAAATAGAGACAATTTGTACATACTCCTCCTACAAACTTAAAAAGTTGATAGTATAATATGGTCTATGCTCCCTCCCCTTTTGTGAGCTTATTTTTTTGCATTGTGAAATGTTCCATATCTGGGTGCCTTTGTCTTTATTTCTCTTTCAATATCTTTGGAGATGCTTTTTATGTATTGATTAATTTGACTTTCTCTGTTTGCATAAATATTGCACCATATCAGATCTCTCTTTCATTCCCATGTCCATATTTTTATTTTGTTCTTTATATATTTCCACTTTGTCAGTCATTTCTTTTTCCAAACTGCCCAAGGTTTCTCTGTGTATATAATGTTATTTCTGTATTATGTAACATCTATTTGAATTGTGCAATATGGGTTTGTACTATACAAAATATATATTTAACATTTAATTAAAATGTATATTATGGATTTGTGCTCTTTCTGTACTATGTATTTGTATTTCTTTGGAGCTTTTCTCCCCAGGACTCCACAGAAAATGGGCTCCTTGCAGCCCAATGGACTATCCTGGAAAACAAACTGCAAATAAATAAATAAATAAATAAATAAATAAATAAAGCTGTTGTGTTAATGAGCATACACTTGCATTTGAAGCTTTTGACAGTTTTTCTTGTGCAGGTATTTGTCTTTCCCCTAATTTCTCTCTTAATCTTTGTGTTTATATTCTGTCTGGAAATTGTGGGCTTCTTGTATAACAACAATACATAATTTCTTTCTTATCCTCAATAGTCCACTCTATAATCTTTGTGGCTCTTATTTGGCCCGTTAGTTTTTGTGTTTTTTGTGGAATACTACTTCCTTCTACAACAGTGGGAGCATTCTCCTGCTAAGCCTGGCCTAGCCCCATTGTAGGAATGTTTCCATGCCTTGTGGATTCTCCACTGTCATTTTTTTCCAGTCCTGGCACCAGTACACCCATTAGTCCATGATATATGCCATATAAAATGCAGTTTGTATATCAGTGTCATCTTGGTGAGATTTTTGCAAAAACAGGGTCCACCTCATTAACGTCAAGACTTGAGGATGAATTCTATTTCAGCAATACTACTCTCCCTTTCTTGCTGATTCTACCATCTCCCCATGTGAACTCCCCCCCTCTGCTTTTTTTTAATTTCTCCAAGTCTTTTGGGTTTTTAACACCATGATGGGAATGGAGCCCATTCCAAAGTCAAAGTATGATTAAAGTTTATGAAATAAGTATTGTTTCAGTCTTTGATGTCAGCCAGAAGTGCTCTTCACAGCACCCACAATGTGCCCAGTACTGACTCTTTCTGCAATTCACATGGAGTTACATGTATTGGTAACATATCTAAGCATGACTGCAAATTCTTTTTATAAGACCCATTGCTCCTGCTACTATTGGAACTGTCTGGGTATCCTTCTTCACATTGACCTTGTTTCTGCCTGCAAATCCTGGTATTTTATGACTTTGTATCTCTCTGTATGTAAGACACTGTTGTCACTAGGTATAGCAAGTTCAATGATCAATGCTACTTTTGTCTTCTTTTCAAGGAAGACTATATCTAGTTTTCTCACATCTATTTTTGAACTGTTGGTAATGGGTCATCCCACGTGATACAAACCTCATCATTTTCTATAATGCTTTGTGACTCATATTTCCAATGTTTTTCAGCTACTTCAATATTATAATGTTTGCGCAATCCCCAATGGAACAGTCATGCCACATAATTATGCCTTTCAGTATATAGTCCTTCTGCCATTAGTATATCACAACCAGCAACAAGATGTGCAACTGTTTCCAGTTCTGTTTTACAAAACCTACATTTGCTTCTTTCTCAAGCAAGTTCAATGGACTTTGTAAACCAACATGTATGTAGTCCACTATCTTGGGCTACCAATATTAACCTTTTGTCTTTTGGTTTAAATTCACCTCTCCTTAATCATTCCAGTATTTGATCCTGATCAACATGAGGTTGTTCCAAAAGTTTTCTGTACTTGCAACTATGTTTGTGCATTTTCCACATTTCTTGCCTTCTTGTCTGATCCTTCACCTTTTATACTTTCTTTTGTTTTTTGTCACATTCAGTTGCTGCCTGATTTTTTCTAGTTCTGGTTTGATTTCCATTCCCACTTGGCACAAATATGCTTCTGCTAAACTAAGCAGGGAAGTCATACTACAGTTATTCCCCTCATGTTTTAAAACCTTCACTACATTTGGGTCTTGTGAGTTCAGAAGATATGTATGCAGTGCTATGACTGCAGATCTATACATTTAATCACTTTTGAGAGGGCCCACACTTCCTTCAGAATGGGGAATATATAGTCATGGTATACACACTGATTTTATGGGTCTATATTATAACATCGAATCTTACAAAAATTGAATGTTATAATATTGAACCCGTAATGTCGAACGCTGAAAACACGAAGGTGAAGGACATCAAATTCTTTCCCAGGGAAAGAATTCGGTGGGCCATTGCTGTGGCTTCGCTGTTTTCAGCATTCAATATGTTGGAGCGTTATGGGTCGGGTTCAGGTAAGTGTGTGATTGTGTGTAGGTTAGAGTTAGGGGGCGGGTTAGGGAGCGGGTCAGGTAAGTGTGCGGTTGTGTGGACATTAGTGTTAGGGCGTGGGTCAGGTAAGTGTGCGGTTGTGTGTAGGTTAGGGTTGGGGGCGGGTTAGGTGAGTTGGGAGTAGGGCACGGGTGAGGTGAGTGTGCGATAGTGACGGACCTTAGGGTTAGGGACGGGTTAAGGTAAGTGGATAGCTAGTAGTGTATGTAAAGTTTAGTTTAGGTTTAGGTGTAGGATTTTAAGTGTATGTGTGTGGATTGCTGTTTTTGTGTGTGTTTGTGTTGTGTGTATGTTTCTCAGAATAGCGATTTTTTCCCTGGGAAAAAAAAATTGCTATTCTGACTGTTCGATGTTTGCGGATTTCGGTGTTTAGGGTTTGATATTATAACATTCGATCTTTGTAGATTTCGATGTTATAATATAGACCCGATTTTTATACATCATTTGATATGCATGAAGCATCCATCTTGTTTTCCTGTCCAACCAATCCAGCACCTTTTGGGGCTAGTCAGTCACTCCAAAACTGTAAGTTAGGGCAGGAAGAGCAAATTGGTTTATAGCTTAGATGTTGTTCCTAGATGTCAGCACTGTTTTCAGCATTAATTTTAGTCTTCTAAAATACTCCTTACTAAGTTTTTTTTCACAGTTGTTCATGTTTTATTGTCGATCCTTCATCAATTCCCAAATATTTGTACACTCCCTCTTGCTCAAGTTCTTTTATATCACATTCCTATGCCAGACCGATGTTTTCTTGGTGCTGAAGCTTTCTTGGTTTAAATGTTGCTTTTGCACATTTTTCAAGACCAAATTATATTTTTATATCACCTGATAAAATATGACCACTTACAACTGTGCTTTCAGTTCCTCATCTGATGAACTATACAGTTTTATGTCATCCACAAAAAGACAATGAGAAGTCTTTATACCTTGTTTTCTGGGAGGCAAATTATAGGCATGACATAATATGTTAAGTAGACAGCTTTAATGGGTTAAGGGCAAGACAAAAGGGCAACAATGCCATAGAGCCACCCTGGAATATTCCACTTTGAATTTTTATCCCTGGAATAATAATTCTTCTCCTTTTAACAGTTCTCAATTACAACTTTAACAAGAAATGATCCTTTGTTCAATATGACTTATTTTGTTACCATTTTATTCTATTTCTATGATTCAGCTTTCTTCTAAATGACTATAAACTCTATCGGCATCAATTTCAGTATATAATTTATACCTCATTGGAAGGCAAGTTATTCGTCTATAGTTTTTAGGGCAGCTTGCAGGTTCGCCGCTAAGTAGGAGTATTGCTTTTCCTGCTGTTATCTAGATTGATGTCTGTTTGGGGAGCGCATATAAATAGTTCTCACTCATGGCTAAAGCTTCATGTAAAAATGTTAATACTTTTTGCCAAACGTTTTATCTGGGCCTGGGGTTTTCCAGTTAGGAGCTTTTTGAACTTTGTTTCAATCTCTGTGGCTGTTACTTCATCCAGTTTCATATCCTGTACGTTTGAGCTTCTTATTCTTTTACTTCATCCATCCATTCAGCATCTTTGTTATGTTCCACAGGATCTTCATAGATAGTTCTCCAAAGGTTGCCTATTTCTTCTTTTTCTGGTGGTGTTTCAATTCCTTATGCATTGTTTCCCAGTTCTCTATAAAACTTTTTGGTTCATCTATAAATTGTTTATTTTGTACTTTTCCTTTATATTTATCTGCATATCTTCTAAGTTGTTCTGCCTGTGCTGATATTTTTAGTGTATTTGTGATAGTGCATGATAGATCCTGATCTCTTCTGATACTGTGCATTGCATTTATCACGTCCATCTTTCAGAGTATTTTTGTTGATCTGTCCCTCTTCTATACTCTTCTAACAGTAACACTTCTTGTCTTCATTATTTTATAGTTTTCTCTATTTAATAGTTCTATGATGGCATTTGATTTCTTCCCTTCCTTTTCTTACTGCCCCATGTTTTTGTGGTAAGATTTTATTTGTTGTTAATTTAGCTACACAGTAATATATACTTTTTACTTCTGTTATAGCACACAAATCTCTATGAATAGTCCTGAGTACTATGTTCATTTGTTCCATCAAACTTCTAACTTTTTGGATTTTACTGACTTTCTGTAGTCTATTTCTTTCATTAATCATAATATGTCTGTCCATCTCATTTAAATCAAACAGCTCTTCTCTTAGACCATTTTCTTCTAAACTGAGGGCACATTCTGTGTTCTCCATTTCCTGCAGGCATTGTGCAGAAAGTTCCAGAGCATCTTCTTGTGCCACATTCTCTTCAGTTTCAGCCTGTGTCATTTGGTGCTCTTTTATATGGGAACTCACTGGCAGATCCCTCCACAACACTGACTGTGTCATAGTTGCCACAGTTTCCTGTTCCTTTCCTTGCTCTGCATCTCCAACTGATCTTTTATCCTGGTTTCCTGGGGAAGGCTATAATGTATTTTCTTTTTGGCAAATGATCAAATGTCTCCCGCTACACTGGTTTCTCCCTAATTTGGGGATCCATTGCTTTATCCTGCATGTGATGTTATCAGAGTTAGATTTTCTACACTAAATCCTTCACTTCACAGGTAATCCATGTCCTCAGCTTCTATTTCTTAACTTTTCCATTACTAATTCTCTTTTCTACTTTTCCTCTTTGATTTTTTTTTCTATTGTAATTTTTTTCATGTCTGGATGCCTTTGCATATATTTCTCTTCAAATATCTTTGATGTTGCTCTTTTTTTATTATTTTTGCTTTCTCCTTTGCATAAATATTACACCATATTAAATCTCATTTCTCTTTCCCATGTCTATATTTCCTTCTCAGAAATCTCCTGCTCCTCCTGTTTCTCCTTACTTTGAGGACTTGTTGCTCCATCATGCCGTGATGTAACCTGTGTTGAACTTTCTACACTAAATCCTCTTTCTACACTAAATACTTCACTTTGCAAGTGATCCATAACTTCACCTTCTAGTTTTTTAACTTCTACTTTACTAATTTTCTGTTCTACACTACATCTTTGTGATCTCATAGTTTTATTGTGAATTTTTCCATATCTGGATGTCTTTGCCTGTATTTTTCTTTGTATATCTTTGGGGATGCCTTTGTGTTGATTAGTTTGGCTTTCTCCTTTGCATAAATATTGCACCAGATCAGATCTCTCTTTCTTTACCATGTCCATGTATCTTTTTATACCCTTCAAAAGTCTCTAGATTTTGTTCTTTATATTTTTGCACTTCCTCAGTAGCTTCTTTTTCCAAATGGACCAAGATCTCTTGGTTTATATAATATTTTTCATAAATCTGTTGTATTAATGAACACAAATTTTATTTGAAGCTTCTGACAGTTTGTCTTGTGGAAGTAGTTTTTCTTTCCTCTAACTTCTCTCTTAATCTTTTTGTATGTCTTCTGTATGGAAATTCTGGGCTTCTTGCATAATAGTAGCAATACATAATTTCTTTCTTATCCTCAATAGTCCGCTCTGTTGTCCTTATGGCTCATCTTTGGCCTATCAGTTTTTGTGATTTTTGTGGACTGTTACTTCCTTCTACAACATGGGGGAGGGTCATTGTTCAACATGGGGGGGTGGTCATTGTTCGCCTGAGCCTAGCCTGGCCCCATTGTAGGAATGTTTCCGTGTCTTGAGGATTCTACACTGTCCAGTTTGCTAAACTGTAGTGTACTTAGTAATTATCACTGAGTATTAAAAGTTTATTGATAATCTTAACAAAGGCCATGGTGTTGAAAGCTTTGCTAGTTGCAGGTAGGTACTACATATTGTTTGCCTTTCATTCATGGTGTCACTGATCCTTTTTTACAAAATCATCTAGAATGAACAGTCACAATGCACTCTTTCTTTCTTATTAGTTCAACTGATGCATGTTCCATAGAAGTCCAAATAATGTTAGTAAGACTGATACAGTTGTAATTCATATAATACAGTGACTGGCTTTGTGCAGTGCCACCACAACAGCTGTTCAACACACATCAGGGACATAACCAGTAGTGAGGCTCTTGCTAAGCAATACCTAGTACATCATTTCAAAAACCTGGAGATACTGTTAGAATGCAGAAAGCTGATTTTCTTAGTTTTGAAAAGTCCTAATAGTACCTGTTCAAGAATGATTTCTGGAGGTGAGGTATGGGATGAGGAGGGAATGTGGAGTATAGATTTCGAGAATCTGGAAGATAATTTGTCTATAGAAATGTTGGTAATGACCGATGGATTAAAAAATTAGGAGATACTGAAGACTAGCACAGTTCATAACTGTGTGGTACAACTAAGCTTCCTGCGATAGTTAGATGGATCAATAGTTTAGATAGATAGATAGATAGATAGATAGATAGATAGATAGATAGATAGATAGATAGATAGATAGATAGATAAAGTATTGTGGTTGTCTTTTTAATTGTGAGTATCCTGTATTTGTAGTAAGCCTTGCACCTCATAATGATTATTTTGAGGTACTTACTTACCAGATTTAACTCTTGTTTATGCTAATAAGGTGGACATCTATTACAAATAGCTAGAATAATTTTCCTGTTACTATAATTTTGTTGATTTAGATGTTCTACCATATTGGTTTACTTCTATGTTTTATTTTGCTTATTTCTGACATATATGCATGACTTAACACACATACTGAAAAGGGAGTAAAATTCAGAGGCATAAGCAAGTGCCTTCAGGCATTGGAGTAGTCTGGAATTTTAATATTTGTAATTATAATAATATGTTTAATACTGCATAACTGGCTTTATGGTAGTTCCTAAACATAGATTTTTTTTTGTGGGGTCTCAGAGCAGGTTTTCAGAGACTAGATCAGAGTCAGATGATCAGATTTTATCAGGGATGGGGAGAAAAGTGGGGAAGTCAGTTTAGGGTTAAGGTATGCATTCATAAGGATAAAATCTGAAACACAGGTATCTCTAGTTGGAAGAATTTAGAGTACTACTTAAATATGTAAGAAGTATTTCAGTTCAGAGTGCAGGTTACATTGATATGTCCAGGTCTGACCAGGGAGGAGGGTAACATGGTAGATACTGCAGTTTAGTGATATGCTCATAAGGATAAGACTTAAAAGGTTAGAACCTCTGAAAACAGGAGAAACAAAATGGTCAACGATTATTGGCATTTACAAAGTCAGGAAATCTCTGGACATAATTTTTATTTGTTTTACACGTTTCAGTTTATAGAAACAAAGCTAAAATTACAATACATAGTATATTAAGTTTTAATTGAGACAGGTATTCTGCATACTTCCGGGGGCGGGGGCATTCATGGAGATAAAGTTGGTTATAATGTGATAATTAGTTTAGTAAGTATTAGTAGGACTTCATTTAGCTCTACATTTGTATCATGTAGGATCAGTTAACAGACAATGTAGTTCTGAATAAATGCATAACCCTATGAACTAATAACATATCAAATGCAACTGAGAAATCAAGGAGGACAGAAATTCAATATAACTGAATCAGTTGGCATTAATTTGATCATTAGTAGCCCTTAAAGGGGAAGTTTTAATCTAAAACCAAACCAACAATGATCTTAGAGTTCACAATATGTTACATGTTTCTACAAATGGATGCAGTCCAATTTCTCTATGACCTCACCAATAAAAGAAAGATCAGAGACAGGGAGATAATTCAAGGTCATTTGGATCAATGCATGATTTCTTTAAGGATGGGGTTATTATGAACATAAGAGCATAGGAACATAGGTATATACTAGGCAAGTGGTCCCAGAAACCATAAGATGTCCAGCCATATACACCTTTAAGCAGACAAACTCAACACACATTTGAAGCACTTAATACTGCTCACCTCCCAAATCAATCTGGGTCATACATAATAATCCTGGTATAAAGTTGTGTCTACCCATCTTGTCATCAAAACTAACCTTACAGGTAGACAACGCTGTAGTGATAAGATATACCATAGGATAGGAATACATTGAGTTTAGAACCTATTCTCCAGTCAGTCTTGTTTATTTATTGGTGTAGATTTAGATACTTTGTGTAGGTGTTTGTAGGGCCACTGGTACGGCAAAGAAATAGGAGGTCAAATAGGACTGGATTTTCCATGGCTCGCAAAATGAGACACAGGTCACCTCTCAGCAACTCATCATGAAGAAAGTTGCCCAAATGTATTGTTGTAGCTGAAAGATTTAAGACTTTTACTTTTCTTGGTAAGAAATCTTTGGGAGCTTTCCAGTTGAGGAAAATGCTTGGACTTATACATACTAAAAAGGACATTATGTTCAATAATTGGTCTTATACAGGAAGCTGAAGGATGGCTTCTTTGGATTTTTAAGATATTCCCTTGGAAATTAACTTTGTCAGATAGAAATATTTCTTGGTTATTGTGGAAACATGATAACTAAATGAGAAAGAACTATCCACATAAATACCTAGGTCTCTTATGGCTGTATCTGTCTGAAGAGGAATACTATTTGTACTCTACAGGGTGAGAACACCTTTTCTGCCAACACTGCTATGGTGCACATCTACTTTGAGACTGTTTCTGGTGTTCCAAGTATGTGCATATTCCAGCCCTTGCTCCATCTGATATCACTGGATGAGCGGATAACAGTGCCCAGTTTGTAGTCATCAGCAAGCTTAGGCAACCACACTTCTGGGATATTGGTTTGGATGTCTGTAAAATAAGTGCCAAACAGGAGGGAGCTCTGATCCGATCCCCATAGCACCCTACTAATTACAATGTTACACTCATAGAAGGAAACAGCAACTCTCACAGCTTGTTACCTGTCAGACATCCTACTAGAATCCAGCAGACAGTGTATGCCACTATATTAAGCTTTTCTCATTTTTAAATAATATCAGCATATGGGATAGTGTCAACAGTTTTGGTCAGATTCAGGTAAGCATTGTGCACAGAATGACCACTGTCCACAACCATTCTGTAATCTTTTTGAATAAACTTACTAGGTTCAAGTGACAGGTCCTGCCCTTCAAAAAACAAACTGATTGGAATCTACATCAGATAAGTTGCATATGTTTGCATAAATGAGTTCTGCTATGATATGTTTCATGGCTTTACATTTAAGGATGCTGAGGCTAATTGGGCTATAAGTCTGTAGAGGGGCCACCTTTGTGAAGGGGAGTCACTGTGGCTTTTCTCCAGACATCAGGAATAAACCGTGTAGATAATCTGTTCAACCTCAGCCTAAGCAGTGGCTCAGATAAGACACAGTTTGCACTGATTAGAACACAATCTGGCATGTTGTTGGGTCCCATGAAAGTACAATTTTTAGCCTTTAACAGGGATTCTAAGATTTGGCCCTAGGTGATTTCATAGAAAGTAAATTCTCAGGGATAATGGAGACAGCAGTATGTATAAGAGAGGTAAAGGTAGCACTAAATTAGTCTGATAATATATCGGCTATATCTTTGGGGTCAGAATGGGTGGCATTATTATGGATGTGCTTACTGGACATTATTTGTTAATTTTCTGACATAACTAACAAATGATTTGTAGTTTTCTTTGAAGTCTGTAGCAGCTTTAAGTCCATACTTTGATTTACATTTACTAATGGTGTTTGTATGCTCCTTCCTGGCATACCTCAGTGTAGCCTTAAGGTAGGGAGATGAGGATGTCTTGCAAATTTCATTATTTTTCCTTCACTTGTTGTACATTTTATTAATACAGGAGTTTATCACGAGAGGCTTATTCCTGAATGTACTATTATATGTATGGAGGATAGGTACTGAGTTTTCTGTTCAACTGTTCAGGTAGTGCTAAATGTCAGAGATGAATGTGGCAGCCCTCTCAGCTTGAACCATTTGAAGGGGATGGTTGGGAATTTTGCATAGGTCTTCTACAAGATGGGGTAGGTTTGTCTTAAAGAAGTCCCTAAAGATGGTCTCATTTGATGGTAGGATGATACCACTAGGCGTAAAAGAGAAGATAACTGATTTGCAGTCAGATTTAGCCAGGGATGAGCAAATCTGGGATGAAGTGCAGGCAGGGGCTAATTGTTGGTAAGGACCAGGATAACGATATTAAAATATCTAGTGAGTAGTTTTGCAATTTGCTTCAGTGCATTTGTATTAAGGAAGTCTAGGAAATGCTGAGCATAAGTCTTTTTAGATGTGTATTTGCATCAATCAGTGTCTAGGTAATTGAAGTCCCACAGTAAGAAGATATTTTGTTTGATATTTAATGCCATAATGGTGTTCTGGTAATTTCTGTGACCTTTGGATGACAATGATGAGGATATGTAGCGAGAGTTGAAATAATCCTTTGATTTATTTAGGGTGATTTAGGGTTGTGGGTCATTTGATATGAAGTAATGGTGTTCCCAATAAAGACAGATACACCCTGGCATCTTTCAGTGCACATTTGGAAATCACACTCATCCTTTCACAATGCAAAGTCTGGAAAAAAATAATACAACACAAAGATTTATTTGGTAGATGTGGGATGCAGTCCATCCTAGGATGCAAGCAGAGCTGAAATAATTTACATGATTCTATCTTCCTTGCTGAGATAAACACAGTATTTTCTAAAGTATTACAGGGATCTCCACATCATAGCCTGTCATGTGTTCACAGGAAACAGTTATGGGGAAATTGTATCTAATCAGGGCAGATTTATCTGCAAATAAATGCACAGCTGTTTCTAATTCTGAGGATATAAAGGATTTACAGACAAGAGCCCAGGATAGACTATACCACCTGTTAATGATTATGAATGTAATGCTGCATGACTTAATGTAGCAGAATTTTCTCTTATGTGCAATTTCTGAATGGTACACTGAAAATCAGAAAACAAACTAAGCTTGTCTATAAGAAAATGCTACATTCTCCACTTGCATCTAACCTCTACCACTTTTTCCTTAACTCATGACAATGAGGAGTATTCCACCAATCACAAGTGCTGGTAGACAGGAGGCATGCACAGACAGGAGTAATCTAATCTAGAGCACAAATCAAAGCCGAAATTATAGTGTCTCTAGATTACCAACAATGTTCTCCTGTAGTGACTGATTTACCAAGTAAATCAGGTCAGCAATGGAGATGTCCCTTAAACATCTGAAATAGGTGAACTCAAGTGTCAGATGATCTATCCACAGGAAGGGCTAAGCAGAAATTATTTAAATATCAACTAGACACATGCTTCTCAACTGTCTAGATTTTTGCAGAATGCCTATATTTTCACCACATATTTTTGGTCTGCTCCTCTTAAAATTTGTTGTTTTCTGGCAAATCATTGATGACTGAAGTCAGCAGATAATGATGGACATTTGGGTTTCAGAATTCATACCCTTCAGGAAATGCATGCTAATGTAAAACTTGTTATTCTACCAACTTTCTAAGTTTATAAGAGCAATCTTTAAAAACTGTCCCGATTTTCGGGCCCCCCCCCCCCATTATAGGTTCATAGGATCATAGGTTTATACTAGGCTATCTGCCCTAAGGCATTTATAAGCCTAGCCCAAATTTTTGTGGCTTACGCCACCCCTTATATGAAAAAATGCTGTGCCCATTAGTTTGTTGTGCCTCTGTCCAGCAGTGACACAGAGATGATTCCCGGGGTAAACCTACGATCTCCCATCCACAGGTCTAGATTTCTCTTGAACAGAGTCAGCGAGGTGCTCTGCCTCACATGGACCGGGATTTTATTCCACAGCATAGGGAGTCTCTGAGTGATAAATCTATCCCTCCAGCACGTCCTATTTATATCCATGCTAAGGTTTAAGTCGCTTGCTCTAGTGGTTTTGGTGGATTTTTTGAGGTGGAGCATGTCCATTAATTCCGGGTTGGACATGGCCTTGTATGTCAGGCACATGTCACCTCTGAGCAGACGGTATGTGACTGAATAGAGCTGGAGTTTCTTCAATCTGGCAGCATATGACAGATTTTGGAGTCCCTTTATCCTTTTGGTGAGGAACTTTTGGGGTCTCTCCAATTGCTGCAGATGTCGGGTGAGATACATCCCGAATGGGGCATTGTACTCGATCATTGGTCTGATAAGTGAAGAGTACAGGGGAACAATGACCTCACTAGATCTGGATGTGAATCCCTTCATGATCAGGTGGGCAATGTAGAAGGTCTTTCTAACCACTTTAGCAATGTGAGTGTCAAAGAAAGGCCACTGTCAACCTGGGTCCCCAGGTCCCTGATAACCTCTTCTGTGCTTAGTGGATTGCCACCTATATGGTAGCTTGGGGTTACCTTGTTTTTCCCGAAGGGTATGACTATACATTTTTGGCGTTTAACTTCAGGCCATGGCTCTGGCACCAGCTATCTGTTTCCGTGAGTCCCTTCTGAAGGATATCCATGTCCGATGCACTTTCCACTATGGCCCAGTTTGCAGTTGTCTGCAAACTTTGTCAGCCAAAGTCCTCCCATGTTGGCCTGTACTTCTGAGAAGTAGATGCCAAACAATAGGGGGCCAAGGACCGAGCCCTGTGGGACACCACTTGTGACCGGCTTGGAGTCTGACACAGCGCCAGCAACTCTAACCCTGTGGGTTCTGTCCTTAAGCCAGTTTGCAACCCATCTTGTGACATATGGGTTTACATTTAAGCTGGTAAGTTTTTCTACAATACCCGAGTGGGGTATTGTGTCGAAGGCCTTTGCAAGGTCAAGGTAGGCTGTATGGACTGCCTTTCCCTCATCAATGGCCTTGGTGACTGTTTCGAAGAGGTCGACTAAGTTCAAAAGGCATGATCTTCCCTTGACAAAGCCAAACTGGGTCGGGTCCAATGTCTGCAAGTCCCCTATATCTTTGTTTATGAGCTCCATTATGATCCTCTCCATAGCTTTGCAGACTAGACTTGTTAAGCTTATGGGGCGGTAATTACCAGGGTCCGTAGAGGCGCCGCCTTTGTGGAGTGGGACCACAGTTGCCGTACTCCACTCCTTGGGCACGTATCCTGTGGTAAGGCTGAGATTAAACAGCTGCCTTATGTGCGGGTTTAATTCCTCATTTAGCTCGTGTAGCACACAGCCGGGGACACCATCCGGTCCCATTGATGCTGTGTTTTTAGCTTTAGAGAGAGCAGCTTTCACCTGCGCATTTGAGATGTCCGGGAGGCTACACTCGGCTGGGATAGTTATCTCTCCTTTAGGGGGGAGGGGTGAAGTTTGCACTGAACCTGTCTGCCAGTATGTTGGCAATGTCTGTGGGTTCAGTGATTTTTGTATCATTTTGGACTAATTCTGAGCATATCTGGGAGTTTCCACCCAGGTTCCTAACATAGCTGAAAAAGGCCTTATGATTGTCCTTTGAATCCATGGCAATTTTTCTCTCAAAATTGGCCTTAGTTGATTTTATGAGTGCTCGTATTTTTTTACTAATAATGATCAGGGTGACTTCCCTTTTATGGATTTTGTTCTATCATGTAATAGCTTTCTCCTTATTGTAAAGTTTGTTAATGGCTGGGGTCCACCAGACTGGACGTTTGCCCTTTGTGGAAAGAGTCTTGGTTTTATTTGGGATTGCCTGATCCATGCAGTCCTGGAGGTGTTCATAGAAGGCATTTGTAAGGGCTTCCGCAGCTTGGGTTGTGGTTTCCACTGGCTCAGGGGCCTTGAAGGATACCACACCAGTCTTGAGTAGTGTGAAGTTTGCTTTAGAGAAGTTCTTCACTATGTGTTTTTTTGTTGGGGGGGGGGGGGGAAGGTGGATTTCCAGTGAGATTAGTTTATGATCAGATCTCACCAATGAGGGATATACTTCCGGTGTGGAGCATTTTGTCCCCATGTTTGTGACAATGAGATCTAGTATATTTTCTCCTCTCGTGGGAACAGTGACTAGCTGTTCCATGGCATTTGAATTTATGAACTCCAGGAACCGTTGGGCTAGAAAGTTAGGGCTTGAGTAATGTTCCCAGTCTATATTCGGGTAGTTGAAGTCACCCAATATGATGGTGTTTGGAGATACATTTATACCCTCCAGTGTCTTCAGGAAGGCTGTGTGGGGTTCCTGAGTTTGAGAGGGTGGCCTGTAGCATGCTACAATTTGTAGAGCAGTTTTGCCTATGGTTAGTTGCACCTGGATAGTTTCCGAAGCTTCATGCGTTGCCACCAACCTGGAGGTGTGGGTATCCTTTATGAATATGGATACACCCCCTCCTTTTGTGGTGTGGTCTGGGTTTTGGGGCCGGAACGCATGATATGAGGTAAAACCTAATAGTGCCGGGGTGCTCTCAGGAGCCTTGAACCAGGTTTCAGTTACAGCACAGACATCGATGTTCTCCATACTGAGAAGGGCCTCGAGTGCGTGCATTTTGAGATTTAGACTTCTGGCATTAAGCAGCATTACCCTCAGTTTCTTCCCATTTTTGTTTTCTAGGGTGGTAAGTTTAGAATTTGAGCCTTGCCTAAAAAAGGCACTATGGGGGTGGCAAGAGCCTTAGCCAATATCCGGAATCCTAGGGGTGACAGGTGCAAGCCGTCCCTTGCGAAGCAGCATGGCTTGTCAAGCATGTCATCCCAGGCAGACAGACACTGGATCCCCTTTGAATGACACCAGACATTAAGCCAATTGTTAAAGCTGATCATCTTGTCTCTATATTGTGGCATCATTCTTGGTGAAGGAAGGATACTGCTCAGGGTTAGGGTCATACCTGCCTGGGCTACATAATCAGAGAGCTCCTCTATGTCTCTTTTCATGTAGTCCAGGGAGGTGCGTCTCAGGTCGTTCACACCAGCATGGACAATGACTGTGTCATATTTGTACTTGCCGTGGAGTGACCCGAGTGCTTGTGTTATGTGGCGGATTCTAGCGCCCGATAGGCAGCTTACTGTGACCCTCTCCTTGTTCAGCCTGGTGAGTGGGACGTCAGTGTGTCTGACTATGGAGTCACCTATGACAAGTATGTTTGGTGTTGTATTTGGCCTTAAGGGCTGTGACTGCTTTGCACACTGCTTTTGTGGTTTATGTGTTGCTTGTGGGGTGTCTTGAGGTAGCAGTTGTTTGGGTGTCTGCTTTGGAGGCCTCTGCTGTTTAGGTACATTTTACTCAGAGCCTCCGAGTATGTCTTTGTGTGTTTATGTGTTTGATTCAGTGGAGTGGTAGCATTATGTGAGGCTGGTTTTGTGGTGTGTGTAGTTGCCTTCTCCTCCTGTCTGGTCTTGCCAGTCCTGAGTTGAGAGAGCTCAGCCTCCAGTTTGGCTAAAAAGCTGCATCTCTCGCAAGTATTTGTGTTATGTGGGAGGAGGAGAGGGTTGTCTGTGTACATGAGGCAGTTATAACATTGCCTCAAGATTCCCAGATTCACCAGCTGGACCGGAGAGGAGATTGACAACTGACCTTTGGACATGCTAGAATAATATTGGGAAATCCTTAATTGAAAACAAGGGCCAGTGGGGAGTGAGGGTGTAGTGCTTTTAATTTTTAGTGCTGACTTATATAATTGCTTTAGTGAGCAAGTGCCAGGTAACTTGAGTGCAATGTGTTACAAGTAGCTAAATGCAAAAACGACAAACAGTAACTTTCTTTCAAGTGAACAAGGAAATAAGTACAGTAAGCAATGCAGATATCACTAGTGATCCACAGAAGCGCTGAGAAGTTGCGTATTAGGTGGAATTAGCTTCCAGGGAAATAACAAGCAAACAAACAACAAGCATATAAACAAAGCTAGATTCAGCAAGCCTGGATCTAGTCTATGCTAGAGCAAACAAGGTGTACCAATTTCAGTAAGATACAGTTCAAATATTCAGGCACTATAAACCTTTAACCAGAAATTCCCAGCTCAGAAGGGCAGAGTCCAGCCTCTTCTCCCACAAGAGTGCAGACCACGAACCTTCTTAATGTAAAATAACTGGCCTGAAGCCCAAGTGCCTAAACCAGAACTAATACACTTGGACACTGGGCTCTCAATCAGCAGTTCCCAACTTAGAAGGATGAAAGCTACCTGTCCTGCCACCACAGTGCTTGCCACAAACCTTCCTAATGTAAAACAACTGGTCTGAAGCCCAAGTGCTTAATCCAAAAGACTTGAATGATAGCTACACTTTAATCAAGTTACAACCAAGCAGTAATAAATACCATTGAATACTTTAGAGAATGTCTGGATTAGTGCTCAAGTTACACAAACAAAGCTAGATCTTTGTCTTTGTCCAGATTTCTTGCACTGAGAGGTTGAGACATATGTATGATCATATGACAAATCAGACTCAGTTTCTAATCATAAATCCTTTGTCTGTCCTAGATAATGTTATCTCTCAACTCTGTCTATGCTTTCAAATGCTTTAGAGATGAAGGCTATAATATTAAACTGATCAGTCACAGCATGAAGTTATGGGAAAGAGTAGTGAAAGCTAGGTTAAGAAGGGAGGTGATGATTAGTGATCAGCAGTAAGGTTTCATGCCAGGAAAGAGCACTACAGATGCGATGTTTGCTCTGAGAGTGTTGCTGGAGAAGTACAGAGAAGGTCAGAAGGAGTTGCATTGTGTTTTTGTGGATTTAGAGAAAGCATATGACAGGGTGCCTAGAGACGAGTTGTGGTATTGTATGAGGAAGTCGGGAGTGTCAGAGAAGTATCTAAGAGTGGTACAGGATATGTACGAGGGTAGTGTGACAGTGGTGAGGTCTGCGGTGGGAGTGACGGATGCATTTAAGATGGAGGTGGGATTACATCAAGGATCAGCTCTGAGCCCTTTCTTATTTGCAATGGTGATGGACAGATTGACAGACGAGATCAGACAGGAGTCCCCGTGGACTATGATGTTTGCAGATGACATTGTGATCTGTAGTGAGAGTAGGGAACAGGTGGAGGAGACCCTGGAGAGGTGGAGATATGCTCTAGAGAAAGGAATGAAGGTCAGCAGGACTAAGACAGAATATATGTGTGTGAATGAGAGGGAGGATAGAGGAATGGTGAGGATGCAGGGAGTAGAGGTGGTGAAGATGAATGAGTTTAAGCACTTGGGATCAACAGTTCAGAGTAATGGTGAGTGTGGAAGATAAGTGAAGAAGAAAGTACAGGCAGGATGGAATGGGTGAAGAAGAGTGTCAGGAGTGATTTGTGACAGACGAGTACCAGTAAGAGTGAAAGGGAAGGTCAACAAGAGGGTAGTGAGACCAGCTATGTTATATGGGTTGGAGACAGTGGCATTGACAAAAAGGCAGGAGTCAGAACTTGACGTGGCAGAGTTGAAGATGTTAAGATTTGCACTGGGTGTGACAAGGATGGACAGGATTAGGAATAAGTATATTAGAGGGTCAGCACAGGTTGGAAGGTTTGGAGACAAAGCCAGAGAGGCAAGATTACGTTGGTTTGGACATGTGCTGAGGAGGGATGCAAAGTATATTGGAAAAAAGATGCTAAGGATAAAGCTGCCAGGTAACAGGAAAAGAGGAAGGCCTAAGATAAGTTTTATGGTTGTGGTGAGAGAGGACATGCAGGTGGTTGGTGTGACAGAGCAAGATGCAGAGGACAGGAAGAAATGGAAACAGTTGATCTGCTGTGGCGACTCCTAACGGGAGTAGCCGAAAGAAGAAGAAGAAGCTAATATAATATAATATAATATAATATAATATAATATAATATAATATAATATAATATAATATAATATAACATAATATAATATCTCCTTCTATTATCTCATTTCCAACCTCATAACCATTCTCCATTAGACAGCCAGGTGTGTGTATGTGTGTGTGTGTGTGTGTGTGTGTGTGTGTGTGTGTGTGTGTGTGTGTGTGTGTGTGTGTAGGCAAAAATTATTGAGCGGGAAGGCCATTGAGAAAAAAATTTACTGAAAAAATCCAAAGGGAGTAAAAGCTTGTGGCAAATAATGCTGTTGAACTATACATACTGATGCTAACAGTAACAAGAAAAAAAAACATCAATAGCTGTCTCTACCCACATGTTCAGGTGTGGGGGCTTTGCCCCTATTCCTCCTTACTTATATAGTCCACAACTGCATAACCACAGGAAAACAGACTCATAGTTTGTACTCATTAATCCTTTGTCTGTACTAGATGATCTTAGCCCTAAACACTTGTTATGCTTGTAAATGTTTTAGAGATGCAAGCTATCGTATTATATCATATATTTTGCTTTCTAGTATCTCATTTCCAACTTTCTAGCCATTCTCCATTGTTCATCCAGGTGTCTGTGTGTGTGTATGAGTGTGCATGAACTGGTATCTATAAACTTTTTGAATGGGAAGGCTAGTTATCAGAAAAACCCAATAATATTACAAGTCAGTGGCAATTAATTCTGTTGAACAACACAAAATGACACTAATAGAAAAAAAAGAACACACCAATAGCTATGTCAACTGATCCGAGAGTGGGGGCTTTGCCCTTCTCTTACTTATACATGGTTGCTCAACAACTGTGTCCCATTCTTTCTGATTTTTTGAGCTACTTTACTGTAGCATCCCTTGGATAATATAAGTGATAGTCTTGAGCTTTTAGGTTACTGGCCTTCAGAATGTTGTTTTGTCATTATACTTTTTTTTACATATATTTCATTTTTCATGAAGTCACTGTTGTTATTTTTGAAGGTGTTAAATTTGGCACAGTGTTCTGCTATCATGGCTAACTTATGCCAAAAGTGTGAAAGACACTGTCAGATGTACCTGTCTTTCTTTTTCCATTATCAACATTCATCTTTAGTATTAGATTAACTGTTTGCATTTTCCATTTTTGCAATCTGGCAAACATTTCAAGTAAGACAGTGTCTCACCTTGCCTTGAAGCTAGATTGAGGGCTTCCAAGTTATCCATAGTTTATTTATTCTTTGTTGACCAAGATAGTCCAACAAAGCTAGTAGCCAGTTTTCAGGGGAGACCTGAGCTGGTATTGTTACTACTGGAGGAAATTTGACCAGGGCATTAGGGAACATCTCCTACTCATCATTGTTGTAAGTGGGACCCATTTTGCAGGAGCACTTCCTGTTTCTATTCCAGGTGCAGAGGTGGCCTGGAGAAACAGAGAGGTGGAAGGAAAGTGAAGGAGATGAAGCAGTGAGAAAAATGGAGGAGAAAGCAAATATTAAGACTGGAGAATGTGTGCAGCATTACGAGGAGATGTTTCAAAGAAATCTGATTAATGGAGATGGGTCAGCAAATGCTGGATGTATAATTACAACCATCCAGTTGGGTGGGTGGTGGAATTATTTACTTAAAGAAATGGTAATGCAGAGTGAGACAGAAAATGAAGGAGATGTTTCCTGGGAGACATTATGGAGAAAATACAAAAGTAGGATGCAGAGACAAACCTGAAGAATAGTCATGAGATGAAAAGGAAAACATGCAGAGAAAGTAAAAGAAGGCAAAAGTGTAGTAGCATAAAAGAATGCAGAAGAAAACAAAAAAACAGAAGTACAAGATAAGTATTCAATGTCATCTTCTTTCGAATTTTTCCCAGTTAGGGGTTGCCACAGCAGATCACCTGTCTGCTCATGATTGGCAGTGTAGTTTTTACGGTGTTGAGTTGCCAGCCCAGCACCCAACCCTTCACAGAAGGCACACACATGCACACACTCACATCTAGGGCCAATTTGGAGTGTCCAATCCACCTACAGCATGTCGTTGGGATGTGGGAGGAAACTGGAGCACCTGGAGGAAACACATGCGACCATAGGGAGGACATGCAGACTCCACACAGAAGGCACCCCAGCCAAGGATCGAACCGGAGGACCTCTTGCTGTGAAGTGGCAATGCTAACCATTGCACCACCGTGGCTGCAAGAAATGGACAGATATGAAGTGTGGCACAATTTAATAGCTCCTTTGGGTGAAAAAGCACATGAGGTAAGAGTGTTTATTCTTATTAACAAAGACATTTTTGGGACATTATATTTGAGACAGTTTTTTCAATGGAAATTTTTTTTGAAGAATATGAAAAAAGAAAAACTGTAACCCATTGAATCGTTATGTAATAAAAGCATAACAGGGAAACAAAAAATAAAATGTATTTGCAATTTCAAACAAAGGTGGAAAGGCAGACTTTAAAATGACATTTGAAAACATTACATAGAGAAGTACTGGACACTGCAAAACTTTATACCAAAAGAGGTTTATGGACTGGTGGCTGGGATTTTAATATTGTGTTAAAAATAGAAAGAGAAAATATTATACATATTCCAAGCATGGCAAATGTGGAGGGTAATAGGGATTTTGTAAAATACTCAGGACAACCCAATACATGTTTCCTTTTTTCTTTTTTTTTTCTTGTGGAAAAGGACATTTGATAAGCAACTGTAACAAAAGGAAATGTTAAATTTGTGGGAAAATGGGACATGATGCTGGGCACTTTCATAAATTCCTCTAGTGATGTGAACATCCTCCAAAAGGGCCTTAACCAAACTAATGACTGGTGCCAGAAGCATGGCCTCAAACTGATTGCCAAGAAATGCATCATTATTTCCTTTGCGGAAAATGGTGTCCCCACTAATTATGACATTAATAACAATGTGCTAAGCACAAAATCAGTCGTGAGGGACTTGGGCACCCAGGTTGATAGCAACCTGGCTTTTGACCACCATGTTGCCTCCCTTGTACTGAAAGCTTTCTACATGGCCCACCTCATAAGTAAGGGTTTTTCATCCAGGAACAAGGAGGTCACAACATCCCTGTACTCTTCCCTTATCAGACCCATTATTGAATAACATGCACATGCAGCAGTTGGAGAGACCACAGAGGTTCCTGACCAGGAAAATCCAGGGTCTCAAACACCTATCCTATACAGATAGGCTAAAAGCCCGGTTAGTCTACTCAGGCTCGTACAGACTGCTCAGAGGTGACCTGTTTCTGCATACAAGGCCATCTCAGAGTCTCAGACTCAGCCTTGATGGAGCTGCTGCATATCTGTTAAGTCAAACTCCACTAATGCAACCCACATGCAAGGTCTCAACCTGGTCTGTGACATTAATAGAGCTTATTGTAGGAATAAATTTGTGCCTCAATGGCACCCCCATCTGTGGCATAGACTTCCTCTCCATGTCAAGCAGAGTACCTCACTAGCCCTCTTTAAGAGGAACCTGGACAACTGGATGGGAAACAGAAAATATAACCCTGGGTTCCCACCTGTGTCCCTGCTAAACAGGGAAAACAGGTGCTGACTTTGTGGGAACATGGATGAAATTCTTGGCTAGGCTTATAAGGGCCTCTGGGCTAATAGCCTAGTATCATCCTATGAACTTATGAACCTGTGATGCAACAAAAATGTGAATTGTAATGTTATAGATGTATCAGAATTAGACATTTATTTATGGATTGCAAAAATGAAAATATGAGTAAGAAAGAAGAAAAAAAAAAGAAGAAAATGAATAAAGGGAAGTACTTGTAGAAGTAGTAGAAACAAAAAAAATAGATGAGAAAAAATAATAAAAAGGACATAGAAGAAGGTTCTCAAATAAGTGATGATGAAAACGTAAACTGGAAGGTAGTAAAATAAAAAAAGAGTTCTATTGGTAAAAAGGTAAAGGACAGAAAAAGAAAATTTAAAGGGATAAGTACAAAAGAAAAAAGAAAGGAAATGGATGAAAAGTAATATATGCAGATAAGGACTGGGAATTGGTATAATGATTAAGGTGTTTGACTCACAGACACAATGTACAGTGATTGATTCTCACCTTTGGGAGGGAAATTGGCTAGGCTTAGAATTACTTATTAAGAAAGCTAGTCTAGTAATTAGCTGTGAACTTATGAAACCATGAATCTAAGGGAAAGGGAAAATGAAAACTTTAGACTGCTTTCTGTAAATGTGAACAGTATTAATTTTATGGTAAGAAGAATAGGGATTTTGGAGTGATGTGATGCATGCAATGTAGATGTAATTAAATTAGAAGACAAGATTTTTAACAAATGAAGAAGGATTACAAACAGAGAAACTGTGGGGAGGAAAGATCATCTGGAATGTGGGATATCAGAGACATTCTGGAATAGCTGTATTCTGTAGATATTCTGCATTGTATAGAAGATATTAGATGCAACTTTAACAAAACTGAGAAGATTGACCATTGTAGATTTAAAATGGAACACATATATTGAATTATTACATTATACTAAAAAGGTTATTTCATCCAAGTTTAGACTATACCGTGAAAACTATGAGTATTATAATAACAGGACACATTAATTGTGATTTAACAGGAATAGTAAAAAGAAAGGCAATAAGAAAAATGTTAGAAGTTATAAAACATGGTAAATTAAAACTTTGGGACAAAAAGTCATGGACTTATAAAAGGAGTATGCATAGAACTGAAATAGACTATTTTATAGTATCAGAAGGCTTAGTTATAGGAGAAGAGGAGGTAGTTGAAAGTATTTTCTGATCATCTTGCAATATGGCTAGAGGACAAAGGAAAATAAAAACTATATATAAATAGGCAAAACAATAAAAAGAATGAATGAGAAAGCATGGAATGAAGAAGGAAAGGAATTAGTAGTACAGTTATGGAAAAAGCACATTATTATGAGAATACTTGATAAAAAGTGGTCTGAGTGGCAAATGATATTTAAGGAAAAATAATAATGTTCTTTACAGTGGCAATATGATGTGAGAAAAATAGCAAAAGAAAAATGTAAAAGAACATATAATGATGCATTGAAAGATTTAGAACATAATGATAGAACGTATTTTGACAAAGAAAAAGAATTACATGAAAGAAATCAAGAGAAAATGCAAGAACTGTATAAGCTAAGATAATTTTGCAAGGAAAAGAGAAGACGTATTGAGTTATTCAAGCAGATTAGTGGGAAGATGGTAGTGTAATAACAGAAGTAAAAAATATGTAAAACAGAAATAGAAAGAACTCTGTAAAAGATTAGAAATAGTGTAGTACAATACGTAGGAGAAATGTTTAAAGAAAAATGTAGTAAAAAAACATGAAAAGTAAAAAAGTTACCAAAACAGAATAAAGCGTTGGAAGTAGAGATATCTTTAAATGAGGTAGATAAAGTATTAGGACAAATAATTATAGATATGGCTTCAGGACCTGATGGAATAAGGTATGAAATGTATAAACATTTAAGGGAATGGCTTTTTTTAAAGATTTTGAATGAATGGTTAAATGAAGGTTTTATGTATAAAGAATTATGTAGTGGAATACTTAAATTCATATGGAAGAAGTAAGATAGAATACAATTAAAATAGTGAAGACAGATAATATTGAAAAATAATGATTATAAGATCTTTATGAAAATGCAAAATAGATTTGAAACTAAAATGGAAAATATTATGGAAGACAGCATATATAGTAGAAAGGAGGAAGAAGTTCGAGAATTATTAATGATAAAGAAAGTGTCTGTGACATTATGAATAAAAAAGAAGAACCAGAAAACATGATAGGAGACCTTAATATGGCATTTGATGTAACAGGACATGTAATCTTATGGGTAATAATGAAAGAATATAATATAAGTGATTAAGTTAGGAAATTATGTGTGTTACATATGGTAATAATAAAGTAAAAGTACTTGTAAATGGCTGGTTAAGCCAATAGGTGCATATGAAGAGAGGTATAAGAAAGGGATGCCCAATGAGCTGCATACTATTTGCATTAGTTATGAATGTGATAGTATGTGAAATAAATTACAAAATGAAGGGGGTGGTGTGTATAACACCTTAAGAGTTAAGAATTCCAGTTTTGTTAGCATATGCAGATGACATTATAATAATTGCAAAAAAAATTGGATACAGAAAGTAATAATTTGCACAAATGAGTGTCTATATGTGATAGGGATGGCTTTAAATAAAGAAAAAGTAAAATGGTATGTGATATAGTTAAGATAGGAGTATATATTTCATAATGAATGAAATTTCTGTGTTAGGTTTAACATTTGGAAATAAAGATGTAAGTAAATTCAGTGGGAAAAACAATAGAAAAAATAAAACAAACCTGTTTTTTCTGGAGAACATATAAATTATCATTCAGAAAAAAAGGCTTATTTGATAAAATCATTACTGGCTGAAGAATAGCAGGTGTATTTATATTGCCAACAGTATTTGAAAAGGAATTATAGCAGATAATTGTGTTTTTATTTATATGAGGTTATAGATTAAATCTAGTAAAAATAGGACTTTTGTATGTAAATAAAGAGGAAGGATGTTTAGGCTTAATTAATCCAGTGATATATGCTGCTTCATTAAATTTGCTCAAAGAGTTAAAGTGGGTAAATGAAAAAGATGAGAGATTAGTAATACACTTGTATATATGTAAATATGATAAATTTGGGGGTATGATAAAAAGAGTAAAAGAGAAAAAAGAATGTATAAATGAAGGAATAAAATGTTACTAGGAAAAATATTTTTGTGAAAAATAAATCTTTATGATATAGAAAAAGAAAAGTATGATATAAGAATGTAATGATAAAAATTACTGTGCAAAACCATGGAAAAAAAACTGAAACTAAAAAAATAAGAAGTATATGGTGTGGTCAGAAAGTAGAATGTCAAGATTTTTTGTGGAGATCAGTAACTGATAAATTGCCAATAAAAGGAAATATGCCATATAAAAGGAAAAGTGATAGAATATGTTTACATTGTCAAGAAGAATCTATGCAACATGTTTTTTAAAATGCAAAGGGGTAAAAAATGAAGAGGAAAAATATGTAAAGAAGATCTTTTTGAAGATGGAAGTAGATAAAAACATGGATATGATCAAACATGGATATTATAAAAAAATAAGCAAAGAATGTGTTAAGTTAATAGATAAAAGTTATTTTATGTTATATGGGTTATATGGAAATAAAGAATAAATGAAACTCTGTTTAATGGTAAATGGATTTTAGCAGAAATATTAAGTAAAATCAGATGGTGGTTATGGAAACAAGGAGTGTGAGTCTAATAGGGTTGCACATTTATTATGATTGTAAAGGAAATTATGAGTATGTGTAAACAGATTTGTATATCTATATATTTGTACATTTGTAAGTATTGAGTCAACCTTATCCCATTTTCCACCGGGACAGGGCTTCTTTGAGAGCTAATCCTTCTTTTATGCCTAAAGTGGTACCTGAGTTGACTTTAAGCTGACCTATCCATCTTCTCTTTTTCTTTCCTGAACCTGAAAAGGAGGGAGAAAGGATATTCTATACCTTGGATGTCCATAGACAACTCAGGTACTATCTTGACAGAACTATATTTTTCAGATCTTTGGATCATCTTGCGATAATGAGAAGAAGGGACAACCTGTATTAAGATAGACTATTTCCAAATAGGTGGCTAAGGCTATAACCTTTTTGCTATACCCACCATAACAAAACTGTTCCAGGCAGGGTCAAGGCCCACATTACCAGGTCCTTGGCTTCATCGTTGCATTTTGGAAAGGGTTGGATTATAGTCGTATTCTAGAGCTACTACTTGGTCCTCTGTACATATTTACAAAGCACTGTAAGCTTGATTCCTGCCCCAGGTCCAGATCAAGCTTTCCTAGGACCATTTTGATGAGGCTTCTGGACTCTTCTCTTTCCACCTCCCAGATGTAGTTAGCTAAGGTAATCTACCCATGTAGCTAATGCTACTGCAGCAATGATCGATGTGATGAACATAGTATAGTTGCGTGAGTAAAATTTACCATCATAAAACTGGATGTTCGAATGATCACTGCTGCAGTAGCTGCTTCCTCCATCCATTTCCCTTGTTTTTTAGTGTTTTTTATTTTGTTTGTTTTGTTTTTTTTATGGCAGAGTGTGGCCATTTATTTTTGTTGTTCCTAGCATTGTCCTTTCAGGATCAAGCCTCCCTTCTCTGCTGGCAGGAAAGCTGTGAAGGGCTTTGCGCTCAAATGTGTCTTTTGGTCAGCTCAAGCTGCCTGACAGTTTGGGTATGTGAGGGGTGCCCTGAAGCTTTGGAGAATGGCTGGCTGTTATGTCATTGGCAGGATATAACCCATATAACTAAGGCTGCTGCAGCAGTGATCATTCAAGCATCTACTGTTATGGTAAGCTTTACTTACACAACTTTTTTCTGTTTGAAAGGGGCAGGACATTAAAGACCTTGTTAGAGAAAAAATGGAGGACGGCAGTTGGCATAGAGGTTAAGTTTGCAAGCTGTAGTTCCTGTGGTGTAGGAGGGCAGCCAAGGTGGTGCAGCAGTTAGCGTTGCTGCCTCACAGCAAGAGATTCTCTGGTTCGATCCTAGGCTGGGGTGCCTTCTGTGCGGAGCCTGCATGTCATCCCTGTGGTCGTGTGGGTTTCCTCTGGATGCTCCGGTTTCCTCCCACATCCCAAAGACATGCTGTAGGTGGATTGGACACTCTAAATTGGCCCTAGATATGAGTGTGTGCATGTGTGTGCCTCCTGTGGAAGGTCGGGTGCCGGGCTGGCAACTCAACACCGTAAAATTCCACTGCCAGTCATGAGCAGATAGGTGATCCGCTGTGGCGACCCCTAACCGGGAAAAGCTGAAAGAAGAAGAAGAAGTAAGTATTTGTATTTATGTAAATATTTTGTAAATAGGAGTTGTTTTTGTATATAAAGTACCCTACTCTTTTTGATAGGTACCATGGGATCTTCTACATCCACCTGAGCAACCACTAAATCAGGCAGATGGGACCTCGAATTAACATTTCATCTGAAGGATGCCACACGCAGGAGTGTAGGACCCCTTATACTGTACTATAGTATCAACAATCAATCTACCTGATGTGGGAGTAAAACTCAACCCCTTCTGCACCAAAGACATACGTGCTACCTGTTGCATTACTGACACTGATGCCAGAAAGTAAAGGGATAACTCTTTCATTCTGCCAAAATAGTTCATGTTTTCTGACACTTGAAACATCCTTGTACATTTCTGCCATTTCTCATGCAGTACAAAAATGACTGATGCAAAACCTATAGAAAGCAGCATTCGATTTGAGAACTGAAACAAAAAACTTCTTGGGGTGTGGCAACCTCCATGGTGTGGATACTCGTTCTGTTACATATCATAAGGACCAGCCTGCAAGTCTTATTTATTTTGTGTTTGATTTTTATTTTTCTGTTTGTTTACCACATAGATGGTCTAGTCCAAAGACATTTGTCAGCCATGACCTATGCCCACTGATGAGCTACTAGACACATGAAGATAGTTTATAACAAATATTCACTAAGGAGTTGACTGTGTATGCTAGATGATGGGAGCAGATTTATATAAATAAGTAATAACACATGAAAAGTAGACTTTACAGCATGCACAAAAACATTAAATGTGAATTTGAAATTGTAAAAAACAGTCAAGCAAAATATAGTTAAAAAATTTGGGTGTGAGATAGTGTGACTGCATAGGTATTTTGGTGATTGTACTTCTGAAGCACTTTGCACTGAAATTTAGAGAAAAAGCAGTCTTTTAAGTGCAGATATGGAGACTTTCTACCATGGCTAATCCAAATAGTCAACCTGTTAGGCTGTAAGATGTTTCACTGCTTATTCTGATATATACATAAAGTTTTGACGTAGCAGAACATCAACTATTGCTGGTTAACCAATTCAAAAATTAGAGTGAAAAGCAAGAGTATAGCTCTAGCAGAAATTTCTGTAGCAGTGTACAGTGGTAGGTTTTCTGTAGCTTGCAAGAAAGGCAAATCTGCTGATTAACAGAAGTCTCCAGCAAAGTGGTATTGTAGGATGAATTTAGGATAATAACTGCATTCCTGTATTCCTGACTAGGGACAAATGTGGCTTGGTAACAAACCAAGTTGTCCTGGGACATCCTCAGAAGGGGTTAGGCTGATATATTAATGGGAGTTAAGTGGGTGGGGGAGGTAATAGGGTTAAATGGAGGGAGGGATGATTGGGAGGAAATGAGATAAGGGTGGGGAGGGGCTTAAGGGATTTAGACAAGTGTAGCTGGGTGAGTAATCACATTTTGGCATGGGTTCTTCTTGATCCACCGGTGTACTATTTGTGGGTATAAGACTGCAGTATCACAGTTTAATTGCTTATGCGTATAGCATGATAATGGTCCTTGGGGAGTTGTGATTTTACTTTAGCCCATTTTAGCTCTCAATCTCATATTGCAAAGACTCTGCTTCTTGCCAGACGAAACTTGAAGGAGTAAAAATCGTACACATGGCTGGTTATGGAGGTTGTAGTGTTCTTATTTAATGGATATCTACAATGTTGGTCTTACATAGTGGGGAATCTATGAGTAGGGATTTGAAATTGCGTTTAAGCTGTTCTGTGCATTAACTTGAGCCTTTAAGATGTTATGTGAGTTTTTATGTAACTGATTTGTGTAACGCAGCAAGTTGGTAATTTATTAGGAGTGGGTGAAAATATGTAAACATTGCTGGAATACCTGTTTTTCAAATATATGGGGTAATTCCATTTTATGGTTACTGTTTTAAGGACACTCGTTCACTAAGCATAAGATGGAGGTGAATGGGTTTCATGTGGAAGACAAAATGGTGCTGTGGTGAAGAGATTTGTTTTGCTGTGGTGATATCAGGGTCCACCGAGTTTTAAAAATTATTTGTGTAATCATGGATTACTCGTAAACTTCGTTCTGTTGAGCCTGAATGCATCACACTCTGTGCCAGACTGTTTGTTTGGGGTTTCACTGGTGTGGGTAGTCTATCATGCCTGTTTTCTGAAGATTTTCTTCAGTTGATGCGGCCAGTGGGTTTCGCGGGCTTTGAGCCTGGTTGTTGATGGGTGCGCATGCATGGTGGCTCATGGGCAAAGAGTCATTATTTCTCAATTATCCATGTTCAGGCAGACATTAATGACTATGCTAGGACAATGGTTATTTCCTATATTTTAATGACTTGGTAGTGGTAAAGGTTTTGTCTGAGCTTCAGGACTGCACAGGTTCATAAAGCGTTTAGAACTTCAGAGTTATAGCTTTCATGTACTGATGGCATACAGTTGTCAGTTGTGGGGGGAGGGCAGTGGTTCTTCTTGGAAGACTTCATTGGTGGGGATGTTAGTTCTGGTGATAAAGTGGTGTTGGTAGTTGTGAGGGGGGGGGAGTTTAAAATAAAAAAAAAATGTGGTGACAAAAGTGGCATAGCAGGGCCCTGTTTACAGAATGGCAATTGTTCCGCTAGCAATTGTGGCAGTTAAATATTAAGCAACTCTCCGCACACAAAAAAAAAAAGTCATACTTCAGGAAAACATAAAATAATTAATGAAAGGAACTTGACCAGCAACTCTGATTTTAGTATAAACTAATGATGACATCACTTGTTAGATTACTTTAGAACATAATGTGGGTGAAAAACACTTGCTAAAATTGCAGATAAGTCTAGAGGCATTGGTATGCTTGTGGACAAAAATCTGTTGTTGTGAGAGCATCATTTTAGGTAGTACATTCGGTCCTATGAAACACTT
The DNA here is from genome assembly GCF_019279795.1 of Protopterus annectens. Taxonomy (NCBI): domain Eukaryota; kingdom Metazoa; phylum Chordata; order Ceratodontiformes; family Protopteridae; genus Protopterus; species Protopterus annectens. The sequence goes on along the minus strand of NC_056750.1, from coordinate 183,377,424 downwards.
CAAACAAGTCTGTGCAGAGTTCAATCTTTTATATAATTCTGTTTTAAGACTATGCATATCATGCAGCTTTTAATTATTATCTGATTAAATATGTGACCCAGTTAGAGTGCAAAGATATTATAGCAGTAGAATAAATGTCAGGGAATTGGAATAAGGCAGTTGACTAAAATTATCATTTGGTGTCATGCATTACTTATGAGAGACGTGAGTCTTGTCTGCTGTTTTCAGATTCACTTTTCTCTAAATTGCTGTATTTTAACTGCAGCACCCTGAGACTAACACATGCTTTGGTGGTGTACTGTGGGATATCAGTAAGAACAAAAAGGATACGCATGTGATTCAGATCTTCCCATCACTTTGAAGTAAACCAGCAGTACACATATGGAAAAGCATTAGCTGTTACTTCACAAACAACTAAAAAGTGCAAACATAGACTAACAGTGTTTGGATTTCTCAATAACTTAATGGAATAACCTTGATCAGTTAATATTTGCATGAGGTTTTATTGTGCTGTGATGTCATTTATATGGAGTTAACTTCAGCATTTTACAGGGTCATACATGTAACACTGCTTAATAAATTAGTACAACTAGGAAATGATGTACTCTTTAAGATGGATAGCTACATGGCTTCCTAATAGGACAAGTATCATATAGCAACTGGACAGGTAAAACCCATGGTTTCAGTCAGGGTGTCCCACAGGGCTCTCTGTTCTAGGTCCTTACTTATAGGAGGTTGAAAGTTATGGGCACACTGGTGGATGCATTACTCTGTAAAAGTGGTAACCCCACTAATTGTTTAGGATAAATAATTTCCTAGTTCTTGGCTTTTGCCTCAGTCACTTATGGGTTGCATGCATATGGAGTTAATTATTTAAAGTTTAAGGGTAGTGTCAGAGTTCCTGCTAGGGTACTACAGAAGTCATGCTTGGGGAATGATTCTGGGAGTGGTGTGCAGTCCATTGAGCAGCGGTTTTGTGGGCTGGAGAGCAGTCGTGTGTATAGTGGGGCCTTGTCTTATCATTCAGCTGTACAGATTTCCATTGAATGTCCAAATGTTGTTTCATATTTGGCTTGTTTCCTCAAATAACCATGCTACTGCAACCTGTTCTATCAACCTTTTAAAGTTTTTGAGAGGAATATTTCAAATACTAGCCGATTATATTTGTAAGCTGCTAGTCAGTTATTATTAGGTTTGATGCATTGTTCCATATTATGTTGTTAGTGTGCCTCATTTGGAGATGGAATCCTAAGAGCTAGACAGATGGTTTTACAATATAAGTTAGCTTGGCTTATACAGGGCGCTAACTGATGTGGTCTGGAATTGCAAGGTTACCCTGGTTGTAGATATTGATAGCTCCCTTCATGTGTGGGGTTTAGTTTAACATACTCGACTGGTAGTTAAATTTATCTTGGGTATTTGATAGGATCATTGGAAGCATAGCTTTAGTATGGCTGCTTTGTCATAGATGGGAGTGGGGTAGTACATTCCTTCCCAAGTTGGCAGGATAGGTTGTCCTTGAAGATGTTTTGGAAAGTGTTATGTATTTTGGATGCCTACATGTCCTTTACTTTTTTGCAGAAGAGGTCTTGGAATGCTGCGGCTGTAATTTGGAATAAGTGGGTATAAGGTGGAGCCTTCTTGTTACTATTAGAGGGTTTAATTTTGTCCTTTTCTTTGTAGATGGTGGTGTGATGAGTACCAGTTGTGGTAATACAGTGAATTTGCAGCTGATGGAAGCAGTGGCGAGTGAGTAGGTTACACATGGGGAGCACAAGTGGGCAACAGTTACTGACGGAAGTAAGTGCATTTCAAAGTGGTGTGATGGTACCGGTCGTGGCGCTATACAGTGAGTTCGCAGATGATGAAAGCAGGGCAAGCGATGATGGAAGCAGGGTGAACGAGGAGGGGTGGATGGAGTGGTGCACAATGTGGTCACTGGTAATTCCCCTTGTTGGGTCATTAAGGTAAGACAGGGTACTGTGATCAAGTAGCGTGGGAGATGATTATTGCATTGGAATGTGGAGCAAGTTAGGTAGAGGTAGATAGGTAGGGAGCAAGGGTGAAACTGGTGTGGACGGATTATGGGGTGTGGAGATCCCACAGGAGGAGTAGAGTCACAACATTCATAGGAGCACAGGAACTTATTAGGCTAAAGCCCCATGGCTCTTGCTAGCCAGTTGACTTCAACACCCTGCTTTCAGGTGGTTGGAATCTTGGGGGTTTTAGATACTTATCCAGTTGTTTAAACAATATCTGGGGGGAAGGGCCAAAGTCGAGCTGTTAGGGCATTAAGATTTTGGAGTTAGTCTATTCGCTGCATTAATCAGATTACTGTACATCCAGAGCTGTGTAGTTTGGTGGGCTAGTGTGAGATGCTATAGTTGACAGGGTCCTGGGTTCATAGGTTCATAGGTTGGTATTAGGCTATCAGCCCTAGGGCCTATACAAGCCTAGCCATAACAATCCCCTGGCTATTTCTTCCCACACTATTTACTTCCCTGGACCCCTGTCTAGCAGGGCGACTGACGTGATCTCCCAGGTGAATTTCCTTTCTCCCATCCAATCGTCAAGGTTCCTTTTGAAGAGGACCAAAGTTTAAGTCTTGTTCAGGGTTTTCTTTGACCAAGCTGCAGAATTGTGTTCAAGGGGTTATAGTTTTCTGTGGCACTTGTTATGGCTATAGCTTGTCATTCTGGAAAGGTCGGGCCATGGTTAGTGGCTTGAGGGAAGCAGATTAAAGGGAATGTATTCTTTTGGAGTGGATGTTGCGGTGGTACAGTGGGGTCATGGGTAATCCTCCTTTATTTAGTTTCATTAAGGCGCATTCCAGTGCTAGTAGGTCAAGGTGTGGGGTTGATGATGGGGTTCTAAGGTACTTTAGAGATGATGATGGATACACAGAATGATATTTGGCCTAACCCTTCCCTTTATGGGAGGTCATTGGTTGGACAATTGTGGGTAGAAGGGAGGGGGAACAGCCTGGTCAGGCTGATTGGTGGAGAAGAGGGACAGGCTTGCCCTCTTCTGTTCCCCATCTGGTGTGTGAAGGTTTATTCCAAGGACTGTGGAAAGGAAATGAGCAGCTGGAGGAAGTTTGCTGAATACATAAGCAAACAGAGGTAAGGATGCTGCTTATTAGGTTGGTAATTTGGTTTATGATGTGAGATGGTATGCTGCTTCATAAGTAAAGTAAGCGAGCAAAGGTATGGATGCTGCTTACTGGGCAGGATGAGCAGATACGCTGTCCTGATTAACATTACAAGGAGGTTTATAAGTAAAGTAAGTGAGCAAAGGTATGGACGCTGCTTACCTGGTAGGATGAGCAGGTACACTGTCCTGATTAACATTACAATGATGTTTATGCTGTGTTTAGAATTAGCTATAATATGTCCAGATGTAAATAAAATTGGTAATCAAAGTTATGGAAGTTTAATAAAGGTCATCAAATGTCATTCAGTGTGATGTGTTTATTGAAGGGGTCCGGGACAAGTATTTTTGATACCTGGGCTTTTCTTGTTTCAAGTAAGATGAGGTTTGAAATTCTATAAGAATCTATGGGTTTGAGATTCTGTATGAAACTTTTTTGGTGCCAGAGGAGTACAAAACCTATAGCCACTTCAGTACGGTAGTTAAAAGAGAAGAGTCAGATGAAGATGAAAACCCAAGTATTTTGGGGAGTAACCTTTCTTATTATTTTATTTAAATGGTCCTTAAGGTAAACAGGGTAGCATCAGATAACCTGTCAGCAGCTTTGAAAAACGTTACTGCCATTTTCTTGGCATCTATAGAATATTATTTTTAGATTAACAATTGTAGAAAATCATAAAATCATTTTGTAGATTTTTCCCATAATTTTACTGTTTTTGTATCAAATATTAATATTAGAATATCATTTTAATACAAGGTAAAGTTGAGAACAGACTATTGTCAAAACTGTTAAGAAAGAGTATGTTAACTACTGGTCCTAGTAGGATATCCTGATGGATACCACAACTGAATGTTCCAATATGAGAGAGACCGTGGTTCCCACACTTACTTGAAAGGATCTGTGTGAAAGGTAACTGTGGAACTAGGTGATGACCTAATTACGAAAGTCTCTAATTTGACTTTTTCTGACAGCATAAGGGCAAGGTAAACTGACTCAAAAGCATGAGTCATGTCCACAGAGACACCATTCATATTATTATATATGGTGTCAATTACATTATAAATAGTGTTGCCTTGAAGTTATTATGGACAGCATGCTAAGCATCCAATAAGAGGCCATAACTGTTAAAATACTCAAGGATCTCTGAGTAGCACAACTTCACAAAAAATGTTGTGATAGGGCATAGGGCATAGGTTAACCATTGTACTGCATTGCTGAATTGAGGGTGAAACAGACTTGAGTAAAGAGCTAATGAAATGTTTCTAGCAGCACTGGCAATACAATAGTCAGAATTAAATCTGCCACAGACCTTCGCTCCTAGACCTCTTAATATACTGTTGTATTTGTCATCCATTATGAATACAATCAGCCCTTCACCCATGGCTGTCAGTTAACTGTATCTAAGATCCTTTGTTGCTTTTTCAATGCTAGCATTTTCTTTGCTTTTGTTTTGTGAAAAGTATAAAAAATCTTTCCTGAGAGTTTTTGGTATATGGATGTCTTCTCTATACTCTATTCTTTCTTTTTTTTTTTCAGCATCCAGAGCTTTGTTTCCAACTTTTTCCCTAAGGTATTGCCTAAAAAATCTCTCTATTTCTGCTTTTAGACTTAAAGACATTCCTGCCAAGTACCACAGTGTCCATATGTATCACTTTTACTAATCTTTTCCTAGCTTATCGGTACTCTTATGTACATTCTTTCCATTTTTTTAGCAATACAATGCTATTTTGTTTGTTAGGACTCAAGTATTTTTTCTAGTGAAACCCTCCAGCTGCTTTCTTCATTCATAGGTTCATAGGTTCATACTAGGCTATCTGCCCTAGGGCATTTATAAGCCTAGCCAGAATGTGTTTGGCTTTCGCCACCCATTTTAAATTTATTTTGCTATGCCCTTTTTCGAGGTTAGTATACTGTGCCTCTGTCTAACAGTGACACAGAAGTGATACCCGGGGTAAACCTACGATCTCCCATCCACTCATCAAGATTCCTCTTGAAGAGAGTCAATGAGGGACTCTGCCTAACCTGGACTGGGATTTTATTCCAGAGTGAAGGGAGCCTCTGGGTTATGAATCTGTCCCTCCAGCATGTCCTATTTATTTCAGTGCTGAGGTTCAAGTCTCTCGAGTGCGTAGCTCGATGGGATTTGGATTTTCTGAAGTGCAGCATGTCCATTAATTCCGGGTTGGACATGGCTTTATACGTCAGGCACAGATCGCCTCTGAACAGGCGGTATGCCACTGACTAGAGCTGGAGTTTCTTTAACTGGGCAGCATATGGCATCTGTTTGAGCCCTTTGATCCTCTTGGTGAGGTACTTTTGGGGTCTTTCCAGTTGCTGCAGGTGTCTGGTAAGGTACATCCCAAAAGGGGCATTGTACTCAATTATGGGCCTGATGAGGGATGAGTAAAGAGGCACGATGACCTCCCCTGATCTAGATGTGAATCCCTTCATGATTAGGTGGGCTATATAAAATGTTTTTCTAACCACTTTGGCCACGTGGTTGTCAAATGAGAGATTGCTATCAACTTGGGTCCCCAGGTCCCTAATTACTTCTTCTGTACTTAATGGATTACCACCTATGTGGTAATTTGTGGGCACTTCGTTTTTGCCAAAGGGGATGGCTATACACTTTTTGGCATTTAGCTTGAGGCCATGGCTCTGGCACCAGTTGTCTGTTTCTATGAGGCCCTTTTGGAGGATGCTTGTGTCGGCTGGAGAGTCGATTATGGTGCCCAGTTTGCAGTCATCTGCGAACTTGGTCAGCCACAGTCCTTCCGTGTTGGCCTGTACCACCGAGAAATATATTCCGAACAAGAGAGGTCCCAGGACTGAGCCTTGTGGGACACCACTTGTAACTGGCTTGGAGTCTGACATGGCTCCAGCAATTCTAGCCATGTGGGTTCTGTCCTTGAGCCAGTTTGCAATCCATCTAGTGACATAGGGGTTTATATTTAAGCTGGTGAGCTTATCTATAATGCCCGAGTGGGGTATTGTATCGAAGGCTTTTGCGAGGTCCAGGTAGGCTGTGTGGACAACCTTCCCCTCGTCAATGGCCTTGGCGACGGTTTCAAAGAAATCAACCAAGTTTAAGAGGCAGGATCTGCCCTTAACAAAGCCGAACTGGGTAGGATCCAGTGTCTGTAGGACCCCAATATCTTTATTTATGAGGTCCATGATGATCCTTTCCATAGCTTTGCAGACCAAGCTAGTCAGGCTTATGGGGCGATAGTTTCCAGGATCCGTTGAGGCACCACCTTTATGGAGAGGGACCACTGTTGCTGTACGCCACTCTTTGGGCACATATCCTGTAGTAAGGCTGAGATTGGACAGTAGTTTTATGTTTGGGTTTAGCTCTTCTTGGAGTTCATGTAGGACGCAGCCTGGGACACCGTCTGGTCCCATTGATGCTGTGTTTTTTGCTTTGGAGAGGGCGGCTCTTACCTGAGCATCTGAGATGTCAGGGGGGCAGCACTCTGCTGGGATAGATATTTGCCCTTTTGGTGGGGGGGGAGTTTGTGCTGAACCTGTCAGCTAGGATGTTGGCAATGTCTGTGGGTTCAGTGTATTTTTTGTCATTTTGGACTAATTCTGAGCATATCTGGGAATTACCACCCAGGTTCCTAACATAACTAAAGAAAGCCTTGTGATTATCCTTACTGTCCTGTGCAATTTTTCTCTCGAAGCTGGCCTTAGACAATTTTATGAGTGCCCGTAGTTTTTTGTTAATACTGATCAGTGATGCCTTCCCTTTTTGGGATTTTGCTCTATCATTTAGTAGCTTCCTCCTTCTATTGTATAGTTTGTTTATGGCTGGGGTCCACCAGACAGGACGTCTGCCTTTGGAGGATTGGGTCTTGGTTTTATTTGGGATTGCATGATCCGTGCATTCCTGAAGGTGTTCATAGAATGCGTTTATAAAGGATTCTGCGGTCTGGGCCATATTTTCCACTTACATTTTACACTTTCTGCCACAATCATTTTCTTTCTTTGCCTGTAAACATTATTTGTCCTTGGGCTACAAGAAGTTCTTCCTATCTGTCTAGCTCCACTCTTCTATTTCTGACTGATGTCCCACCTGCTCTATTTTGCCATTCTGTAATTGTCTACTTTGGTCTTACTTGTTTACACTTTTTTCTGTCACCCACTGTGAGCTGCTCTTGGAATAGACTATATTATATAATTTATTCCCTGTAGGTTCAGGTACTTGTTGCATCAGTGTTAGTGCATCTGTGCCATACCTAGTTTATCTTCACAACATGATTTATCTACCTAATACACTTTCTCTGATTTTGACTACATTGGTTCAGTATATCATTCCTGCCCTCAGTAATTCTACCCACCTGACAAACATGGATGCATAATCTCCCTTTATCACTTCTGATGCCAGCCTCATTGCACGTGGTATCCTGAGACAGTGTAGGAAATGCTAATGGTCACTGACCACTATGCACTTATGGACTAGCATGACATGCTTTGTGAGAGGTGGAATTAGCTATATAACATGGAGGGCACCCTGCCACTTATACAGATGATTGGTAAGTAACATATAAGCTCACTCATACCTCCATGACATCACACTCAACTAACATACACACAGCATGTAAAAAAAAAAACATATCACTCCCCAAGCTTTCAAGAATCAGAACTAAAAAGTTCCATCAATCTATATCAGAACTCGATGATACTCTTATAACTCAATAAGTCACAAGGCTGCAGTCTGCAAAATCTCCACTGTTAATAAGCCTGTGGGTCCAAGTATAACTATCCTAGTAATTGGTGACTCCATTATCAGACATACTGTCTCTACACTCAGTAGGTTGGACAAAGACTGTGTAACAGCTGCTTTTCCAGTGCCATATTCCATGATGTCATATAAGTCCTGCAATTCTTCAAATAGGACAAATGTGACCATGACCTGGTAGTGCCTTATGTAGGTATGAATGACCTGAAAAGCTCAATGCAGAAGGACTTGCAGAGAGACATATTAGAGCTTGCTATACACTGGTCAGTTGCAGGTAATTATCTGGCCTTGAGTGGAATCCTACCCACCATGACTGAGGCTGGGTACAAAGAGAAGATAATTGACTTTAAGAAATGGCTAAATGGCTGGTGTCATTGTAGGGAAATCCATGATGTGTCAGGTTAGGATGACGTTATCAACAGCCCAAGTTGCTTCACCAAGAATGACCTGCACCTTTTATTATGGATTCTACACCCTATCCAAAGTACTTACTTCCCCCATCTGCTCAGTGCTACAAGTCTTAATTTCCAGATCTCAAGCCTCTATTGCAACTTCAGCACATCTATTCTTATGGTTTCATTGTAAAGGCAGCACTCTATCTTACTGAGTTTGAGCACATATCAAGCATTCAGACCTACTGGTAACTATGGTAGAGTATCAGTTTTTGTCAGAGCACCAATTGTTTCTAAAAATTTTCCCACAACTCACAAACAGAACTTAATGCACTTCAAATTACCACAAAGGATACATATTCTCAGTGTATAGATTGATATAGTCCTACATGTCCTAGCAGACCTTGAAATATTTTTAAAAATGCTTATTGAACTGCTCATAAGTAAAAAAATATATAATTTTGGTAGGTGACCTCCACTATCCACCAATTAATTGAAACATCTATACCTCAAAGGCTGAGTATGCTCAGAGACTCCTAGACTTAATAAATAAGCCCCTTGTACAAATACCCAACCTGCATGTTAGTGGTCAAAATCTTCTTGACTTTGTCCTCTGTAACATTGAACCGTCTTGCACTACTCTTATAATATCCTCATCTCTCGTCAGGTCTAGTCACAAATCATAATCTTCTGCTTTAGAGTATCTAAACCTACCAAAATGAATAAATCTGAGATCAAAGACTTTCAGACTTTAAAAAGATAAAGCTATTAAACCTATACTTAAAGATTTACAGACACCATATAGTCTCAGCTGTCATTTATGCCTATGAATTTTATTCCCTTCTTAGCATAAACCAAGCTGTTCTATCAGAAGTACACTGGGGAAAACTAAAATGAACCACATTCATAGGATCGCAGGAAGTTAGTAGGCTAATAGCCTTAGAGCCCTTACAAGCCTAGCCAAGTTCTGCCCTTCTTTCCACAATCAGCACCTATTGCCCCTGTGCAAGAGAGACACAGGTGGAACCCCTGGGATGACTTTATGGTCAACAATCCAGTAATCCAGACTGCACAGGTACGTTGCTTGACATGAATTGGGAGTCTGTTCCACAGGTGTGGTAACCTCTGAGAGATAAGCCTGTCCCTCCGGTAGTTTCTATTAATGCTACATACCAGGTTATGGTCTCGAGAGTGAGTAACCCGCGAGGCATTGGACTTAAGGATATGTAGCATTTCCAATAAAGCAGAGTCGGAGATTGCCTTATATGCAAGGCAGAGATTGCCTCTGAGTAGTCTGTATGAAACAAAGTATAGTGATAGTGATTTCAGCTGATCCACATAGGACAGATGCTAAATACCTTGAATTCTGTTTGTGAGGAACTTTTGTGGTCTCTCCAATTGCTGTAGATGGCTGGAAAGGTACATACCAAAAGGGGCACTGTACTCAATTATCGGCCTGATAGTACAAGGAGGTTATAACTTATTTCTTTTCTGGAGGCAATGCCCTTACTTATGAGAGGAGCAATATAGAATGCCCTTCTTACCACTGTGGAGACATGATGATGAAAGGTAAGGTTGCTGTTAGCCTGTGTGCCCAGGTCTCGTACCACTGAGTGCATGCTTAGGGTATTAAGAATGATGTGGTAGTTAGCAGAAACATTGTTCTTACTGAAAGGGATTGTGAAGAAAGGTGAAGGCTGCCAGCCTAGCCAGACAGAATTTTGTAGATAATTCTGTCATTTGTAAATATTAATATAAACCACAGGCTTGTTCTCTTAAATGGAAGAAAATACTGTTAGACGTGGAACTTCAAAAATGTAACAACAGTGCATTCTGCTGTAACAAAGCTGATAAGTCAAGCATTCTGTAATTCTTTGATCTAAAACTCAGAGCCGAGATGTCTAGAGGGAGGCATTCTGCCTATTGTTTTGAGGCCAGAGTTAATGATTAGAATTTACATGTATAATTTATTTTATTGCTCTGGCTTCCTGACCAGCTGCAGGATCAAAAGGGCTATTAACCTCTGAGTTTTTGTTAGCCTGGGAACCAAAAAGAAATCTGAAATGAATCAGTGGTACTGTGTTATCAATTTAAGGACAGAAAGAAGGAGACCATTTGAGCATTTGTCTTGAGAACATCCAACTCACCAGCACTCTGCCTGTGTTCTATATGTAAGTTTATTTTAGAACTGTGTTTTCTCTTAGATATAGCTAGGAACTCAGAAGATTAGATTAGTTTTTTTTTTTTCTGTTTTTACGTCAGAAGTTTTCTACTGTATTATTTTAAGTATTTCTCTGTGATCTCTGAACTCTTGACTAGCACTGTTTAGCATGAAGTATTGTCTTGTGTTTTTATTATTTATTATTAAATATTTTTACACCTTTCAACTGTGGCTGTTTTGTGTAGAGATAATATAAGCTCTAGACTACATTGCATGTATATAGTGATACTGGCCAAGCCACTCCAATAAGCCTTGACTGTTCAGTTGCACTTACCATTTGGATAATAATATTGCACAGTATAATTGGACACCCTTTCATAAGGGCCTTTTAGTATCTGATAAATATTAGTGGGGGGTGGCAAGTGGTACTACTGTATATTCTGGATAAAAGGGCACAGCTGGAGAACCTGTGCCAGCCATCCCCAGGAGTGTCTGTGTGGTTGTATATAACTCTTATCTCAATGTTCTCATATTCAATAAAATTGATCCACATTAAAGACTGTATCAAAAATAATCATCAATACTGTGTTTATTAAAGAAGTTCCAAAATCTGATTTAGATGGTGCAAGCAATAACATAGAGAGTCATTTTAAATTATTCAATGGACAATCTAGGAATTAATACCATGATTAAACAGAACTGAAAGATTCTTTAGACAAAAGAAAAGGGAAGTAGTAGGACCATAACCCACTTTTTCTTTTAAGAAAGATTTGTCATCTGAGCAAGTTTTAGAAGGGGAAATTAATATAAAAATAATTCTGAGTAAAAAAGCTACTTTTTAGTGTAGGGAATGTACATTTTCTAAATCTATACATGAAGGTGTGTTTTTCAATTTGTGTCAAGATGATACATGATAACTTTTACTAAGTGGATGGGTTTTTGCATGTCATACTACTTATGTGGATTATTTAGTTATTTGTAAGATCTGTACAGTGTTTTATAATGGGCAAACTACACGTAGATTATCTCTCAGAACAAGGACTTATTTATATGCTATAAAGAGTAAAATAATTACAATGCTCTGTATGTAAAAAGTCATATTCAAAGTCAAAGTAAACTTTATTAGCATTCAGAATCACACATGTGCAGATGTCACATAGACTTACTATGACAAGACATTAATGCGTATATAACTTCTTACTATAAATCATAATGTTCTAAAGAAATAATCCTAATATTGCACATAACTTCAGCTCACTTTAACACTTATTATACATTGATCTCTTTGCTTGCTTGACTATTACACAGTACTGAGGTAAGACATTGCATTAAAGACTTACATTAAGTATTGCCCAACATGAGACATTCATGAGCATTGCCCTGTGACTGAGTTACAGACTAGCATTCCAGAGTATATACATTCCAGAAAATGTGTAAAATTCATAAAGTTCAGTTTTAAAGTTATAATGTCATAGATGATGGTAAGGGGGGAGGTCTAGTAAACAACCTGTGTAGGCAGGAAATGAGATTGCAGCTATGTTTTGATGCTTATTCTTTTCCAGGTCTAAATTAAGTTGTTTCTGTTAAACTAGAATTGAAAAAAGCAGAAGTATATGTTAATATTTTTTGGGGGGTTGAAATGAGATGATTGGTTATTTTTAATATTATGTCACTGATGTTATGGTATTTAAAATAGATTGCAGTATGTATATATGGATCTACTTCACATGACTGAACACTCAAAATATTGAAATTAATTTTACTGAGACCACAATAACTAAATTTCAAAATACTGAAAACTCATTTGACTGAGTATTATACTGAAAGCGTACAATGCAGAATTTCAAAATACTGAATTTTAAGCCATAGACATGCACACTTACAGCACCAATGACTCTTTCCAAACCTTAAAAACTGCTTACTTACCCTTATGATGCCCTACCACTGGACCAGTAATCAAGGAGCCTCAATCCTCACCACTGGCAACAGTGGGGGATGTTCACTGGGAGGATGACAAGTACACACACAGTATTTCCAGACGCTCTTTGCATCAAGTGCAATTTAACTTAAGAGCACACAGAGACCAGAGTCAGTCTGGGGCTGGTTCTTCTACCATTCTCCAGATCCCTAATAAGACTTCCCACTGGCACAGTTATAGAGTTGAGATCTCAGCTGAGTGACCAAGCTAAGACCTCCAGCACTCTCTCTGGCCAACCATTGTTTCATGTCCATGCCCAAGTAGCTGACACACACACTCTTTGAGGTTTGATTTACACACACACACCTGGGAAAGTCTGGCACAGGCTTACTAGCTATGCCCCCTTCTGCCCAGACTATAAGGTATTTTTTATTGCCACCAGTCACTCCTGCTAGCTATCTTAAGGACCTTTACAAAGGGTGTCCTATTGTACTGTGTGATATAACTATTAATACAAATGGTAGTTTGAGCAAGAGCAAGGCTATTAGGAGTGGCCTACACTGTGTCACCAAATAATTATGCAAGTACTCTAAAAACTTAAATATCTCTACAGAGATCAGCCACAATGAAAGGTTTAAATATATTTAATTATAAATAAAAGAACAATACAATAATATATTCACAGTGATATCAGAGTTCAAAACCACAATAAATATTTAAAACAACATTGCAGGACAGTCTCAAATAAAGAAAGAAAATTATATAAACTAAGCTTCACTATATTCCTTACAGAATCTAAGAGAATTACTATAATCTAAGAACTTACTAATAGAGCAAGTCAGATGTGGTGAATGGATCTTCTAGTTGTTGTCGGTTCCAAGACAGACTGTAGAATGATCTGTCTCATTAAGAGACTTCTCAAATTAATATCTCTAATATTACTTCTGGGACATCTTGCCGAATTACATCATTTCTTGTTATCTGACTTTTAGTTCCCAGGCCCTAAACAACCATTGATGGCAGCTGGTAGCATTTAGCATCTACCTGTAAAAGTACATAGACATGGGCTTCAATTCAGATCTCTGGCAGATGGTGGAAGTCATAAAACAATTGCATTCCTTCATGCTTTCAAGACAAGCAATTAATTCACCCTAAAGACAATGCAGAAAGTTTCCTAGTACAGACATTGTGTCTGTTGCCGTATTGAAAACTGTATGATATCAGATTTTATGGCCTAGCCATAAAGTAATTTAATTTCAGGTAATTTTCTAAAATTTACTAGGCCGAGGTTAACCTCCTGCATTCCAGATTCCACTGTTAAAACATATACTTTCAGACAGTTACAATAGTGCATGTACATTTCTGTTCTCTTCCAGAAGGGCACACTGTATTTACATTTTAAACACAAGCCTTTTGCAAATACCCTTTTCATCACACATGTCTGTACAAGCAGTTTGATATACACGTGACATACAGTTCTAATACATTTGTAATGTAAGCATCTTACACAGATCATTTTGATTTCCAGAAATGACATATAATTATTTACAAAATTTCAGCTAGCTGAGCTGGCAGGATCCCCTTTCATCACACCCCTCTTACAGATATCGTATGATATAACACCAAACTAAGAGTGGGGCTATGCCCCCACACCTCCACTAACTATATATACTAACTACAGGATCGCACTATAGTGGGAAAAGGGCATATAACTTGTACTTACCTTACAGTACTGTACACACTGCCACTACTGACAGGAGGGCATGCAACATCTGCCATTTTACTTTTGATACTTCCCATAAAATTTAAAAAGACATACCCACCTTTAGAAACACTATAACACTACTTTATATGCTACTGTCAGTATTCTGACAGTTGGCACTTTAAGTTGCAGTATTTTTTTTTATCACAAGTAAGTCACAGGTGAAGGGAAACACTCATAATGTCTATAGCTTGAAATTCAGCATTGTAAGCTTTCAGTGTAATCATACTCAGTCAAATGAGTTTTCAGTATTTTGAGATGTAGATATTGTGGTCTCAGTAAAAGGAATTTCAGTATTTTGAGTTTTCAGTCATGTGAAGTAGATCCGTACATATATATGCCATTAGTCATCTGATTCATATAAATGCTCATTCATCACCATCACATCCTCCTCTTACTTCTTATTTTATTTTATTTCTTTTATTTTACAGTACTGTCCAGTTGAGCAATGAGCTTCACAAAATAATAGAATGAATTGAACAAGAGTACAACTGAAGTTAATGCAGTTGAAATAAGAGTAATTCAATATTAAATGAAAGTAAAATTACAAGATTGTTACGAAATCAGATTTCTTAACAACAATTGTGACAAGTATAATAAAACTAAGTAACTAAATGCAGTAAAGTAAGAGAGTGAGAAAGGAGATTTAAATGGAAACAAATATTGTGAAACATTGAATTTATCTACTCCATGTACTACTAGTTAGAAAAGGAAAAAAGCGTAAAGTGTTTTACTGGCTTTGAAAGCCAGTAAATCATTTAGTGAAATCTGTAGCAAAGAAAGCATGTAAACATAATTGGAGGAAAAAGTCAGGGATAGTTTTTAAATACTGTTTTAATCATGTTACTTACAGTCTGATGTCTGTAAAGGTCCATGGACAGAATTTGAGCCAAGATATTCAGTAACAGTTCAGGGTGAAGGAACATCCCTTGGGTGAGACCCAATTGTAAACAGCACTTAGGGGTATGTAGAAATTGTTGCTCACCTCTGAAAGTGCTATTATGGTCAGGACTTACATTACAGAAGCACATTACAGGTTCATCTTTTTTCTGATTTTTAGAGTGTAATCACAAATCTCCATGTACTTGAATAGTCTTTTCACTGAATTGAAAGCTAATAAATCCCTTAATGTTCTTTAAAGCTGCTTTTAGGAGGTACTTTCACAAAGAAACTGGCTACACTTGTTTTTGCAATGCAGGCTAAATAGCTACATTTCCAATAATACTTTAATTGGTAACAAATTATAGTGTACTGTTTCCTAATGCTGACTTTTATCATAAATGCTAATTATCTAGCTTAAATGCTCTGCAACCCTCTCTTAATGTTGTTGTTCTTTACCATTTTATAATGTTTCTGCACTTCTGCTGCTTATTGTTTCATATAACTACATTCATGGTTATATACATTGCTTATCTGTCAATTATTTTATCAAGTCAAGTATTTACTGTACCCGAGTTGTGGTTCAAAGATGACAAAGGACAGTCCACTTACCTGGATAACAATTTCTAATTAAGTCAATAATATAAAATATACATGATTTTAGAGCTTGTTGCACACTTCATAGGTGCTAATCGCAAGATATTTAATAATCTGCTAGCTGAAATAAATAATGAAGAATGACAGAATGTATGAAAAGTAACTCAAGCACAAAATGTCATTATAATAATAATAATGCAAAATGTAAAATGAGCAATGTCACAGTGAAATGTCACATGATTAACACAAATATAATATAAAGTTTTATATGAAAATAATGTTACTGTTATTGCTATTGCAGGGACAGACACAAAAGAAGACAAATCTAATTCATATGTATGAACTTATTCAATCACTTTGTTAATCAAGTTGTATGTACTGGGTATTTTTCATTTACATGTCAGACTAGACAAAAAAGTACCAGTTTAAGGCTCAAATAAAACACAATGCAAATAGATATAACAGTATGAGTTTTCTACATACAGAAATGATTACCTCATACTGAGCCAGTTTTTGTGAACATGTGAATATTATTTCAAAGCACTACAACACTAAATTTGCCTAAGATAAATAATAAATTCAGTGTAGGGCATTTGAAGGCAAACTGTAGTGACAGCAGTAGATTCTACATAAAAATTAGTCTATAAGCATGAAAAGAGAACATTACCCTGTAATTATATTACATGTGAAATAAAATAGAAAAAAAAGTTTTGTAGTAAGCCTAAGCAAGAATTTTGGTCAACCTTCCACATATTCATGTGGGATTTTAGGGTACCTGCATGCTGTTAATGTGGGTAGTTGAGACACATAAACACTGCTCGTAGCATTAGACAGTATGACGTGATTCAATAACTACATACTTTCTGTACGCCACTTTAAACCCAGCTGAGGTGTTAATTGGCCAAGCTGCAGTGGGCTGAATATTCTCTATAGATCGTACATCATTAACAAATGCTCTTTTACCAATTAATGTTTACTACTTGTGGGTGGAAATTAGCAGAAAGGGCTTTTGCTCCCATAAATTTCTATTATTATACCATGTGAGCAGATCAACGATACATGAGAAATGAATTAATGGTAAAAAACAACTCATAAAAAGATGGATAAGGAGAAAAAAGTAAGTAAGATACCAAACAGAATAACATTATACCACAATGTATAGGTATACTGTTAGAAAATGCATTATGGTTACGTATATGTCTTTCAGAATCATGGAAACTGATAAGAAGTTATTGTTAAACGTGATTCAGAAAATGTTGACTGCATGCTAATGTCTGAAAATAAACAATTTTATGTGATAAATAAAAAAAATGTATTCTTGAGAATAGAAAGAAGACAGAATGAAACAAGTAAAGTAGTTTTCTAATAAAATTTAGTAAATACTGCTGTTGCTAATATGACACCCTGTATCCAATCTGCATAGGTTATCGTATGCTAACCCTGCATTAAAGTCATGTAAAATTTCATTTTTGTCTCTGCTTACCCCATGACTTTCTGCATTTCTGCATTTCTTTTCCAAACATCCTGTAGCTAAAAGGTAAGTGATGTAGAAACACTAGTATCCCTTTGAGGTATGTCTAAGACACAAACATGGCATGCTGTGCATTTCCTGGTTATTAATAGCTTGCCCATGAGGGCTTAGCCTCAAATTATTTGGTGTTATCAAAAAGACTGATGTAACATGCTATATAACCATCTGCTGAACAACAGCACAGTCAAGCATGAAAGGAGGTAATGAGTAAGTCAGCTGCATTATACATTCTGACAGTGCCTCAGCAGCAAAGATAGGCTTGCCCCTCCTAAACTACTGCAGAAGCAAGCAGCTCCTGACCCCTGGCCCCAGAGGGAATGTTACTCTGACCTGTGTCATACTACACTGCAGCTCTTTTCTCTCCTCATTCTCTTGCATTTAAAAAGGAAGTAATCTCTTGGCTTTGTTTTCTTTTCTAACCATATTTGAGAACCTTTAGTGCCATGAATGTAACGTGCAATAGATTTTCTGATTAACTGCAGCTATGTTAACAGATAACTGAGTAAACCATATATATTCGTTAGCCCTTTGTATGGTCTAAGACTAGATTGTTCAAAAGTGTCAAAGAATAGCTGCCTTAAATATTAATTTTTTTCTGACAGTGCCAAAGCTTAAACCATTTATTTGAAGAGTCTGGTTACACACATCTATGGATGATACCCAGATGGTTCTGCACTGCAAATGTTTTGCAGTTTCTTTCCTTTATAGCTATCCCATGTATAAAAAGCAAGTAAACTGATACCCCAGCCGATGAGCAGTATTGTTTTTATTTTATCTAGATTGTGAACAATAATGGTATGTTACTGTCTGCAGTTTTCCACCATACCATAATAGAATTTCCCCATACCTGCAGGTATAAACATATTTTTTTTCAATAGGGTATAAATGATTGTTTGTAATAACTATTTAGTACTTTTCTATATATCGGCTCCAGATAATATTTCTCTTGCTCTCTCCCACACCTTTTTTTCTGCATGTCTAGTTGATAAATAACATAATATTTTTCAGTGAAAATAAATTGCTAAACATATAAGTGACACACTTAAGTATAGAATAAGCCTCAACTTTGTACATCTGAGTCCATGTTTTTTCGTCAACACCCACAGCTTTGTTTTTAGTAGGTATTCTAAATACATAATTAATAAGACATGTAACATAATAGTGGTACAATCCCACTCTTTATTGGCTCACATGTGCTATTTTATTTCTGATGTGTCCCCTGTATCCCTTTGATGCTATAGCATACATAATTAGTGAGTCAAGCATTTGAGAAGAAAAAATAAGTGTTTTCATGAACAGATCTCTGCACTGCTTGTGCATCTTGACACACAGTCATGCTATACTCCTAATCACAGAATATTATTGCTGCACAACTGGGCACTTTGTCACTGCTGAACTAGTAGTGGCAATGATATTTTTTCTGTATACTGGGCCATGTTAAAATTAAATGTGTTATTTATTTATTTATTTATTTATTTATTTATTTATTTATTTATTACATGTGTAGATCAGGACTGTGTTAATGGGAAAAAGTCTATTTTCAGTGGTTTCCTGAGAAGAAAAGCATCAGCACAGTGAACAATTAGATACTTGCATGGTATATGGTGCATTAAATTTATAGCCACTTATTGTACAAGGCCAGTACAATGAAACACAAAATTATTACGTTATGTGCAAGGTAGTCCATGACAAGATGAATAAAAAAATAACACTATATATACAGGAAGACAGACTATAAACCATTTAAAGTGGCAATTTAAATGTTTAATTAATAATAGCTATAGAAAATAAACAAAAAAGAAAGTCCCCCATGGTGGCTCTTATTGGGGAAATGATGGTGGCAGATGGCCTGTCTACCTTCTGAAGTTCTTTTATTTCCCCAATGACCTAATCGTGGGGAGCATTATTGTGTTTAGAATATGACATATTTGTTAAATTGGTCTGTATTTGTTTTCTATTTTTGAAGAACAGTCAATCATTCACCTAATGTTTCCTAGCTTTTGTAGGATATGCAATTATAATTGGAGGACATAATTAACATCCAAAATATACAGATACACATATATTAGTATTTAATGTCTTCTCACACACACACACATATACACCACACACTGTTTCATATGTACACTTACTAACAGATGCAGAGGTAGAAAGAGAATCTCTCACATATATGCAGAAATTCAAATTTTCACACACACGTACACACATGCACATGCCCAATGACTACAGTAACTTTCTTGACTGTCAGCTTGTCATATATCTCATTGTGATCAAATGAATGAAAAAAAATATAGTGCAAAACAATGCATCTAACATTTACTCTCTCACACACCTCTCAACTGTCCCTAATTTTGTAGAAAGCCCCTAATTTTGTTTTATCCCTTGTTAGATGTTTGATTTAAATGCCAGGCTGCCATTAGGCATTAATATCCTGTTGGACATTGTCTGTTCTCCAATATGGTATTAAGTCTGTCAGCTGCTCATATTCTAAGAAAGCAGTAATGCTCAACAACTGGGCCTCAGAACACCACTGAACATGCATTCTTTCCACAGTAACACACACCCTGGATAGTATTGCTGTGCTTAGAGAATGGACTACTCTTAAATTGTTTTGTATTCATTTTATTTATTACTATATGTATTTTTATTTGCTCATGTAAAATAGTTTCTCCAACCAATCAAACTTTTGTTGGAGGATGTTATATCAAAAATGTAAGTTGTTAGTATTAAAAAAAAAAAAAAAAATATATATATATATATATATATATATATATGTATGTATATATATATATATATATATATATATATGTATATATATATATATATATATATATATATGTGTGTGTGTCTATATATATATATATATATATATATATATATATATATATATATATATATATATAAATTGATATAGAGATAAATGTAAATATAGATAGATATATCGATAGATGTAGATATATGTATACAGATTCCGTTCTGAATTCGAGATTTCAGTATCTCAAGACCAGAACACTGAAAGTGCATTTGCCTGAAACTGCAGATTATCGAATGTTAGTTTGTCGAATCAGTAGTAGGTGTGGTGTGTGCTCTTTTTCCTGGTAAGCTGTCACTTTATGGTTAAGTGGTGTATGGGTAAGAAAGATGGTGGCTGACATGTGGCTATGTTCGGAGAGTCAGGCAGGTTTGCAATTTTTAGGGTTTAGTGTAGGAATGTGGTTTGGTTTAACTTTTTGGGAAGTTTTAGAAGGTGGTTAGGGTAGGTAGGTCAGAGTCTGTGTGTGTGTGTGTGTGTGTGTGTGTGTGTGTGTGTGTGTGTGTGTGTGTGTGTGTGTAAGTGTTGAAAGTGTTGAAAGTGGTGTGTTTTTTCTATGTGTACTGTGTGTGTTTTTCGTGAGATAAGTATAATAGTATGCAAGGGAGAGTAGGGTGTATTACATTAGGTTTGTCTTTTTTTCCATGTTAGTGTGACCTCGGAGTTGATATATATAATTAGCAGGCATGTGGGGGGGCACAGCCCCCATACATGGGGGTGCAGGGGGACTTGCCCCCCTGCTTATACATATGGTAGTGGTATGTGTGCTGTTTTTTGTTGATTTGTGCATTTATGTAAGGGAGGGCTGGGTATTCTTTTTGGATTATTTTCGATATTATGTGTGTTGGATTTCAGGGCTTTCATTTTTTTGCAGTTTCAGTCTTCTGGTGTCGAGATACTGAAATTCCACATTTCAGTATTTCAAGATTCTGGAGTGAATCCATGTATACATATGTATAAATATATATATATATATATATATATATATATATATATAGAGAGAGAGAGAGACACGCACACGCGCACGCGCACACACACACACACACACACACACACACACACACACACACACACACTCAGAAGTGCAGGCATGCAGACATAGAAATTCATACACATACAAATAAAAACATTACACAAACACACACTCACACACACACACATGCATATTCAGAAACATAGGCAGACAGATTCATGCATATACATAGTTGGAAACCTCCAGACACCCTGACAACACTTAACAGACACTTTGCCTCAAATGTCTCCTTCTGAGCAAATAAATTAAAAAAAAAAACAGAATGCATCCCCCACCACCAAAACAACTGTCTGTGTTTTTCTGCTTAATGATTTTGCTTCTTTGCTTAAATCACTATGGATTGAAGTCAGTCAATAATGCCAGTTATTAAAAGCTTCATGCCCCCCTTTATTGTCTGTGTTTTGTTTTACATCTTTAGTTAAATCACTGAGGTTTAAAGTCAATCAATAATGGCAGACATTAAATTTTATAACTTTTAATGTTTGAGAAAAACATCCTGATGGACAGCCTGTTGCAGTCAGTAGTGTCTACCCCATCTCTTACCTCATTCATTCACTCACACATATGCTGGCATATACACAGAAACACAAACACAGATACTTTTCTTTTTTGTTTTATTTACTATTACTTTTAATTTTATACTCACTAAACCGCATCACACAAACATGGAAACTTTCATGGCATGCAAATTACAGCTTAAGTATCTGAGTTGTATGCAAATGAAGCAAATCAAAACAGTGGAGCAATTCAACAACCTCTAAAGCAACCATGTAGACTCCATGTTTGTGTTGGCAAGGTATTCCAAAAGTTTCCAAATACAGCCATGGAAATGAGACTACTTGGAAACAACAGTAAGTTAAAGCTCTTATTTTGTAGAGAACTGACCTATCATGTAACACCACACATACTCTGACCTAATTACACAGGGTGGATGCTATAAAATATCAGTAACAAATATAAAAAAAACATATTTAAGTGCTCCCCCACCCCCAAATGAAGAACATACTTATATGTAATGCTGGCTGCATAAATGTTTAAATGTTATGAAACAGACTATTATACTGTAATGTAAGCCTATGCATTATGTAGCTGATGGATTACAGTCCCATTTATTAAAACATGTATTCCTCTGATACAACATTGAGGTCCTGTGCAGTTTTCCTTGCTTGCCTACATGGTTACTAACCATGTAGATTCTGAGCTTTCAGCATAGTAAAGATGCAAATAAGGTCAAAACTCATTAGAATTGTTGAATCTCAAAATAGAGTAACCATATAGGGATGTTCACTCCATGTAGGCACTTCCACAGTGTTCATGTTGAATGCATGGAGACAGTGAATGCTGGCATTGGGGGGGTGTTAGGTTACACTTGCAGAGGTGAGCATATAGGGCTATGAAGGGTGAATGTGCATGTAAGTTGTGCACAGTTCCCATGTTCTGTGGCATCCTCGTTATATGGTTGTTAATATGTGTGTTATTTTGCCCTGTTTAATTTTTTTTGTTTTACTTTGCCATTGTTTACATGATACAGTGCTTAGCACAACCATGAGAAAGAGATGAATGGCAGGTTTCCCTGGGTTGTCATGTAACTATTCCTGTGGCAGCACATGTATGTGTTAGGGCTGGAATATAGATGGTCCTGGGATCGATTACAGGGTGTGCAACCTTTCCATCACTTTTTATAGCCCATGTTTGCATGATATCACAAGAACAGAGGAAATATCAATTTTGCCTATGCTTACCTAATTTATGCATAGGTGCACAGAGGTGCGCATAGCACACTAATGAGTGAGGAACAGGTGTGTTTATTAGATGCTGATTACAGCATAAGCAGGTGAATTGCATGTTAATCAACCAATCCAACATGTTGGAGCTATTCAACAATGTATAAAGCATCCATGCAGCCTCCATTCTACATTAAGAGCCCAGGGAATTATCTTGAATGTGTGTGCTGGCAACCCTGGCAGTTATCATGACTCCCATATCTGCCACAAATCACAGTTGTACTAGATGTTTGCTAGGGAGGCTATCCCACAGGGCCATTTACTGGGAGATACTGGCTATGCCCTGGAACCGTGGCTGATGACACCCATAAGCACTGCACACACACTCACAGAAGAATGCCATAATGCGGCACAAGCACAAACTAGGAACATCATAGAGTGTCTGGATATATCTGGTGGAGCATTGCAGTACAATCTACACACATGTACACAGATATTCACAGTATGTGCTATGCTCCATTAACTGATCTTGCAGAAACAACTGCAGCAGGATCAGCAAGGGGAAGGTACACACAGTGCCCCACCAATGCATAAGTCACCACAGCTACAGTCAGAGGAGGACTCAGAGGAGGAACCACCAGCTGCTGCCCCTGTAGACAGACATATGCGTGCTCAGCATGCCCTTGCTTTGGCTAAGAGAGAGTGCATACCACATTCACTGACAATGTAGGGACCTAATATCTTTCTCCTACTCACATACATATAGTAAAGTTGATGCCAGGCAGCTCATAAAAACTTTACCTCCCCGTGTATTGGCTGTGTACTGCTTGCATCAGACACTACTGCGGTGGTGGTGCTGTGGTAGCGTTGTTGCCTCACAGTTAGACGTTGCCCGTTCAATTCTCAGTTAGAGCTTCTTCTGTGTGGCAACATCTGTGAATGGGTGTTCCTTCGTTGAAGGTTGTGCGTTAGGCCCCGAAAGCCAGTACGTAAAAATCTACTGCCAATCATTAGCGGACCGGAGTTCCGCTGTGGTGACCCCTAACCGGGAAAAGCCGAAAGACACAAACAAACAAACTGCTTGCATCAGACACTCAGCCTTGAACTAAAGGTGTGTCATCTGCTACATTTGCAAGATAAATCCTGAACTTAGAGTGTATTCTTTAATAATATTATGGCATACCCTTGTATTTCCTAACTTGGTATAGTAAGCAAGTAAACAGTGGTGGATTTGTACAGAAAGTACCTTAACATGTGACACCAAACACTTATTTTACTTATATTTGTCCATTAGTAATTAGTAGGCCTCAGGCATGAAAGATTTACACAGCCAAACCTCTGAAGAATACTGATGTTCCCTGCATGGCCTCAGTTTATCACCATATCTTTGTACCGATAAATCATTAAGGACAGAAGTTAGAAAGTGATGCTACACATTGCAATTTCAGACTTCAGACTTATTTGTGTCATATCAGTAGCTGAGCTTCACTCCCAAAGGAGAAATGTACCCTTGTTCCTGCTATAACAGTAACTCTGCTATGTTACCCCCAAAAGAAAAGTATATGCATGCATATTATTTCCAGTTAATATCCTCTCACATGTTAAGGCCAATGCTATGGGATGGTTTACGTGCAGCATGTGTTAGATAACTGATGAATGACCAAAAAACACAGAAAGGTAAGACAGAGCTGTATATTTATAAGCATAATTATGACAGATTGTGTGATCACTAACTGATCTATATCCAAATATAGTAAAGAGAATTAAATGTACAAATCACAGCTGATGGTTTGATAGTAGTGTACATTCTGATGTAGTTGGTTGTGTGAAGAATTACTTAATTTCATTGATGCAAAGTTGTTGGTGTGGCAAACAGGCCTAAGGCATCCCTCTTGTTTTCTGAAGTTCTGTCACTGGTGTGAGGGTTCAAATCCTGACATATGTAGATAGTTGTGAAGTGCACTATAAATTTTTACTGTGCTTTTACAGATTTTGCATATGTGTCCCTTACTTTAATTATATTTTCCTCTGTCTTCTTTTAATTCTACTTTTGTCAGATGCACTGCATCCTGCAAAACTGTTTGGCTAAGCTTATCTTGTTTGTGTGAAACACAACATTGTGGAAACAGGGGAAATCCAGATTGCCTAGAAAGCAGACACCCAAAAATAGAAAATAGATACATTCACTCATTCCCTGCAGTACAGCTCTTTTGAGTGTGCACCTTTAACTCCCAGTGAGTGTGGCTTGAGCCTTTAAAAACTCAACTTATCACCTTACAGTTCTAACAAATATTCATTGACAGAGGTCAAATATCAATACAATTGTGTTCACCATCATTTATGCTTCAAGATAAAATCTGACACCTTGTATGTAGCATGGTTTTGGAATTATTAATGCAAATATGAACAAGCAACATTTGATGCCTAGAGCCGCAGTAAGAGGGAACTATAGATGCACCTGGAGGCGTCACTCGGATGTAATGAGTTAATGCTCTTAGCCATCACAAAAAGCCAGCCTGGAGTACTGATGGAACTTGGGTATAACAGCAAAGATAAGCAATGTGGCTCGCATTTGCACACTGCATCCCTATGTGCAAACAGGGCTATCTTGCATGTGTGTATACTTTGCTAACCATCTCGCAAATCCAATGATCATTGCACTATGGAATTCTATATATGATATTTTATTACTGGTGTTTATTGTCCAGTTCCTTTGCATGACATAAAACTACATGTGGAAACATTGCCAGCTAAGGGCACAATATAAATATATGTTATATATTTACAATACATCCATTTGTCCCCCCTCCCAACAAAACACCCTAAACAAGCACTACAACTAGCTACTTTCCTTGTTCAGGCTGAGGAGGGTGTCCTTCCTCTGCTGAGTCTGTTCTCTCTTGTTCTTAGATATTACTTTCTTCCACTTGTTGTATAACCTATGTATGCTTGATGCCCACCAGAGTTGCTTGTTTTCTGTGAGGAACTTGTTTTGATCCATTCATGTTAAGCTGACTTTATGCATTTGTATAGCTATTTATGCAAGCCACTTGTAAACACCTCTGGATAGCAGTCATTGTTAACAGTGGTAGCAGGGGTTTTGCAACTCTTTATGACATTCGTTAGGAGTGTATAGTTTGCATTGGATAAATGTTTCATCCTTTCTGCTGCTGAGGGGGTGTCAGGTATGACTGTGAATGTGAACAATACTAAATTGTGATCTGACATGTCTGTGGTGGGGGGGCAACACACAGAGGTTAGTGCAGTGAACTGCTGTGTTGGTCAGTACTACTTTCATTCACATCCCTTGTAGGGATGCAGACTATCTCTTACACAGCATGTGTTTTAATAAAGTCCAGAAACTTTAGAGATAGTGTGTTTGTGCACATATATGACTCCAAATCAATGGAAGAAAAGTGTATTATTATGTGTAGTGGGTTCTGCTGGGTTTGCACTGTGTGCAGTAGGTTTCTTTTTGGCTGGTCTCTGATCTTTAGTTAGGTTTCTAGTGAGTACCTTCATGTATGTAGGTTTATGTGTTGTGAGTTTATGTGCAAGAGATGAATTGTGTGTGCTGACAACATGTTTGATATCTGGGTTGTTGTTATGTGAGAGAATTAATTCCAAATTCATAGTACAGATATAGCTCTCACATGTTGTATTAGTTTGTTTTAGCAGTACCTGATTGCCACTACACATGAGGCAATTGCTTGCTTGGCTTAGGATGCCCATGTAAATCAAGCTTCCTGGAGAAATAGTGGGAAACTGTCCATCCATTGTGGAAGGTATATACTGTAGCAGCTAGTGGGCAGTGGGCTAGATGGCTTAGATTTTGGTGTAAGACTAACAAAATGTGTCTATTCTATGGAGGGGTAGGGTTACAAAAATGTGTCAATGTTTCACAATGCACAACCGAGTTGCTTGCAGGGCAGCAGTGCAAGCTCTGAACAGCTACAGTAAACTGAATGCAAACACCGCAAAACACAACGCCGGAATACAAGCAAAGTTAAGCTATTTTAAACAAGAAACAAAGGGAAAGACCAACAGTGAGCTTTATTCCAGCAATCTCCAACTCAGATAGGTTCTTGGCTGCACAGTTCTGCCACAATGGTGCAGGAGGGCCTTCTTAAATTAAGAGGACTCATTGTAGTGCTCCAATGATTCCAAACAGTCTAGAGTCAGCAAGTCTGAATTGAGCCAATGCTGTAAAATGCAGATGTTCTAGATATTCAAAGTACAAGAAATCATAATCACAACAGTAGAACAGTTTAAATAAAGCAGCAATTCAGTAGAATACTCCAGGAGTCTTGACAACAACCTTCCTAGTGTGAAATAAGTGTTCTGGAAGCCAAGTGCTTAAACTAGAACTAAGACATTTTCAGAATAACAGACACAATAAGCCTTCAACCAGCAATCTTTCACTGCCACAACAGTATACACCACAAACCTTCCTAATGTGAAATAACTGGTTTGAAGTGTTTAGACCATAACAAAGAGACTTAGAACAACAGCCACAATAATCATTCAAAAAGCAATTCCCAGCTCAGAAGGGCATAGGCTACCCTCTCCTCCCACCAGAGTGTAGATTACAAATCTTCTTAATGTAAGACAACTGGCCTGAAATGTCCAAAAAACAGTACCACAAACCAAAAAAACAAGGAACTCTATGGCCAGGTAGGACAGCAGATCCAAAACAATTGTTTTAATTCCAATAAGTAGCACAGTGTCACACAATATCACAACAGTTTTTATTGGCACAGTTATCATCACTTGCACAGGATGCTAGGGGGACAGAAGGCCTAGGCTGACATAAAATGTTGGTGAAGCAGGCAGGCTCTGTGTGTGTGTGTGTGTGTGTGTGTGTGTGTGTGTGTGTGTGTGTATATGTGTGTGTGTGTGTGTGTGTGTGTGTGTGTGTGTGTGTCTGTAGGAGTCCTCCATGTGACCATGGTATGTGAGAGTCTGCATGAACACAGCCAAGCTCAGTGCTAGCTCTACATTGTGTATGTTGGACAGGTGTGAGCCATTTATGGTAGAGGTGGCAGTTCCTTGTTGTTGCTCCAGACCATGAGAACTGACTCTGCCAGGAGTTGAACTGGCACCTCCATGCCCAAAGTCAGATGGAGTACTGCTTCCTGAGCATAACCAATGTTTGCTGGACATGCACTCTTCACGCCAATGGCCAGAACCATGACCCCATAGCCTTCCATGTCTGGGTGTAGACTGCACACTCCCCAGTGGACCAGCAGAAGCACTATCACTACAGCTGCATCAGGAGATGTTGTGGCTGACCTACATCCAAGAGGACACCTTTACCCTCACAGCAGTTGTTCCATCACAGACCCTGCTCGTTCCATGAGAGACACCCCTCAGTCCTTCACAGACACCCCTTGAGCCAAAGTTTCTTTCATCCAATCCAGGGAATCTGCAACATGGTGGAGCCATGGAGGCAGTCACACATATCAGATTGTGCCACATCCACAAACCTGAGCATTTGTATGGAGTGGCTTTTTGAACATGCCTCTGCCTCCATGATGTCCCTAAACATATGTTGTGTGACACAGGAAGAGACACCTACAGCAGGTGGGTGATGGACAGCAAGTCCCCTCTGAGCACCCCTATCAACCCTCTTGCATGGCACTTCGCCTACACTTTGGCTATGGCCAGACTCAACAGGAACTGAAGCTGCAGTAGCCACATTTCTCTGCTCAATGACATTGCCCTCCACCTGTCCTATAGCTTTGGGGTCAGTGGACTGGGTAGGCATAGGCCTACTGGCTGTGGCTTGGGAAAAAGAAGGGGGTGGCTAGATGTCAACCTCTGTGTTAGATTCAACCTCTGCACCCCCAACTATGTCTCTGTTCCACCACCATCATCATCGGTGTCTGATAAGACACTGACATCAGGTGGCACAGGACCTACACTCCAGTTGTCATGATCACCAGTAATAAAAAAGGAGAAACACAGGCATACATTAATACCTGCACTACTATGGTGCAATATATGCTAAACAACTAACAGTGCTATCACTATTGCAGACAGTACAGCAATACACACAACAGGCCTAAAACGACATATTATATTTCTAGAAACTGATCTGCAGTATTGAAATAACTTGATCTGGCTTATCATCTGCAGGAGGCCTACATTTCTGGATTCCTGATGGCCCTGAAATACGTTAAACAATAGGTAAGGTCAACATCATTACATTTAACAGTAAGACAGGTTGTACTACATGTACTCCTCTCGATCAGCATGACGTGTTACTTTAACAAAAATGTGGCTGACAGCTCCAAACTGTACTTATCACTGTACTAATATTCAACCCCCCCCCCCAAAAAAAACACGTGACACAGAAGTAACTTTTATTTCAATTGGTTTATTATACAACAGTATTGAACTGGTCATATAACAAAGCCTACCTGAAAGCTCTTCCTGAGACTGAGAAGGAGGTGCACCCACATCAAGGACATATTGAGAGCCAGTTGGCTATGAGTTGTCCTGCTGCAGAAGATTCACCAGGAATTCCTCATTGGGGGTGAGAGGTGGTTCATCAGCAGACCCACCTTTGGTTACCCTCTTTTCTTGGGCAACAGCAGGTGCATGCCTTCATGCAGATGTGAGCATGTCATTAGCCCTGTGGTACATCTGCTCATAAGAGGCCCACAGCATTTATGTTAGCAATGATTTGTTGCCATATCCTCAGCCTCTCTGGCATATTGTGACAACCCCTTCTAAGAAGGAAAGTGCCATATTGATGGAGTGCATCCACTATGATTGTGTTTTCTGCCACACTGAAGGTGGGTCTGTCTTCCAATGACATTTTCTGTCTTTGTAAAATAGCTTGGGAAATATTTTACTTTGCTGAACATGTAGCAAGTATCCTCACTATCAGTTTGTCTAGCTACACATTTGGCTTTTTATAATGGAGTAGATAATTAATGGACTGCATCTGTGTAGGCTGTTTTCCAGAAATGCTAATTACAGCAAAAGTGAATGAATTACATGGAAATGAACCAATCTGGTGGAGCTATTCAAGAAGTTATAAAACAACTATTTAGACTCCATGCTGTTTTTTCCTGTGGATTTCAAATGTAGTGGAGTACAGACACAGAAAGTCTACACAGAAAGAATGTTAGGAGCTGCTGCTGCTTAACTCCATTTGTATGTGCTACAGGCTGCAGGCAATGCTGGTACTGCTGGTGCCAACAGGCCTAAGCTGAGACAGAGAAAGGTTTTCAGGCCAATTTAACTTATCACAACATACATGAAAATTACATTGTAAAGTGCTAAAGGATGGACAGGGACACAATACAGGAACCCTGCAACCTCTTCTGCCCTCAACTCAGAACCACAGCTTTTATCTCCCCATGTATTTCCTGTGTAATGATTACATCACAGTCATCCCTGACCTAACACTCTAGCAACTGCTTCATTTACAAGGTAAGTCATGATCATGTACTATATTGTATAATAATATTAAGACACATCCTTCTATTTCATCACTTGGTGCAGTAAGCAACTACAAGATTGGAGATTTGTACAGTAATTAATGAAACATGTGACAGCAGAGAGTTATTTGACTTGTATGTGTCCATTAGCAAGTAGTAGGCATCAGGCCTCGAATATTCACACATTGATACCTCCCAAAGTAATGATGATCACTGCATGCCCTCAGTTTAACACCATACATTAGAAATGAGAAATCATAACATAATAAGGGAATTTTGAAAGTAATGAGACACATAGCAGTTTCCTGTTTCACCACCATCATAAGATCAAACTGGTAAAATGCAAAACAAGGAGAGGAACAAGAGCAACATAGCCTTGTTTGTTCTCTAACAGCAGCTCAGGCTGGGTCCAACCCCTTGAAAGAACATTATACCCTTCCATGTTCCATAACAGGAACCAACCTTTCCTCCCCACTCCCAAAACAGCAGTCTATACTTGTTTAATTTGATGGTAACTGCATATCACATTGTTCTCAGTGAATATCCTCACATGTTTTAAAGTAAATGATATAGACTGGCTAATACACTGCATGTCTCTGAGTACTGGTCAGATAACTGATGAATGACCAAGAAACACAGAAAGGTAGGACACATATGTATATCTGCATGGAACAGTCATAACAGTTTGTGTGATCACTAAGTGCACTACATCCAAATATATAAAATATAATACATTTACAAATAGGTCATGCTTTGATAACAGTGTACATTCAGTTGCATTTAGTTGTGTGAAGAATTACAGTATGTATTTGCAGCAAAGGAGTTTGTGGGGCAAAGATGGATAAGTTCCCCCTCCTATTTTGTGACAGTGCATTGCAGTGAGATTTGGGACCCACAACTATGTAGACATATCTCATGTGTACTAGCAGTTTCTACTCTGTATGTCATAGATTGCTTTTCCACATTTTAACGAATTCTTCATTTTCTATACTTCTTTCCTTGTTTTTGGGGAGCCACTATTTGTGTGATAAGCCGCTTAGCACAAGCAGTTTTGGCTATGTATATTTTGTTTGAGTGTAGATTGCAACTGCTCAAACCAGATGAATTAGCCACCCAGGTAGCAGACATGACACAGCCAGCCAGAAACATACAACAAATACATTTAATTAGTACTACTGCTCAGTGCACAAACACATTTCCCGGCAGCGCATACTCTTGTGCAACATGTCTGCGTGATGGTAAGCACTGCACAACACTTTCAAATGTTGTAAATCCAGAAAGTGCACACTACCAGTTGGCATGATACCTGCAACTGGTGGGAAAACATCATTCTACATTGGTCTTGATCTGCAATATGTATTTCTGGCATTCCTGAAGAGGTTTTGAGATTCTGTGCTCAAAGATGGGGTGTCCATGAGTCAAAATGGTTTGTTGGACTTGTAGTGAATGAGCATGGGTCCATGCTGTTGCAGAGGGACTATAGTAGCTCAGATTACAAGACAGATGCATGGAATAGTCTGCCCCGGGCTCTGGCCAGTGCTACTAGTATCCCCTGCACTTGAGAACAATGTTGGAATCACTACAGAGACCTCAGGATGAGAAGAAGGATACACTCAACCACTGGATCGAGGAATGTAGTACTGGGAGCACCCCACAGAAGTATAAGTCTCACTTACAGAGACTACTTGTCAGAGCTAAAAGCTGGATATAGTCAGGATTGGTATGCTTAATGGTATTTTGTTCTGTTCTATTTTTTTCTGCAGCTGTCACAGACTGGGAACAGAATGTGCAAACCCATGCTACTTGACTGGCATGGATGTGAGATGCATGTGGTATGTGTGCATCCCAACATTGGGGTTATTTTATCATTAAAAGTTATGACACATTTATTTGGTAATTATAAATTTCTATCAAACTGAGCACTAATTTCTTAACTGTAATAGGGAAGTATGCATTCATTACTCTGGAGGGCAAAGCAACATTTCATGATTACAAAGCTGTCACAGGTTGTGTCTTCAAAAGCCACACTTCACAAATATACAACAGTATTAATTTTTCATTGATATTGCAATGTAATATCTGGGCTGTAATGTAGTGTCACCACTGGCTTGCTGTAAACTGTAATCAGTATATTTGGACCATGCATATGTGCAATGTATGCACACATTAAGAATTTCTTATTGCAATCTATAGTATATTGTGCATCTGTTAAGAGCTGGATACTCTTAACAGTAAATATAGGCATTTGTTAGGAGATGATACTGTTAAAAGCAAACAAATAGAATAGAGTAAAATACTTCTGTCAGTGCTTTGTATGTCACATATGAGCTTACTAATGTTTTGCCTTTTTTACTCTCACCCCAACCCTTTTCTCTTTTTTTTTATTTTTTTTTTGTTTTGTTTTTTATTTTTTTTTTCCTCACTGCACAGCAGAGTAGGACTGTCCGATGAAATCCACCTACCAACACTGCACCATCTACAGTACCTCTGCCCAGCACACCTGGTGAAAAACCTGGTAGCACTCTTTCTGCCACCCCTGAACTACCCCATCCCTCAGGTAGATCTGCCTCAGAGAATAGGCATGCAGCTCACTCCAGGAGCAGTGGTGAAGTTTGTGAGTTTATCACTCATGACAAACTGCCAGGGATGGTGCATAGGATTGCCTGCCACATTGCTGGTGCCTGTTTACACTAGATGGAGACACTGCTCCACATTGTTGCATAAAATAACACAAGGAGATGCAGACATCAGATACTGCAGCCATCAGCGCAGTGGGCTCAATCCTCACTGTCACCCAACTTGATGTTGATGGATTCACAATGTTCCCACCATCACTCCAACCATGGTATTCACCCACCTCATGTGTCTTTCACCATCCCTGTCTCTTGTCTTATCTGTCTTGTCTGTCTGCAATTGCTTCCTCACCTGCCCATTGTCTTGTTTGTCTTTTCTGTCTGCAATTGCTTCCACACCTGCCCAACTTACCGCACCCAGATATTCCTCCTTCAGCCCTTCCCCAAAATTCCTCTCTCTCTCTCTCTCTCACAAAAAAAATAAAAAATAAGCACCTGTCTCACTAAAGCAATCATCCCATACATAGCTTTCCAATTCACACACTTGTCTTCATGACACATGATTCTAATTCTCTATACAACAGGTTGTGTTCTGGTCACCCCTGTCTTTGGAGGTGACAGTCCAAATTCAGCAAAATTTGAGCAAATATGTTCATATTTAATTCTGGAAGAAATTGATAGCTATGTTTCTTTCCTACATCCTTCATGCACATTCCTGCCTTGCTTTCACTTTGTTCATCCCCCTGCTTGCTCCCCATTTCACCACTTCCTGTCTTTTCCATTTCTTTTCTTTAAAACATAATTGCAAGATGGTGCACATCACACACTAACACACAGCTATGGCCAAACCAGTTCTAAGTATTATATAGCTGGACTGGAAACCAGTACCATCCAGTCATATTTTAGACACTCCATACCAGCTATCACACTTCAGAATTTGGATTTACACGTTACCTGGATTCGAACCAAGTACCATCTGAACAAAAAAATACATGTATCATTGCATTAACAGTTGGTGCTACAGACCCAGTTGATTAGCAGGTTTATTTTAGAGATTGTATAGCAAATGACAGACTTAACTACTGTTGTACAGACCTGCAAGTTAACTGAATCTCTGGCTTCAAGAATTAATGCACTTAATCCAGTGATAACTTCCTTTTTGGGGCAAATGGTTTAGTGTATAGGTAGTACATTAAAGTATTTTGGTAGTAGCGTTGCTTATCGATCCTGCGCGATGCCAAGCATCATGCAACATCTCACACTATTGCTGTACAAAACTAAATAAGCATTGTGCAATAATGCATTATACAACATTACAGGGGATCATGCAATGCTGCTTCATAGAAATTTAATGAGGATACAACATTAGTGATATGGGGAGCAAGCATGGGGAAGTGTAAAGAGAAATCTTTCCTAAAATGTGTCACTTACTTTTGAATGTATTAAATACATCTGCTAGGTAACTGACTGCATGGCAGCAGGTGTTAATGCATTGTTGTTGGAGGCAGATGGTACTGGGTTTGAATATGGGTGGAAGTAATAAGCCTATATAATACTTTAAATATATCTACTTATATTGCTGCCTTTTGCTATTTCTTCATGTTGTTGCCACAGTGCACCATCACACAATAATTCTTTAAAGAAAAGAAATGGAGAAGGCAGGAAAGTGGTGAAATGGGGAGCAAGCAGGGAGATGGGAAAAGTGAAAGTACGGAAGGAATTTGCTGGAAGGATGTAGGAAAGAACCATAGCTACCCCTTTCTTCCAAAATAAAACATACAAATTTTGCTGAATTTGGACTGTCACTTCCATATAGAGGGGTGACCACAGCACAATCTGTTGTATAGAGAATTGAAAAGAATCGTGTGTGTCATGAAGTCATGATGACACGTGCAAAATGGAGAGCTATGTATGAGACATTTTTTTTTTTTTTTTTGGGACAGGTGCCCTTTTTTGAGAGTAAGAGGAATGTTTGGGAAAGGAAGTTAGAATTTCTGGGTAAGGTAAGTTGGGCGGGTGAGGAAGAAATTACAGACAGACAAGGCAAACAAGACAAGAGACAGGGATGGTGAAGGACACATGAGGTGGGTGAACACCATGGATGGGGAGAGGGTGGGGAATCTCAGTCCCATGCAGGTTGAGGTGGTTGACAGTGAGAATCTAGTCCTCACCCAGTGAACTGTCATCACTGTCACCTCGCACCACTACTGACTGCAGTGCCTGATGTCTGTGCCTCCTGTGGGTGCTCTGCACAAGGATGGAGTGCAGGTGATCCATCTGGGGTAGCCATGTGCCAACAGTGCAGGGGACAATCCTATACACCAGCACTGGCAGTTTGCCATGGGTGATAACTCACCCCATCTGCCACTGCTCACAGAGGGAACCACAGGCCTATCCTCCAGGGGAGAACTACCTGAGGGGCTGGGTAGTGCTGGGGTGGCATAGGGGGGGGGTGCTACCAGATTCTGCACCAGATGTGTTGAGCAGCGGTACTGTAGCTGGTGGAATGGGGGCAAATGGATTCCATGGGCAGTCCTACCCTGCTGTGCTTTGGGAAAAAAACAAAAAAATTAAGAAACAAAAAAGAAAATAAACACAAACAAGAGAGAGAGAGAGAGAGAGAGAGAGAGAGAGAGGGTTCGAGTTTGAGAAAAAATGGAGAACATTAGTAACTTCATATGTGACATACAGAGCATTGATGCAATTATTATTTATTTTAACACTTCAAACTCCTAACAAGTTTATTCCTTAATTTTAAGACTACCCAGTTTATAACAGAGGCACACTATATTAAATATTGTAGCCACCAATCGTTGATGTGTGCATATATTTTAATTATGCCTTTTTTCAATTATACTGATTATTGTTTACAGAATGCCATTTGTGCCACTGGTATAGAGGTATGAAGTTACATTCCAGTAATGATGAAAACCTAACAGTACTGTATATTTGGGAAGTGTGGTTTTTGAATCCACAACTGATGACTAGGTTAAAATACTGCACTATTCTTTTGTCCTACAGAATACTGCATGCATACTTTCCTTTTACAGTTTAGATATGCATTCTCACTTTTATTTGAGAATATGGTGCCATTGGTTTGTGCTACAGACTAAGGCATGCATAGTTTCTTTTACAGTTGGGATATGCATACTCAGTTTGATACAACTCTACTAAATACCAGCTAAGCAGTCCTTAACTTTTAATGCTACAAAATTACTATACAAATTATTATTATTATTAAAATAATATTTAGACAGTACTGTTCTAATGCATACATACCACATGCATCCTGCATCCTTACTAAACACATAGCATGGGATTGAACATTCAAGACTTGCTCCTCAGCAGCTGTGGAAAAAACAGAGCAAAGCAGAGCACCGTTATGAATATCAGTCTTGACTATATTTAGCTTTTAACTCTTATAATTACTCATGAAACTGATACTTACACATCTGTGGGGTGTCCTCTACCCAACATTCCTCATCCAAAGATTGAGGGTATCCTGCTTCCTACTCCTCTGGAGGTCATCAAAATTATGTCTGCATTGCTCACCTGTGCAGTGGATATTTGTCACACTGGTTAAGGCCCTGGCAACACTATTCCAGGCTTCAGACTTATATTCTGAGCCAGAATAGTCCTGCTGCAGAAACCTGAGCCCATGCTCTTTAACTAGAAGTCCAACAAAAATCTTGGACTCCTAGACATGCCAAAGCTGTGCCTGAAAGCCCACACCGTCTCCAACAATGCCAGACCTGCCTGCCATAGTTCAGGCTCAATGTCTAATGAGCATTTCCTGCCAACTGCATTTTATATGCTGCTGTTTCCCACCTACTGTACATCTCACTCTTACTGAGAGTGAGCACATTTTTTATTTCCAACATTTGAAAATGTTGAGTATCACTTATCATTGTGCAAACATGGTAGACGAGGGTGCACACTGGCAGGCACTGTGTTTGTGTGATAGTAAGCAATGTGCAACAGTGGCAAATAATGAAGCTTCTAGATTATTAGGTATACAGGTGCTTGTGTAAATGTGC
Source organism: Protopterus annectens (assembly GCF_019279795.1). Classification (NCBI taxonomy): domain Eukaryota; kingdom Metazoa; phylum Chordata; order Ceratodontiformes; family Protopteridae; genus Protopterus; species Protopterus annectens. Next base: position 183,340,662 of record NC_056750.1, on the reverse strand, counting down.
TAGTCAAATGTATCATGTATACTGTTCTCCTACACTTACAGCTATTACCACAAAAAGGTTGAGAAAACAGTTGTGTATGTTGCACTTAATTGCTATGATCTGTGATCTCACAAGAGTACAACAAAATGTGTACACCATGTACTACAATTCCAGACCATCTGCACTCCACACCTACACTTAATACCTGCTGCCATGGGATTAGTGAGATGATATCTGCTATCTTAGTAGTTATTTTAAGGTTCTGGCTGTTAATCATAGCTTGATGCCACTTACCATGTTGGAGCAATGCACAATGTTATTAACTGAATGCATCCAGTTCATATGTGTGGCTGTCTAGTTTCTGTCTACAACCTGGGGTGTCCAGTCCTCCAGTTTGTGCACAGCTGCACTTTGTTCAGACCAGCTGAGCACAGCTAAACATGTCTATGCAAAGAGGTGCATCATATAAACACTGACAAAAAAAGGCTAAAAAAATTAAAACACAAAAGACAGACTGTCCGCAGTTTTGTAGAACGTCCAGATATTTGCATCATATTTGGCCTGTTCCTTGTAAAATGTGTGATGTATTGTGAAAGCACTGAAGATTGCAGTCAATATATAATATCATACATTTCTATTCCATACTTCATATCCTTCAGAAAATGTATGCTTGCCCTTTGTCCTCTCATTAGTTTACTCATTAGTTTACTGTTTGACCACATTACTAGCTCTAAAAGGTTCTGTGCAACAATTCCCATTCACTATACAGGTTTCGCAGCCAGTAGCACTGGGTGAGCCACAAAACTTTGCTTATGTGTCCTGTACATCATTAATATTCATGGCATGATGCTGCACAATGTCAAGTTATAAGCAGTATATGCTCCGTGTAAGCTCTGCCCTGAATCCCAGGGACATTCTTGTCAAAAATTATATCTTAAAGGATGAGGAAGCCTAATTCAGATTTTACTGACAAATACAAGGCACCATGCATTCCCATGATTACATTACAGTCTAGGACTGTAATCGAGATGTTCACTGGATGGTCATATCCCACGTAAAGGTTTTTACCATATAAGTATATTAAATATGAGCATTTGTTTTACAGTAGTTATGGGCAAGTTTTAGTCTGATTAAATACTAACCACTTCTAACTATAAAAAGATGAACAGTAAGGCAATCTGCCATGGTGACTGCTGGCAAACCTAGCCATCTTTTCAACTCAATATGTATTCTTACAAAGTGAAATGTTTCACTGTAAATGTCTTATATAAGCATTACAATGAACAGACAGAAATATGAAAAGATCTTTATCAATTTCCTTTAAATCATTTGTAATAGGGTTATCATATCACTTCCATTTTTTAAGTACTTTTCTTTTTAATGTAAGATACTTAGTAGTCACATTAGATATATTTTCAGCAGACTCATCTTTTAAATTAAGTACTTGAACTGTAATATCCAAATTTACCTGTATACTTTTTGAGATTTGACATTGGTCTTGGCCATTTAGCAAATAGATAAGCGTGGGTTTTCTCTTTCTTTTCATTTGTTTTTTAAGTTAATTTTATTAATTGGTATTTGTCTTAGCTGCACTCTTTCCACCTGCATTTGCAGTTTTAATAAACTGATACACTGCCTTCTGCATTTAATTAATCTAGCTGCTGGTACTAAATCCTAGTGAGGGGGGTAGAAGTCATCTTAGATCAGGAGTTATAATTGCTTTATTACAGTATCAGGTTAGCAGTAAAGCTAATTGTCTACAAATGTCCCCTATCCTCCCACCCTGTTCTTGTTATGTTCCTAATCCTAGTGTATCTGCTGTTGTCCACTCTGAGATAATTTGACTACATAGTTCCCTCCCTCTATTACTGGTTGTTTTCAGTAATAGCAAATGTATAATTTTGTAAAATATCTCCCCTTAAACTATTGAAATATATTTGACTCCCCCACTGTATTCCATATAGACATAGTACAAGAGTGTCCATAAAGGAAATCTGTATTTTATTTGCTGGCTTTAGACACCAGTTAACTCTGCAATCACTGCCCCCCCCCCCCCGCGTGTTCTTGGTGGGCCACAACCACAGCAGGTTATCTCATCTTGATATTTTGTAGCATGTCTATCAGACTAACAAAAGGTAGTATAGCAAAGCCGTATACTTAATAAATCAGGTGGGTAATAATAACTCTTATTTATACATCCTTTAAAATTCAAAGAAATCTCTGGTTATAGTAACACTATTTTATCAAGTGACAGGCTTCACAATTCCAGTAAATCTTTTACTACTGATATAGTGCACCTGCTGTAGTTAAACCCTACTAGTGGACATTCTCTCCACTACAAGTAACAACATATCCAGGTATAGGTACCTGCAATACCCTTGGCTGCAGGGGAGAACCCCTTAACCATCTTTGACTGTTTAGGGGCCCCAGATAAGATGCTGCTGCTGCTGGCTGGGGAAAATGAGGAGTAAAATGTATTAATTTCCTGATTATGCTCTTTAACCTGAACAGGGCTGTGATATGATCATGTTAGAAGAAAGCTAAGAATGAACACATGCAAGGTAAGCACTAAGGATATCAGCAGGTGGGAGTCACCACTCTCAGTGTTTACCTTGAATTTTAAAAAACAGCTGATGCTTCTGATCTTCAGAGATGGTTTTCCTTTGTGGAGTTTTATAAATGTTGGCAGAATACAAGATATAACTCTCAACGTCTTTGCTGTAAAATTCTGCACTGTGCCAAAAATAATAACAGAATAAGGGCTCAAAATCAGAAACAGGTTTTACATATTATTCTGATTCACTTAAATAAGTAATAGAATAACATATTTTGCATCAACATACATTTTTGGACAATAAGATGTATAAAACACTGATACATGGACTTATTAATTGTCTGCAAATCAATTTTTTTTTTTTTTTACAAAGAGCAGTGCAAAATTATGAGGCAGTGACAGGTATGCAACACTCCTCAATGATGTAAATAAAAATGACTTATGGCTGTTGTTCTTTGACAGCTGCTAAACATCAGCCACTTACTCTGGTGTAGCAGTAGTACTGTTACATATTGCTATTTGCATGGTTTATGAGCACAAGTGCATGTGTGTGTGTGTGTGTGTGTGTGTGTGTGTGTGTGTGTGTGTGTGTGTGTGTGTGTGTGTGTGTGTGTGTGTGTGTGTGTGTGTGTGTGTGCGTGCGTGCGTGCGTGTGTGTGTCTGTGTAAAAAATATCACTGATTTTTATCGGTATATACACCCAATAATGTCAAGACACATTTTTCTTCTGGGTACCAGTAACAAATGTAGTTAACAAGTAAATAGATTTCAAAAGTAAGGCGTAAAATATATCACACAGCAATCAGACACTTAGATCTTCTGGGACTGTGGTGGCCTCCACTCCTCAGACTGTATAAATATATATGGGGCCCCTTAATCATCTTTGATTGTGTGAGAGCCCCATAAAAGTTATTGGTAGTTGTGGAAAATGAGGAGAAAAATGCATTAATTTTTTGATTACTTTCTTTAACATGAACAAGATTATGAATGACTCCATTAAGATAAAAGTGATAATGACCTTTGCCCTCAACAGCAGCCATCCTAAAACCAACCCTGCTCAAATGTGTGTGGGTATAAAAAGTTGCTGTAGGTTATAAGGAGGGGCTGAAGATTGTGTGGTTAATGATTTTCATCACAGTCAGAACTTAGAGATGTGCACAGGAGGTCATTGTAGCTTGTATTTCAGTTGAGGCCAGTGTGCTAATTGTTTCTTTTGCTTTTCTCAAAGACCTTAGAAGTATACAGAGAAGGTTACTATAGCTTGTGAAGGGGAAGTGTACTATGTAGCAGCAACAAAGTAGAATACATTACTGTAATCATTATTTTTTTCACATTTCATACAATCTCACATTGGCACAAATACAATTGGCTGCCTTTGGGTGTTGGGGTGAGGAATGAGGAGGCATGCTATGTACATGTGTGTCAGCAGTAACTTGGAATACATGACTGTGGTAATATGAACCACTGCTTCTCATCTCAGTCTAACATCAAGGAGGGACCGTCTTTATTGCAGGGGATAGGGAGGCAGGCAGTATTCCCAGATAGGATGTATGTACACATTTTATGTATTTCTTGAAAGAAAAAAAAAAGAAAAAACACACAACAGAGAGGTGCACCATGTACTGTATAGTGAAAAAACACTCAAAATATTCCAGATGGTCCAAGGGTTTAATACAATGAAAACAAACAAACAAACGGACTGCAGAGAGTAAGCGCTTTCACATTAAGTCTAACGCTTCATCAGACTGAAATTCTTTTTTACTCAAGGTTTTTGTTTAGGTCATTATTGGATTAAAAGGTTGGAAAATATTTTAAAATGCATCCCAGAGCATCTGTGACCCCCTACATGTCTTCTTTACACCCTGGCTTAAGTCAGTTATTTCCTAAATGGTTATTGCTGTGCTGTCTTGGTCAGGAAAGGTGTGTTGAAAGGATAGAAGGAAAACTAAAGCTGAAGATCAACACTGAATTTCTTTCCTTAATCATAATTTATGTTCAAACCATCATTGGAAAAAAGGTTGTGTAAAAAAAAAATAACTTTAAAATGCACTTCATGGTGTATAGAATGATATGCATTCTTGAAGAAAGCTGAAGAGTAAGGCAAAACACAAAAAGTGGCCAAGAATGGGGTGGAGGGGTGGAGAAAGGGGAGCACTGGATGATGTGAGTGTGTAGGGGGGTATGAAACACATCCAGCTCTGTATATAGAGTTGTTGTAATGTATTATTGTTGCAAATAAATGCCAGTAACTGTGCATGTCCCTTTGTGAGATAGGTCAATATAATCTGGTGCACAGAAACACAAACGATAACACCAGATAATCCAACAGAATTTATTGTAGCAAAAAAATTCTGTTTGTGTAAAAAAGATACAAAATTCTCACTCTAGCGCCTCAGACAAATCCTTTAATAGAGTATAAAATCACATTCCCACAATGCATATATTTATAAAAAAACATTTAATAAAACCCATTAAGCAATATAACAATTACTTAATTATAGCACCCACTTCCAACTAAGTTCCCTGTTTAACCCTTTTGGGAACAGAGTACCAAACTTCAAGGTAAAAGTTGCCTCCTTTTGAAGCAGCTTACTTTTCAAACACATGCCTGGAACATTTTTAATTTTTTCTATAACAGTGCCTTTTACATTTTTACCATCACTACCGTGACATTTCTTGAAATGCAACCCCAAAGGACTTTCTAACTTTTGATTTTTAATATTTCTAAGATGTTCGAAATATCTAAAACAAAAACTCTGTTTAGTTTCCCCTATATAAAATAAATTACATCCACATTTTAAAACATAAATAACTCCTTCTGTATTACAACTATATACATCACATGGGGAATACCTTTGTCCATTTATATAATCAAAAAAAGGAACAGTAAGATTACATATTGAACAATGTCCACAAGGTTTCAAACCAAAATCATGTACAGTAAAAACCAAACAGCACAAAAACCAACAATAGAAATAAAAACCACCAGTTGGTATGCAATTGTAAATTCAGCACAGCTCGAACAAAGAATGTTGATGCAATTATATTCCACACGAATGTATTCCACACGAAAAACTGGAAATGTTTTATTGATAGAACAAAAATAAAATCCGGTTAAGCGCTTTCATCTGTTAATACCAGACTTCCTCAGAACCAGATTAATAACTTCTAGTCCCACATTTAAATAACATTTTTGGCGCCAAAAAAATTCCATATGAACACTTAAAGAGACATAAGCATAATAATTTCATGAACCAATACACACGTACTACTGTGCTAAAAAACTCCATACGATCTAAGATGCTCCAATAAACATAAATGATATATGATAAAACCAAGTACTATTGTACATGTAAGATGTATGTATAAAATTATGTAAAAAATAAATTAATAATAGAAAATAATAATAATAATAAATTAATAATTGATAAATAATAATACTAAGAACGATGAAATCATTCTTTTATGTACCGTCAAACAATTATATGTCATAAAAAATATATCATAATAAATACATTGTTCAGAAGAAGGTCAGTTTCAAACTATGTTAAGAAAGAATGGGGTAACGAATATCCACCCTTATTGGGTAAGCCACTAAAGGATATAAAAAATATCAACAATAAAAAGGGGTCAGACATGACAGATGCTCATTGTAATCGTGTTTGTGTGTTGATGTACACACCTTATACACATTATATTAGAAACATTTTAAAACAGCATTGGAACTTGATTACAGTAAATGATGATACGGCTTCTATATTAGGAAGATATCCTAGCTTTGTATATAAAACAGCACCCAATATCAAAAAATTGTTAGAGAAAGCGTCCAAATTTAATGCCATAGATATTACAAAGATAGGGATGGGAACAAAAAGATGTGGAGCTTGTAAACAATGTTATGCCATCAATGAGGTGGACAGTATTAAGTTAGGAGACAATAGGACTTATGTTAAATGCAGAGCAGGCAATTGCAATACTAAACAAGTTGTATATATTGCCACGTGCAATGCCTGCAGTGCATTTTATATAGGTAAGACAGAGAGACTTCTTAGGAAACTAATTTATGAGCACACTTATAAGATAAAAGTTAAAGACAAAAATAATGCACTTTACAAACATATTTCCATGTATGGTGAATTACATTTTTTTAAATTTGCCATTATAGACCAGGTAGAATTAATGGCTTATGGGGGAAATTGGAAAGTATTATTAGCCATGAAAGAGAGTAAATGGCAGATTTTGACAGATGCCATTAGGTCACCTGGCATTAATGAATTTATTAGTATTAAACCATTTCTTATTATGACATAGTATTGTTTTAGACATTGACAGATGCCTGGTTTTATCATATATCATTTATGTTTATTGGAGCATCTTAGATCGTATGGAGTTTTTTAGCACAGTAGTACGTGTATATTGGTTCATGAAATTATTATGCTTATGTCTCTTTAAGTGTTCATATGGAATTTTTTTTGGCACCAAAAATGTTATTTAAATGTGGGACTAGAAGTTATTAATCTGGTTCTGAGGAAGTCTGGTATTAACAGATGGAAGCGCTTAACCGGATTTTATCTTTGTTCTATCAATAAAACATTTCCAGTTTTTCGTGTGGAATATAATTGCATCAACATTCTTTGTTCGAGCTGTGCTGAAATTACAAAATCATGTATAGACTTTCTAGGCACTTCTACTGGAAATACAAAATGAGCATGAACCAGCTTGTCTTTAATACTTTTACAACGTGTATAAGAATCAATGGGTTTTTGGGGGAGAACTTCCCCCAAAAACTTATCCTGCAATAAAAGATTCCAATAAAACATAATTATTTCTAATAATATTTCTGAAAACACATTATATGTGGTTACAAAAAACATTTTCTTTACAATTTTAGCACTTACATTTCTATCTGGTTTGCCATTATATTTACTAAAACTAACACAGTGATGGCTTTGCAGCAATCTATTCCTTGCTGCCTGAATAGACTGTGTACTATAACCCCTTTTCTCAAACATTCTACATGTTTGAGATACTTCATCTAGAAGTTTTTCACTATCATTTGTTAGTCTACTAACAGGACGGCCACAGTGGTGCAGTGGTTAATGTTGCTGCCTCAAAGCAAGAGGTTCTCCGGTTCAATCCCTGGATGGGGTGCCTTCTGTGCGGAGTCTGCATGTCCTCCCTGTGGTCACGTGGATTTTCTCCGGGTGCTCCAGTTTCCTTCCAAAGACATGCTGTAGGTGGCTTGGACACTCTGAATTTGCCCTAGAAGTGCATGCATGTGCCTTCTGTGGAAGGTCGGGTGCTGGGCTGGCAACTCAACACTGTAAAACTCTACTGCCAATCATGAGTGAACAAATGATCTGCTGTGGTGACCCCTAGCCAGGAAAAGCCGAAAGAAGAAGAAGATTTGTTAGTCTACTAACACATAACAACTCATTATAGGGAAGTGCACTAATCAAAGGGGGTGGATGGCAACTAGTTCCATCCAAAAAATAATTAATATTATCAAATTTCCGATGAACATTAGTTTTGATGTTCCCCCTTCTTCACCCAGATTAACATCCAGAAAAACAACATTTTCTCCACAATGTAGGACATAAAACATTATACCAAATCTGTTTTTATCAAGTCCCTGAATAAATGAAGTTACCTGAGATCTGCCTCCCTCGCATAAAAAGATCAAATCATCTATGTAATGGTAATATTTTAATATACCAGATAGATACCAATCCTTGTTGAAGTCCCAAATGACCACAGCTTGAACAAGCGGGTATAAATAAACTTTAATCCACACGAATACTGGAACACAAACTGTATTTCACAGGTTTACACAGTCTTAAAACAGCCTTTAAACAACATGTAGTTCCTCCCTGGTTAAGCGCTTTCATCTGCTACAAAGTCAGATTTCATCAGAACCACAAACCTAATACTCAATAGCTTTTTGTAGTTGTTTTTTGGCGCCAAAAATTCATTAAATATTCATTAATTAAACCTGTATCCCTAACCAATCAATTCTGTGACCTAAAATGATTTATTCAAAATACTCTAAAAATAATAATTACTTTAAAAATTACATATCTTGTAAATATCATGAAATTGTTTATAAAAAGTCTCAAGGAATTGCATAATTGATCAATATGTACATGAAAATGGTTAATAAATATATGAAAAATATAAATAAAAATATAAATATATGTACATAAGAAAGTGATTTAAAAATCGTACCTAAAAATATATATGGAAAGATATATATAAAAAATGTATACAAATATACATAGGGAATGTACATGATTCAAAATGTAAGTCCTACAAGTGCCTATACATACTTGTAATACTGAAAGACTAAATTCATTCCATTAATAAAAATGGTTTGATACTAATATGGTCGTTTAATCCAGGACTACTAGTGGCATCACAAAACATTTGCCATTTACTTTCTAATAGTCCCAGAAAAACTTTCCAGTTACCCTCACAGTTTTTGAAATCAATGTGATCTATAATACTAAAGACAAAAGTGTGTTCCTGCCCTTTTTCAAAAACATGTTTACTAAGCGCATTATTACAATCTTGTTTTTTAATCTTGTAATAGTGCTCGTAAATCCTAGTCTTTAATTTTCTTTCAGTCTTCCCAATGTAGTATGCGCTGCAAACAGTGCATAGGGCGATGTAAACTACCCTAGTGGTGTTACAATTTCCTTCTAAACTAACCAATCTGGTCCTACAGGTGTTATCCAACTTTATTGTTGAAGTTTCATTGATAAATTTGCACTGGTTGCACGCCCCACATTTCCTTGTTCCTTTTTTATCCCTTTCTTTTATTTTCTTGACTTTTTTCCTATCCAACATGTTTTTGATGTTACCCGATGTCTTGTAAACATATTTTGGAATAGTTCCCACAATCTTCCCTACATCTTCAGATACAGTTAAAATATTCCAATGTTTCATTAAAATTTCTTTAATGACACTAGTGTAAGGGCTATACATAATCACACAAATGCTTTTATTGTTGTAATTTGCTTTCTTGTTATTGATAAAAGGTTTTCCTAGCAAAGGTGGATACTTTTTTCCCCATTCTTTTTTAACTAATTTAGTTATGGGAACTAACATAGAAACTGGGTATCCCCTCATTTCAAACATTTGAAAAATGTTTTCCAACTCCTTTTCCATAGTTGTCTTGTTGGAAGACATACTGGCAGCCAGCGTATGCATTGGCCTTTAAAAATATTTTTAAAAACATGGGGTGGGTGGTTACTCCCATAAAACAAGTAATCGTTGGAAAACGTATTTTTTCTAAAGATTCTAGATTCAAAACCATTGTTACTGTTACCAACATAGGTGTCTAAATACGAAATTCCTTCCTTTTCTACTTTGTAAGTAAATTTTAAAAAGCTGGTGGTGTTATTTAAATAGTCAATGAAGACAGGTATTAAATCTTCAGGCCCTTTCCAAAGGATAAATAAATCGTCCAAATATCTTGTGTAATGTGCAATATGTTGGTAAAAGTCGCTACTAAATACAAAAGATGTTTCCCATTCTAACATGACCAAGTTCGCAAACACAGGGGCACAAGATGCCCCCATGGCTACGCCTTTGGTCTGTCTGAATACTTCTCCCTGAAATTATAGAAAATTGTAATCCAAAACCAACCCCATCATGTCAACGATGAGGTTGATTCTGTCCCAGCTTAAAGTAGAATATTTTCTTAAGCTCTCAAAAAAGTATTCCAACCCAATTTCCTTTGGAATGCTTGAGAAAAGGTCAACAACATCGATTGTCACAAATAGGAGGTCCCTTTGCCAAATTTCAGGTGTCAAATTCGCTAGGAAATTCCATGAATCTTTAGTAAGATGCCTAGCATTCTCATAGACATGCTTGGTCCATCCATCAATAATTACCCCCATATTGTATGTTTTTGTTTTAGGCCCTGAAATAATTGGTCTAAAAGGGGTTTTTTTCACACATTTGTGTATTTTAGGTATTCCAAAAATGGTGGCCATTTTTGGAAATTCTTCTCTGATGAATTCATATACTTCGTTAGTTATTCGGTCATCCAATAGATATTCTTCTACTACTAGGTCAATTCTTCTATAGCCAATGTTGAAGCGACTTTGTTAGTAGCGACTTTTACCAACATATTGCACATTACACAAGATATTTGGACGATTTATTTATCCTTTGGAAAGGGCCTGAAGATTTAATACCTGTCTTCATTGACTATTTAAATAACACCACCAGCTTTTTAAAATTTACTTACAAAGTAGAAAAGGAAGGAATTTCGTATTTAGACACCTATGTTGGTAACAGTAACAATGGTTTTGAATCTAGAATCTTTAGAAAAAATACGTTTTCCAACGATTACTTGTTTTATGGGAGTAACCACCCACCCCATGTTTTTAAAAATATTTTTAAAGGCCAATGCATACGCGCTGCGCGTATGTCTTCCAACAAGACAACTATGGAAAAGGAGTTGGAAAACATTTTTCAAATGTTTGAAATGAGGGGATACCCAGTTTCTATGTTAGTTCCCATAACTAAATTAGTTAAAAAAGAATGGGGAAAAAAGTATCCACCTTTGCTAGGAAAACCTTTTATCAATAACAAGAAAGCAAATTACAACAATAAAAGCATTTGTGTGATTATGTACAGCCCTTACACTAGTGTCATTAAAGAAATTTTAATGAAACATTGGAATATTTTAACTGTATCTGAAGATGTAGGGAAGATTGTGGGAACTATTCCAAAATATGTTTACAAGACATCGGGTAACATCAAAAACATGTTGGATAGGAAAAAAGTCAAGAAAATAAAAGAAAGGGATAAAAAAGGAACAAAGAAATGTGGGGCGTGCAACCAGTGCAAATTTATCAATGAAACTTCAACAATAAAGTTGGATAACACCTGTAGGACCAGATTGGTTAGTTTAGAAGGAAATTGTAACACCACTAGGGTAGTTTACATCGCCCTATGCACTGTTTGCAGCGCATACTACATTGGGAAGACTGAAAGAAAATTAAAGACTAGGATTTACGAGCACTATTACAAGATTAAAAAACAAGATTGTAATAATGCGCTTAGTAAACATGTTTTTGAAAAAGGGCAGGAACACACTTTTGTCTTTAGTATTATAGATCACATTGATTTCAAAAACTGTGAGGGTAACTGGAAAGTTTTTCTGGGACTATTAGAAAGTAAATGGCAAATGTTTTGTGATGCCACTAGTAGTCCTGGATTAAACGACCATATTAGTATCAAACCATTTTTATTAATGGAATGAATTTAGTCTTTCAGAATTACAAGTATGTATAGGCACTTGTAGGACTTACATTTTGAATCATGTACATTCCCTATGTATATTTGTATACATTTTTTATATATATATCTTTCCATATATATTTTTAGGTACGATTTTTAAATCACTTCCTTATGTACATATATTTATATTTATATTTATTTATATATATTTATTAATCATTTTTCATGTATATATTGACCAATTATGCAATTCCTTGAGACTTTTTAAAAACAATTTCATGATATTTATAAGATATGTAATTTTTAGAGTAATTATTATTTTTAGAGTATTTAGAATCAATCATTTTAGGTCACAGAATTGATTGGTTAGGGATACAGGTTTAATTAATGAATATTTAATGAATTTTTGGCGCCAAAAAACAACTACAAAAAGCTATTGAGTACTAGGTTTGTGGTTCTGATGAAATCTGACTTTGTAGCAGATGAAAGCGCTTAACCAGGGAGGAACTACATGTTGTTTAAAGGCTGTTTTAAGACTGTGTAAACCTGTGAAATACAGTTTGTGTTCCAGTATTCGTGTGGATTAAAGTTTATTTATACCCGCTTGTTCAAGCTGTGGTCATTTGGGACTTCAACAAGGATTGGCATCTATCTGGTATTGCAGCGTTTTGCTAACTGGTTTTGTTATTGAATATTTTAATATATGTTGTTGAAAAAAGTCCATTCTATAAAGATGTTCCACTTCAAAAAGTCCCATAAAGAGGTTAGCATACATAGGGGCAATGCTGTACCTTTAATTTGTTGGTATAGAGTACCATTAAACTCAAAAAAATTATTTATGAGACAAAACTGGACCAAGTCAATCATGTAGTAAGACAGTGGGGTTTCCCTTAAGAAAAAACTTTAATGTGTCAATACCTAATTCATCTGAGATGTTAGTATACAAGTTTCTTCACATCTATTACTACTCAATATTTGTCTTTACTCCATTCACCGATTTCACTTTATTAAGAAAATCAAAAGTATTTTTTACATATGAAGGCAATTTCTCCACTGCTGGTAACAAATATTCATGTAATAAAATACCCACATTGTGAAGAAAGTAGTTACATGCAGAGAAAATTGGTTGACCTGGTGGGTCTAAAATACTTTTATATATTTTTGGGAGGCAATAGAATTTTGCCATAGTACACCCTTCTATTATACCTCTCAACTGTACAGATTTTCGCAGAAAGTCCAGATTTTTGCCACATATTTTTGGTATGTGCCTCCTAAAATCTGTATTTTTCTGGCAAATAGATGAGGATTGATGTAATTAAATAATGACAAACATTTGAGTTTAAGACTCCACATCCTTCAGAAAAGTCATGCTAATGTAAAACCTATTATTCTATCAACTTTCTAAGTTTATAAGAGCAAAATTTAAAATCTGTCCCTATTTGTCTCCCCATCATTTTAGGGTCTACTTTAGATTGCAGAAAACTTAAAATCTTGAGTGTTCACATGAGCGAAAATGTAGATAATCGATATTTGATATTCATATTTTTGGATCAAAGTACAGTGGAGATCAGGATATTTGCCCTTTCCTCACCGTAGTGCAATCTTGGAGTTGGAATATATATTTAGCAGGGGGTGTGGGGGGTGCAGCCCCCAACAATAGCGAGTTTGAATACCTGCATATTTGCTCATGTGAGCGCTCGAGATTTTAGGTTTTCGGCGATATAAAGTAGACCCTCTTTTTAGGCTTTGTCCAGATTTTTTGCTCTAAGAGGTTGAGAGGTATGCCTTCTATACAGAATTTCTTCTCCACATCTCTTTTTGTAAAATATCCTAACCTATAGCCGTTCTGAATTAATTCAGTAAATGAAGTTAAAGCTGCTTCATAATTACTCCATATTACTATCCTGTACACTTCTTTATTTGCAAGATTATCTAAACACATTTTAAATACTGTGCACTATTCATTATTACCACTTTGTTCCCCTTATCGATGGTTTTAAAACCACATCCCTCCTTTCACTCATATTTTTAAGGGCCAACCAATCATTCCTAATCAGGTTATACTCTACATTTCCATTTTTCCTTTCTTTTAAAAAAATTAAAAATGCTTTTTCTACCAAAAAATTCACCATACTAGAAAATTGTATTATAGTTTCATTAAGAAATGGAGGATTATAGTCACTTCTACCTTTATTTTTTTCTGTATCTAATAGACAATATGCATTTTTATTTTGTTCCATCTCAAAAAATGAATCACATGAATAAAACTCAGTAGAAATACTACCATCCATAGAAGTTTCACCCCCTTCAGAATTCACAGAAACATTCATGTTTCTATTATTGGAAAAATAGCAGAGCAGATGTAACTTTCTAATAAACTTAAGCACATCAATTTTTAACATGTGTAATCTAGGCATAACAGTTGGAATATACTTCAAACCATGATTCGGTACTGCATTTTCAACATCTGTTTAGTAAATTCCTAACAAATTCAATACATAATCATTTGTGACATTAATGTCAGCATTTCATGTTTGTAAAAAGTCAGTACCATTGCGTCTTCTACCCATGATGCAGCTGCTGTTGTTTCCCTCAAACCATTTCTGATTGACCTTGTTTTCTACTCCCCCTGCTTGTTTCTGATATGGTACAAACATTTTCTTGCATATAATTACTCCTTTGTGCTGGAGGTATTTTCATCTGACCACTCTACAGAAGTATCAGTTGCTTCCAAAGAAGCAAAAGAGATGCCATGATGCTTCTTGTTCATTCCCTTTCCATAGGACCGCCCAAGCCGAAACGGCAGATTTTATTGGCTGAAAATTTGAAAGCAGTTCCATTTGCATACTCTCGCAGATGTCTTTGCAGTTTATTCACTTTTCTTTCTATTAGCTCTTTAGTTGCAGCCTGCAGTTTATCATTATACCTCCCAGCACTGTCTCAAAACATGGAACAGTAAGTGAAGTACATAATGAAGAGCACAAAGATGAAATCTCCTCTTTAATACATTTTTGTTTTAATAAATCTCGCTCTACCAAAATAGCTACCCATTCAGTTGTACAGCAATGTGCAGCTGCTACCCATTGTTTTTCAAAACCAACATCTTCTTCATCATCCATATTAAAAGGAATAGAAAGATTTTTATACACACTCAAGCAAATGTTCTAATTTATTCACAGTACCTAGCAATTCTGCAGACAAAATGATGTTATAATTCTGTCCCACTGATGAAAAGGGGTTCACTGTTTGCTTATGGCAGCCTTCTCCTAACATCTTTTCCCACACCTTTTGGGACTCACCAGACCTCTGAAAAAAGCTGGCACCTCTATCTGAGGAACGTTCTCTCACTTGTGAGATAGATTGCTTCACTGGTTGCTTTAGTATAATCTGGTACATAGGCCTGTTATAATGTAAGAGCATTGTAGCTATAGGTCAGTCTGTGTGCACTACTCCTAAAAGTTCGCAGCATGAACCAAAGCAATGCTTAGAGAACATAGAAGTGACAGTGTGATATTTAGACTGGAAGTGCCTTGTCAGCCCCCAACATGACATTTGCTGAGGACCCCAAAAATTCTAATATGAGTCCTGCATATTGCTCTTTTAAACTTGGAGACACTTCAGTTACCTGCCTTTGATAAAAAATGTCATGTTCTCCTCATCTTAGTGTCATGGTTCGTGGTCTGCACTCTTGTGGGAGGAGAGGCTGGACTCTGCCCTTCTGAGCTGGGAATTTCTGGTTAAAGGCTTATAGTGCCTGCATATTTAAACTGCTTCTTACTGAAATTGGTACACCTTGTTTGCTGTAGCATAGACTAGATCCAGGCCTGCTGAATCTAGCTTTGTTTGTATAACTTGAGCACTAATCCAGGCGTTCTTTAAAGTATTCAATTATATTTATTACTGCTTGGTAGTAACTTGATTAAAGTGCAGCTATCATTCTAAGTCTTTTGGATTAAGCACTTGGGCTTCAGGCCAGTTGTTTTACATTAGAAAGGTTTGTGGCCTGCACTGTGGTGGCAGGACAGGTAGCTTACATCCTTCTAAGTTGGGAACTGCTGATTGAGGGCTCAGTGTCTGTTATTCTAAAAGTATATTAATTCTGGTTTAAGCACTTGTGCTTCAGGCCAGTTGTTTACATTAAGAAGGTTTGTGGTCTGCACTGTAGTGGCAGAATAGGTAGCTTACATCCTTCTAAGTTGGGAACTGCTGATTGAGGGCTCAGTGTCTGTTATTCTAAAAGTGTATTAATTCTGGTTTAAGCACTTGGGCTTCAGGCCAGTTATTTTACATTAAAAGGGTTCGTGGTCTGCACTCTTGTGGGAGGAGAGGCTGGACTCTGCCCTTCTGAGCTGGGAATTTCTGGTTAAAGGCTTATAGTGCCTGCATATATGAACTGCTTCTTACTGAAATTGGTACACCTTGTTTGCTGTAGCATAGACTAGATCCAGGCCTGCTGAATCTAGCTTTGTTTGTATAACTTGAGCACTAATCCAGGCATTATTTAAAGTATTCAATTGTATTTATTACTGCTTGGTAGTAACTTGA
The DNA here is from genome assembly GCF_019279795.1 of Protopterus annectens. Classification (NCBI taxonomy): domain Eukaryota; kingdom Metazoa; phylum Chordata; order Ceratodontiformes; family Protopteridae; genus Protopterus; species Protopterus annectens. The sequence continues at coordinate 183,324,332 of NC_056750.1, read as the reverse complement.
TTAAAGTGTAGCTATCATTCTGGGTCTTTTGGTTTAAGCACTTGGGCTTCAGACCAGTTGTTTTACATTAGGGAGGTTTGTGGCCTGCACTGTGGTGGCAGGACAGGTAGCTTACATCCTTCTAAGTTGGGAACTGCTGATTGAGGGTTCAGTGTCATTCTAATTAATTAATTAATTAATTAGTGCCTGCATATTTGAACTGTTTCTTACTGAAAATGGTACACCTTGTTTGCTGAAGCATAGACCAGATCCAGGCCTGCTGAATCTAGCTTTGTTTGTATGCTTGTTGCTTGTTATTTCCCTGAAATGCTAATTCCATCTAAAACACAGCTTTTCAGTGCTTCTGTGGATCCCTAGTGATATCTGCATTGCTTACTGTACTTATTTCCTTGTTTCACTTGAAAGAAAGTTACTGTTTGTCGTTTTTGCATTTAAGTTACCTGTAACACATTGCATTTAAGATACCTGGCACTTGCTCACTAAAACAATTATATAAGTCAGCACTAAAAAATTAAAAGCACTACACCCTCACAAACTCCCCTTGAGTACCTTGTTCCCCATTGTCCTTTTTTTTCAATTATAAAGGAATTCCCAATACTATTCTAGCATATCCAAAGGTCAGTTGTCAATCTCCTCTTCGGTCCAGCTGGTCAATCTGGGAATCCTGAGGCAATGTTACAACTGCCTCATGCACACAGATAACCCTCTCCTCCTCCCAACAAATTCCAACACATGTGAGAGATGCAACCATATAGCCATATTGGAGGCAAAGCTCTCGCAACTCAGTACTGGCGAAACCAGTCAGGAGGAGAAGGAAACCACACTCACTACAATTCCAGTCTCACATAGACCTACCACGACAGCAAACCAAACACATAAACACACAAAAACATACTCGGAGGCTCTAAATAAAAATCTGCCTAAGCAGCAGAGACCTCCAAAGCAGACACCCAAGCAACCGTTACCCCAAAACAAAGCACGTGCAACACATAGCTCACAAAGCCAGTGTGCCGAACAGTCACAGCCCTTAAGGCTAAACAACACACCTGATACACTTGTATTAGGTGACTCTATTGTCAGGCACACTGACGTCCCGCTCACCAGGCTGAACAAGGAGAAGGTCATGGTGAGCTGCCTGTCGGGTGCTAGGATCCGCCACATAACACAAGCACTCAGGTCACTCCAAGGCAAGTACAAATATGACTCAGTCATTGTCCATGCTGGTGTGAATGACCTGAGATGTACCTCCCTGGACTACATGAAAAGAGACATAGAGGAGCTCTCTGAGCATGTAGCCCAGCCCGTTATGACCCTGACCTTGAGTAGCATCTTACCCTCACCAAGAATGATGCCACAATATGAAGACAAGATGATCAATTTCAGCAATTGGCTTAAGTATTGGTGTCATTCAAAGGGGATCCAATGCCTGTCAGCCTGGGATGACATGCTCGACAAGCCACGATGCTTCGCTAGGGACGGCTTGCACCTGTCACCCCTGGGCTTTCAGATATTGGCAAAGGCTCTTGCCACCCCCATAGTGCCTTTTTTAGGCAAGGCTCAAAAGACAAACCCACCTCCATAGGTATCACAAGGGATAAGAAACTAAGAGTAATGCTACTCAACTCCAGAAGTCTAAACCTCAAGATGCACGCACTCGAAACTCTCCTTAGCATGGAGAACATCGATATCTGTGCAGTAACAGAAACCTGGTTCAAGGCTCCCGAGAGCACCCCAGCACTACCAGGTTATACCTCATACCATGCTTTTCGGCCCCAAAACTTGGACTGAACCACAAAAGGAGGGGGAGTATCAATATTCATCAAAGATACCCACACCTCCAGGTTGGTGGCACAGCAGGAAGCATCAGAGACTATCCATGTGCAACTAACAGTAGGTAAAACTGCCTTCCAGTTTATAGCCTGCTACAGACCACCCTCCCAAACCCAGGAACCCCACTCAGCCTTCGTGAGAACACTGGAAAATATGAAGGTCTCTCCAAACACCATTGCATTGGGCGACTTCAACTACCCAAACATAGACTAGTAAGAAGGCAAAACCCTCACAGTGAACTGCAGCAACCTGCTTTATTCCAGAACCATAGACTGGGAGCATTACTCTAGCTCCAACACCCTAGCCCAAAGGTTCCTAGAATTTATAAACTCAAATGCTATGGAACAACTTGTTACCACTCCCACAAGAGGGGAAAACATACTGGACCTGATCATCACCAACATGGGGACTCTATTTTCCAGACCAGAAGTGTATCCCTCACTGGAAAGATCAGACCATAAACTAATCTCACTGGATATTCACATCCCGACCCCACCCCCTGCCCAGAAAACCACAGTGAAAAACTTCTCTAAAGCAAATTTCCCACTCCTCAAAACTGAGGTGGAATCCTTCAAAGCCCCCGGGCCTGTGGAAAATATGGCCCAGACCGCAAAATCCTTTATAAACGCATTCCATGAACACCTTCAGGAATGCATGGATCATGCAATCCCATATAAAACCAAGACCCAATCCTCCAAAGGCAGACGTCCTGTCTGGTGGACCCCAGCCATAAACAAACTATACAATAGAAGGAGGAAGCTACTACATGATAGAGCAAAATCCCAAAAAGGGAAGGCATCTCTGATCAGTATTAGCAAAAAACTACAGACACTCATAAAATCGTCTAAGGCCAGCTTCGAGAGAAAAATTGCACAGGACACTAAGGATAATCACAAGGCTTTCTTTAGTTATGTTAAGAACCTGGATGGGAATTCCCAGATATGCTCAGAATTAGTCCAAAATGACAAAAAATACATCGAACCCACAGACATTGCCAACATCCTAGCTGACAGGTTCAGCGCATACCCCCCCCCCAACCAAAAGGGCAAATATCTATCCCAGCAGAGTGCTGCCCCCCTGACATCTCAGATGCTCAGGTAAGAGCCGCCCTCTCCAAAGCAAAAAACACAGCATCAGTGGGAGCAGATGGTGTCCCGGGCTGCATCCTACATGAACTCCAAGAAGAGCTAAACCCAAACATAAAACTACTGTTCAATCTCAGCCTTACTACAGGATATGTACCCAAAGAGTGGCGTACAGCAACAGTGGTCCCTCTCCACAAAGGTGGTGCCTCAACAGATCCTGGAAACTATCGCCCCATAAGCCTGACTAGCTTGGTCTGCAAAGCTATGGAAAGGATCATCATGGACCTCATAAATAAAGATATCGGGGACCTACAGACACTGGATCCTACCCAGTTCGGCTTTGTTAAGGGCAGATCCTGCCTCTTAAACCTGGTTGATTTTTCGAAAAAGTCACCAAGGCCATTTATGAGGGGAAGGTGGTCCACACAGCCTACCTGGACCACGCAAAAGCCTTCGATACAATACCCCACTCGGGCATTATAGATAAGCTCACCAGCTTAAATATAAACCCCTATGTCACTAGATGGGTTGCAAACTGGCTCAAGGACAGAACCCACATGGTTAGAATTGCTGGAGCCATGTCAGACTACAAACCAGTTACAAGTGGCATCTCACAAGGCTCAGTCCTGGGCCCTCTCTTGTTCGGTATATATTTCTCGGAGGTACAGGCCAACACGGAAGGACTGTGGCTGACCAAGTTCGCAGATGACTGCAAACTGGGCACCATAATCGACTCTCCAGCTGACACAAGCATCCTCCAAAAGGGCCTCATAGAAACAGACAACTGGTGCCAGAGCCATGGCCTCAAGCTAAACGCCAAAAAGTGTATAGTCATCCCCTTTGGCAAAAACAAAGTGCCCACAAATTACCACATAGGCGGTAATCCATTAAGTACAGAAGAAGTAATTAGGGACCTGGGGACCCAAGTTGATAGCAATCTCTCATTTGACAACCACGTGGCCAAAGTGGTTAGAAAAACATTTTATATAGCCCACCTAATCATGAAAGGATTCACATCTAGATCAGGGGAGGTCATCCTGCCTCTTTACTCATCCCTCATCAGGCCCCTAATTGAGTACAATGCCCCTTTTGGGATGTACCTTACTAGACACCTGCAGCAACTGGAAAGACCCCAAAAACTTCACAGAGAGGATCAAAGGGCTCAACAGATGCCATATGCTGCCTGGTTAAAGAAACTCCAGCTCTACTCAGTGGCATACTGCCTGCTCAGAGGCGATCTGTGCCTGACGTATAAAGCCATGTCCAACCCGGAATTAATGGGCATGCTGCAATTCAGAAAATCCAAATCCCATCGAGCTACATGCTCGAGAGACTTGAACCTCAGCACTGAAATAAATAGGACATGCTGGAGGGACAGATTCATAACCCAGAGGCTCCCTTCACTATGGAATAAAATCCCAGTCCAGGTTAGGCAGAGTCCCTCATTGACTCTCTTCAAGAGGAATCTTGATGAGTGGATGGGAGATCATAGGTTTACCCCGGGTATCACTTCTGTGTCACTGTTAGACTGAGGCACAGTATACTAACCTCAAAAAAGGGCATAGCAAAATTAATTTAAAATGGGTGGCGAAAGCCAAACACACTTTGGCTAGGCTTATAAATGCCCTAGGGCAGATAGCCTAGTATGAACCTATGAACTTATGAACCTATGTTACCTGCTCATACTAGTCAGCACTGGAAGGTCAAACTTGGAAGTTCCTCCCCTTTGACTACTAAAGCCTGAAATAGCCTCTCCTTTATATCATCTTACTTGTTTAGTGCTGTATGTACTTTACTCATCTAAACATGTATGTACTGGGCAAGACTGAAAAGATGCATCTCAAAGTCCCAAAATATGTGAAGTCCTTACTCCCCAATTATCTCTTAAAATCATTTACAGAAAGTGTTAATCAAGACAAAAATAATTACTACATGGGAACTGAGAATGTACCTGGTTGCTTAATTATTAGTTTTAAACATGCCCTGTAGTTACACAGCTTAAGCTGTTTAACCTAAGTTTAACTACTGATTTTGATTTTGACCCGGATGGTGGTGTAATGCAGTGGTGATGTCCCTCCATAAGGTTGACCATGCAGCTGACCCAGGAAATTTCATTTACATCAGCTTTATTATAGTTGATATCATAAAGTGTGATACTAACAAGCTTATTATATTTAAATCCAAAAGTTCAGTTTTGTGAAGTGTAGATCCTGTCTGTTTAATTGGATAAAGTTCTATGATGTGGTTACACAGGCTATAGATAGAGGCCACGCTGTGCATGCAGCTTATCGTGACCTGGCCAAGGCCTTGAATACTTTCTCCTATGCTGGCATCATGAAAATGCTAACTTCTTTTAAAAATCCATCCATATATGACAAGATATATAGCAAAATGGCTGGAAAATAGAGCCCAGACAGTCTGAGTTGTTGCCTCATCAGAAAGTATGACATATTTGAAGAAAACAAAGACACTGCTATCTATGTTAACATGTCTGTCAGGAGATGTGTGCATATTCTCAGATTAACTTGCATTGCATGCCAGCATGTCTACTTGTGAAATGTAAATAGGTTTTAAAATGCTGAGTATTTCTCTGTTTACACAGAATGTTCAAATAATCTGTCAGTGTTTTGATGCATTTCTGGTTGTGCATCTTTGTGAGGGACATTCTAAAGTACTGTGGAGAATCAGATGAACAGTAGGTGATGTCATTAGGATGTTCCTGGTTGGTAGGTAATTATTTAAACAGCTGATTGACAGGAAATTAACTTTTTCAAAACGTTGACTGTTTTTTTTTGTTTAAATAAGACAGCTGAGACTGCAGTTTGCCAAGCGCTGACCAGTTTGTGAAGAACCGCAGTTTGTGAAGTACAGTCGGTTACAATGCTGTGCAGTCAGTGGACACCCATGAAAGAGAACTCACCAAAAACTGTAAGCCTGTCTTTTGCCTTGCTGTTATATGTTATATTAAATTAGGGACAGTATTCTTTAGTTAGATTAGGAAAGCTTAGTTATTAAGATACAGTTTTTTCTAGAATACTGGAATCCTATCCTGCAGTTTAATTTTACATTTCCAGTGATTGAGTTCTGGTGTTTATTGAAAGATACTGATTTATATTCTTGTAATCATTTTACTTATTAAATGTTTTTCATTCCTTTACATTGTGGCTGGAAATAAGTGTTTTGCTTTAGAGATTAGAGAGTGCTGATATCTGTTTGATACTCCCAGGTCACCTTGAAAGCCTGGTCACTTATGATCATAGCTATCTTTTATTTTAATATTTAATTTTCATAATTGGATACCCCTTTAGAAGGAAATTAAGACACTCTGATTGGTGGCAGTATTACCATATTATTTTAGGAAAGGGACACAGCTGAAAATCTGTGTCAGGCTTTCCCAGAAGTGTTTGGATGTGTGAGAATTAAATTTACTTTGAGCGTGAGTGTATCAGAGGTCTTAAACTGGGGCATTACTCTTAAATGTATAATATGAACATACATTTGGGGTGGACAGAGGTAAATGGTCCAGTCCCAGGAAAATAGAGCATGCTTCTGTTGTGCTCTTAGGGGAAAATTGTTAGTTACTGACTCATGATAGTAAGGGGTGTCATTTAATTGGCGGCAGTCTGGTCAGATATAGCCAGATGTCACAACATTTACCAGTGGTATCCCTTAGGACTTAGACCTGGAACCTCTTAGTTTTGGTATTTATTTTTCAGATCTTCAAGCAGTGAGATAATACCTCAGGCTAATGAAGTTTGCACAGCTGCAAACTGAGGGTTGTTGTGAAGTCAAACGATAACACCCAAGCCCTCCAGAATGGACTTGCCCTAGTAAATTCTTGCTGTATTAAAAATGGTCTCAAACAAAATGCTGAAAAGTGTAGTATAATGGCTCTTGGAAAAAATCCCACCCCTCAACATACTGAATAGGCAACACACCATTACAAAATAAAAATGAAGTGAAGGACCTAGTATTTGGGTGGATAGATCCCTCTCTTTTGACCATCATGTGGCAATGGTTGCATGAGAATCTTTTTATTTAGCTTAGCTAATTGCCAGAGGAATATTTATAATGTCTAAAGAGGTAGTTGCTTCTTTATACTAAGCATTGATCAGGCCATTTATTGAGTACAAATAGACGCAAAGGTTCCTTCACAAAGAAGATCATAAGTCTAAAATCCCTGAACTACCAAGACAGACAGTGGAATTTCTATCTCTTTATTCAGTGCCTTATAGACTTTTTAGAAGAGATCTTTATCTTGCATGTTGCACCACTAAAAAGCCATTTGTTACAAACTTCCTGTTTCTTCCCAGGTTCAACATTTCAATCAGTACTAGAGCCAAGGGCCTAAATCTTCACTAACAGATAAATAAAATATAGTGGATGGACAGATTTATAACCCAGTATTTCCCAAACTTCTGGAATAAACTTCCTCTGCATGTTAAACATAAATATAACTGAGATGACTGTATATTTATTCAGAAATGTACTCCCAGATTGACTGGTATAGCACCCCTGGAGGAATGAGATGCAGTCTGGGGGCTACTGCAAGGTGTGAACACTCAGCTACCCTGGAATATCTATCAATCTGTGAAAATGTCATAAAAGTATTTCTTTTTCTCCATTATTATAGAACTGGAATTGGTCTGAACTGCTTGACCTGATTGATGTTAGATCTCTTGATCTATTTATAACTTTAACCTGTTTAAATTATAGCCCTATAAGTTCTTTAACTTTTACTACAAGACCAAAATATGCATGATAAATCTGCATCCTCAGCTTTGCAAGCATTATAAAATTAAGTACTTTCAATATAAGATTACAGATGTCAGATATGTGATAATCTAGCAATCTTAACGTAACCTTGTTTAAGCTTAAGCACTACAGGTTGTAAATTTCTGAAAAAAAATATGCTACATAATGACAAGTACATAGCTATTGCACAAAGTCTACCAATAATTTGTAAAACACACATTTGCTCTGTTGAGCTGACTCAGCTTCTCATTTGCTCTAACAACAACATTTATGTGCTTATCAACTATTATCTATCACAGGATACATGATGTATCATCAACTAAAATTTAATAAAGTTAGTGTCAGGTACACAGTGTTAACAGAACTATGCAAATACCAACAACAGTGTTTTTATTTTTTGCAGTAGGTAAGTTCACCTGCTACCCCCTCCCCCACACAATTAAGTTAAATATTTTAACTCTGTAGTCATAGAACCATCATTTTTCATTTTAAAATGAAGCCCATGTATTCAATTTCCTCCAAGGTAATATTCAAACCAAGACCTATCAAATATTTTAAAAGAACAAACAAATCAGTTAGAACATATTGTTTTTTCATCTCTATGGAACATTATTGAACAAGATACTCTCTCTATTATTCAACCAAGTAACTTGAAAGAGATAATATCTTCTATAGGCTAGATGTCCATAAAAATACTAGTTATCAATTGCTGGGTGATTGCCTGAAGAATTAGTTAATGATCTGGTTTTAAGAGAAAAGCTCATGGAATTATTTTTGCTTACATTGTGATGAAGCCTACTGAACTAGTTATCATATTCAGAATCAGACAAGCTACAGAGTATTCAACAAGTTAGATGTTTAATTAGTTACTGAATTGTTCTAATATGATATTCATTCCTACAATAGTAACTATATTATTAATAAATATTGTGAAAATGAAGGTTTCTGGCATTCAACCATGTTTCTCCAACAGAAACTATGATTAGTAGAGAGATTCCATCACCCATTTGAATAAACACTTGGTTGATGTAGCTAGTAAAGCATCACTTGCATTGCTCAATAGACCACCAATTGCCAATATAAATTTATCTTGAGCAACAATGTATGATGCCTTACTTATGTCAAGGACTTACTTGACTACTTTTCCAATGTTTAACTCAGAGCAGAATAAGCAGCATTATGTAATTCAGCATGTTTTCCATGGTTAGGTCTTAATACACACTGGAAGTTAAAGGTGATAAAGAAACCATCAGTGACTCCATTTCTCCAAATTGTTTCATAGAAGGGAAAGAATGGCAGTGGGAATACATTTTTTGGGGCAGTTAAATGTGTGCCTTTCTGTACAGGCACAATGTATGTCTTATGTTTTTCTTCTCATATTAATGGTCTGTCCTTGATGGAATGATTGAGAAGTATTTTTATTGGATATTAGGATATCTAATGGCTTGGAAGGCTTCCACAAATCTTCAGTGAAGTCCACATTTTTATAATGAACCCATGTTTTCGTTCATGTATGTGCTCCATATAAAGATAGTGACTCAAGGTCAGGATGAACCACAGAAACTCTGTGGTCTGTGAAGAGATAAGATTGGAGTATTTACAACAAGAAAGGTAAACTGAGAGACAACTTATAGATGTAAGAATTCCAAAACTGATGAATTGTTTACTAAGAGATGAGCTGGAGAAAAGGACAAAACAGAGAAAATCTACAAGTGATACATGGGAATAGCAGAGGAAAACACAAGAGTAAATATTTCAATAATCACTTTATATATGATCTGTTCAAATTATCTGCTTACTAGTAAGTTTATCCTAGGTATGAATTTAAGTATTTTATTTTAAGAAATTATACCTTTTCTTTTCAGGTGTGGAATGTACATATTGTAAATAGTTCTTTAGGGTTGAAAGTTTTACCTTATATTATAAAATGACTTACAAATATTTTATTGTATTATTATATGCATTTTTTGTAAAATTCAAATAAAACCTTTAAACAGCAGTGGCAAGACTGGACTCAACAAAATGCACGTTGAGAGTTGCCAAATCAAAGCAACAATTAACCCAAACTATATACAGCCAAATAGCCAGCAGAATAGCTGTAACCACAATGCTTAAACAGTACACCATCAAAGTAAGATGGGCATTAATCCCTACGTCACTCGATTGGTTGCCAACTGGCTTACTGACAGAACCCTCACTGTAAAAGTAGCTGACTCCAAATCCAGCTCCAGACAAGTGACAAGTGGAATACCTCAGGGTTCAGTCCTGAGACTGCTCTTGTTTGGCATCTACTTCTCTGAAGTACAGGCCAACACTAAGGGACTCTGGCTAACAAAGTCTGCAGATGACTGCAAACTGGAAGCCATTATTGAATCCCCAAATGATGTGGATATTCTACAAAAGGGCCTTACAGAAATAGATGCTTGGTGCCAGAGCCATGAGCTCAAGATCAATGCCAAGAAATGTATAGTTATCCCCTTTGGGAAAAAACATGTATCCATGAATTACCACATAGGTGGCAGTACACTAAACACCAAAACTGTAATAAGAGATTTAGGGACACAAATGGACAGTGGTCTCACTTTAGATAACCACATCACCACAACAGTCAGGAAATCCTTCTATGAGGCACAACTCATAACTAAGGGCTTTTCATCCAGAAAAAAGGAGGTCATTGTCCCACTGTACTCATCCCTTATTAGACCCATTATAGACTACAATGCCCTGTTTGGTATGTACCTCTCAAGACATCTGCAACAACTGGAAAGGGCGCAGAAATACCTCACTAAAAGAATCACAGGCCTAAAGCAGATGCCCTATGCTGACTGTCTAAAAAAACTCCACCTATACTCTGTTGCATATCGTCTACTCAGAGGTGATCTCTGCTTAACATACAAGACCATGTCAAACCCAGAGCTGTTGGACATGCTACATTTAAAGAAATCCCAATCCCTCAAAGACACACGCTCCAGGGATCTAAACCTTGTCATCACAATGAACAAAACATCCTGGAGGGATAGGTTCCTGACCCAGAGACTCCCCAGACTCTGGAATAGACTGCCCATACATGTCAAGCAGAGCGCCTCTTTGGCCCTCTTCAAAAGGAACCTTGATGATTGGATGGGAGATAGGAAATTCACCCCAGGGATCATGTCAGTCACCCTGCTAGACAGGGGTCCAGGGAAGTAAATACTGTGGGAAGAAATAGCCAGGGAATTGTTATGGCTAGGCTTGTATAGGCCCTAGGGCTGATAACCTAGTACCAACCTATGAACCTATAAGAGGTGAAGTTATACACACACACACACACACACACACACACACACACACACACACACACACACACACACACACACACGCACATATATACATGTATACATAAAGATACATAGGGATACAACATATAGAAAATTAAAGTGCATAGTTGATTGAAGTCTTACCACACATTTTATATTTCTAGCCCTATTCCAGTGGATCACCCAAACTTATAAGACATTCAAAACATGATAAATGATACTATTCTAACCAAACCAGAACAAAGACAGATCTTAATAAAAACATTTTATCATTAATTAAATGTGGCTGGATTATTTCCAATATCCCAACCTGTGGCTTAGCCTTTGCTTACCGCAGCTTATTTGATTAAACAGTAAAGCACAGAAAATCTCCCTTACAGTAAGACTATATGTGTATATGCGGCAGTGCCACTAGAATAAGTGTGTAGAAAGGAAAAGGGTTTGTTTCATACTGGGGACTTAAAATGAGGACACATATCTAGTAAGAATATATGGTGCCACCTCTGGATAAAGAAACATGCAAATACAAAGATTCGAAAAATTAATAAAAATGTAAGTATCCAGTACTTCAAACTCATCAACATCTAAAATATTGGAGTAATTAGTAAAAAATACAAGCATCCAGTACTGCAAACTTATTCACATTTAAAACATTGTATTAATTAATAAAAAATGCAAGCATCCAGTACTGCAAACTTAACCACATCTAAAACATTGGATTAATTAATAAAAAATGCAAGCATCTAGTACTGCAAGCTTATCCACATTTAAAACATTGGAACAATTAATAAAAAAATGCAAGCATTCAGTACTGCAAACTCATCCACATCTAAAACATTGGATTAATTAATAAAAAATGCAAGCATTAAGTACTACAGACTTATCCACATTTAAAACATTGGAACAATTAATAGAAAATGCAAGCATCCAGTACTGGAAAACTCATCCACATTTAAAACACTTAAAGCATTTAACATAAAATGCAAGCATCCAGTACAGCAAACTCATTCACATTTAAAGCCATTACAGAACTCTACATGGAAATTGGATTATCATTAATATATTGGAATTGGCATATTATACAATGGAAAAACTTTACAAAGATATTAATAAGATATCTGCAGTTAAGGAACATATTACTCCAGGATCAACATCAGACAATGAAGGGTAAGTTTGAGTTATAAATAAATGTGGGATAAAAAGGAAGCAGCAATTTTAATGAACTTGGAGAAACTATCTTTATTTGAATAACCATGAATACAGTGAGGCACAGGAAAGCATATCTAGTTTGAGGAAGTTGAGTAAGCTCTGTGATGAACAGAGGTGAACAATACATATGTTTTATCTAACCATTACAGGTTGTACAAGAATGGAATGAACATAGAGAGTAAATGAGAGAAATGTAAGAAAAGTCATTTAAATTCCAAACTTAGGTTTTTGATTTGTAAAAGAGCTCAGACTAGATGGAAGTTAGTAAACTATAACAATGCGGGAAGGTATATTCCAAAAGGAAATATCTATGTGTATAATGATCCGAGCAAGTCCAAGAATAAATGCTATAACAAGAGAATGCAAAATGAAGATTATCTACCTATGCAGCACACAGCAAAATAATCATATTAAACATAATAATAAAAGACTATATTCCATGAAGTGTGATGTCATTCGAGTACATGTCATAAGAATGAAAAAAATGTTTGCCATTATTTTCAAATATCAGTTAATATGCAGAGTGGATGAATGTAGGCAAGTCTGAAGGAATGCTATTTTTAGCAATCTGCATCTTGTTTCTAAGAAATGTGAATTAAAAGCTCAACTTAAAAAGACTAGTCGCTGAATTTATTTCTATTGCATTGTTGCACTTGTAAAAGTTTTTTATTTTCAAATCATGACATATTATTTAATTAAAAAAATATAGAGTAATGGATATGATAATGCACTGAAGAAAGGAAGTATTTATCAAAACAGATGTAAAAGGTACCCGATGTGGTGAAATTATTTGGCTAGAAGAAACCAAGGAAGCAGCACAAGAAAGTAGAAAGAAGCTGAATGAGCACAGCAACTACTACTGGTTAAATTAAAAAAAAGGAATTCAATTTTTTTTTATTTATTTTAATTAATTTTTAGCAGTTTTGACATAAAATAGTCCCTTATTTATATATTTATTTACAGAACAGTGTCATTGCAATGTAGAATGTTTTATTGATAACAATTGTTTAGTGGAAAATACTAAATTATGAAAATTATAATATTTCAATTAAAATTTGAATTATTTATTTATGTAATGTATAACATTTGGTAGCATTATTTTCTTAATTGTTCAATATTTATTGCAATATTCATTTTGTTTTCTAGTACACAGTATTTGTACTTATTATTCATTGTTTTTTGTTCTGATGGCTGTTGTTTTTTCTTCCTGTTGTAGTGTTTCATCTTTTTTTGTCAATAGTATGTTGCTCCATTTTTTTCTGTCTTCATGTTTTGGTGTCCAGTACTTTATGAGGCTTGCTTCTGATCTATGTCATGTTATTGATGTTATTTATTACAGTGCCAGTCCTGCTTCTGAAAAAATTTGTACAGCAGACTCTCTTATACTATGGTTGGTATAACTTCTTGAAAGATTTGATATGTTGCTTATCTGTGGTATCATGCTTACCAGGTACATTTTCTCAATAGGTTCTCTCGTATTCCAGCATGTCTAAAGATCACAATGCTGTTCGGGTAACTTTTTTATTTATTTATTTTTTGATGTATGAATAATGATGGTGAGTTTTCTGCTAATTTTCCTACATATTTCTCATATGATGATGTGACAAAAGGAGGTACTACCAGCACAGCTATCTGGAATTTTGTAAATAATCATATGTCATTTGTGAATATCAATCTAATTTATATAAGATGCTTGTGTTACAAATTTATTAGAACTGCATGTCATGTCTATGTCAAACTGCTTTGTACAGATGTTTGTGTTGAAAGGGTATTTGCAAACTGCTTGTTTGAAATACAACAACAGTGTTCCCTGCTGGAGAGAACAGAAATGTACATGCACTATTGTAACTGCTTAAAATGTATATGGTTTGACAGAGGAAACTGGAGGGTTAACCTCAGTCCAGCAAACTTTAGAAAAATATCTGAAATTAAATCAAATTATAGGCTAGGCCATAAACATGTTTCAATGCAGCTAGATACACAAAATATATACTAGGATGCTTTCTGTATTGTCGTTGTGGTGAACTAATTGCTACTTTGCAAGCATGAAGGAATGCAGCTGTTTCGTGACTTCCAGAACCTGCCAAGGATCTGAGCAAAAGCCCTTATCTAGGTATTTTACAGGTAGATGATAAATACTGCCTGCTGCCAGCAATGGGGGTTTGCATGAAGACTAGAAGTCAGAAGACTAGAAATTATGTTATTCTGCAAGCTATCTCAGCTGTAATATTTTAGATATTATTTTGAGAAGTCTCTTAGTGAGACAGAGCATTCTGCATTCTGTCTTGGACCTGACAATAACATGAACCATTCACCACATCATCTGCCTTGCTCTAAGTAAATTTTAGGGTATAGTAATACTCTTGGATACAATCAGGAATAAAGCAAAGCTTAGTTTAGATTTTGTTTTTCTTTATTTGTGTAAGCCTATACTGCAGTGTTATTTTAAATATTTCCTGTGGTTTTGAATTCTGATGTCACTGTGGATATATATATACTGAGTATTTTCTTGTTCTTTTATTATTTATTATTAAATATACTTAAATCTTTCATTATGGCAGATCTGTGTAGAGCTATTTAAGTTTTGAGAGTACTTGGATATTTATTTGGTGACACTGTGTGGGCCATGCCTTGCTCTTGGTCAAAGTACCATTTGTGTTAGTATTAATATTACACAGTAAAATTGGACACCCTTTGTTAAGGGCCATAAAGCAACTGTTTAGGAGTCTATGGCGGCAGTGGTAACTACCTCATAGTCTGGGCAGAAGGAGGCATAGCTAGTAAACCTGTGCCAGCTTTTACTAGGGGTTTGTCTGTGTGTGTGTGTGTGTGTGTGTGTGTGTGTGTGTGTGTGTGTGTGTGTGTGTGTGTGTGTGTGTGTGTGTGTGTGCGTGTGTGCGTGTGAGTGTGTGTGTGTGCGTGTGTGTGTGAGTGTGTGTGTGTGCGTGTTTGTGCGTGTATGTGTGTGTGTCAATCAAACCTCAAAGAGGGTGTGTGTCATCTACTTGGGCTATGCTACCAGGTTTATGTTTATTTCTAATGTTTTGGGTTGAGCCCATTTATATAGTGAAGTCACAACTCATTTTGTGTTTCTGTCCATATTTTCATCTTAATTACATTTTCTTCTTAATTATATTATTTTGTTTCTTGAAGTTTTTCATCTGTTACTGTTTTGAATCTGTTATCAGTTGTATTAATAAAAGAAGTTGAAGTATCTGTGGTTGTGGCTTGTTTGTTATTTTTGGTTCATTTTTTGTGATGCTTCTGATATTGCCTGTTTTTTGAGTTATTTTTTGCATTTTGGTTTTGATTTGGGGATAGTGGTGTTTATATTTTCGGTCTTGTTTCTTTTTTTGTGGGGTAGGCTGTATATTTTAATGCATTTCCTTTCCTATTAATATCTCCAAATAGTTTATTTAAAACAGTTATATCTAATAGCTGCAATGTAATACTGAATGGGCTTGACATTTTTTCTTCTTTGGGTTTTGTTTTTTGAAGCTATAATTCTTCTCCTGTAACTCTAGTAACTGTTGAACTCTGTTGTTCTGATCTATGTGCTCCTAAGTTATGAGGTCATGTGATCCTATATTTTTCAGGTCTATATTAGAACACCAAACTCACAGGAGTCCACACGTTGTAATATTGAACCCATATATTCAAAATGTGAAAATAGCAAAACCGCGGAACGCCGAATTTTTTTCCCCGGGAAAAAAAATCGATGTGCCATTTTCACAGCTTTGCTATTTCCTCCACTGTGGTGCAATCTCAGAGTTGGTATATTTAAGTAGGGGGTGTGGGGGACACAGCCTCTCACATTGGGGGGTGAGGGGGCAAAGCCCCCCACATTAGTATAAGTTTAAAGTGTATTTTTTTTTTTGTTTTTGTATCAGAACAGCAATTTTTTTTGCATGGGGACAAAAATTGCTGTTCTGTGTTTTCGTACTTTTTGCATTTCGCACTTCCTGGTTCAATATTACATAGTTCGAACTCTTGTGAGTTCGATGATGTAATATAGACCCATATTTTTCTGTGTTTTGATTGGCTGCTTTTTGCATATATATATATATATATATATATATATATATATATATATATATATATATATATAAATATATGTTTTCAATGCATTTGTTGTTGTTAATTTTGCCCAGTAGATATGACTGTTTAAACTGTTTTATATTATTTGAATTTGTTTTGGTCAAGTTACTCAATCTTTAATTAGAAGTATAAATAAATGTTTATCAAGTGTCATTTGTTACTCTGATTACGCTGCATGTTAGTTTGTATTATTTTATACTTATTAAAGTTATTCAAAAATATCTGTATTAAAAAAATGCTGCCTCTTTAAATCTGATGTCATGCTGTTTTTCTCTGTTACACACACACAAACACACAACCATACACATTTACATAGGGATTTGTTTAATATTAATTTATTATATTTTTATCTATTTAAGGAAATGTCTGTTAAAGTTTGATTATGCTCTATCTCTCTTTGCGTGTCACACACAGACGCACACACACACACAGACACACACACACACACACACACACACACACACACACACACACACACACACACACACACACACACATAGGTTTCCTCAGGGATTTTGACAGCAGAGTTTAGGGCCCTTAACAAAAGTAAAGCAGCACATTTCTTTTTTTAATTTTTATGTCAATTACTACTCCATCATTTCATCAGAAAGTAATGTCTAATACATGTTTTGCAGTGCCCAGTGAGAGAGTGTGTATGCTTGTGAATTATTGCAATGTCCTGTTAAAGTGGATATTAACCCATAGGCAGGCTTTCACTTTGTAAGTGTTTTCTGTTCTACCAGGGAAGAGTTGTGTTTGTTTTAATAAAATATTTGTAAATTTAATGATGTATTACTTTACACTTGCTAAAAAGAACTGTCTAGTAAGGGTAAAAAATAGCTATTTTTTCCAGACAGAGCTTTACAACACCTTAATATGTTGTTGTGAAGTATGTCACATTTTTCAGTGGGTATTATCTAAAGATTAACACCCTGCTGGAAAACATTTGTTATCTGTTAGCTCGTTAATATTATAAATCCGAATTCTAAAAATGTGTAATTACCTAGAGGGAATCTTCAATGCTTTTTCTAGATAATATACCTAACTACTACAGATGATTGCGCTTCTCTGTATAATACTTGTTTGACTATTGTCAAGTATGTTTTTAATATTTGTGCCAGTAGCTGAGACCATACTACGAAAAATTTCTCAGACCATCCCCAAATAACTAATTAACAAACAAATCAAACAAAATTAAAATAAATAAATAAATAAAAAGATCACTGCAATGACCCAGAAGTAACGTGTCATTTTAGACAAAAAAGGGACACAAAGAAATTTTAGAGTAGAACATATTTGGAGAATTTTTTCACAGATATCAGTTAAAATGGTAAGTGACCTTTAGTTTTATGTATGATTGACCTATACTACAGAGTCTGTAATATCCAGAAGCATTTACAAGGTGAATCCCAGCACTGTGGAACCTAATAAGTCAGGCTGCAACAGCTTAGGCAGTAAGAAAATTCTTGAGCTCTATGAGCCTACAACAAATGGTAGGCACCATCATCTATAGTAGAAGAAAAATGTAGTAGATAGGGTGAGACATGGTTTACCAGCCAATATTCAGTCTATTAATAACTAAAAAAAAAAAAAAAGAAAAGGGGTTCTCATGTTCAGGGATCATAATAGTGATCCTTTGAACTCTAAAAATGTAAGTGTAATTACAAAGAAATATAAACTAGGCTTGCAATTACTGCATCTCAGAGTTTTCCCTCATCTTTGAAAGTCAGCAATATCAAAGTTCTTATATAATGAGTAACTCGTATTCCAAAATATACACACTGATTAGACACCCCAATTAACATATCCGCTGTAAATCTGGCATACCACAATAGAAAAAAGTCTAGACATTACTGTACTAAGCAGCCAGATTTTCTATTTGGGCATGCTGAATAAAGCTATCATTTAATACTTTATGAGGGGCAGAGCAAAATGTGAAAAAAAAATCAGGTCGTGCTGAAAAAAGTACAGTTTTGTACCTACCATAAATGTAGATGTCTGATAGGTATGCATCTGCAGTCATCACATATGGGTTGTCCTGTCTCAGGCAGCCCTTCGGTCGGCCGGATTCCAAAGTCTGGGTCTGGCTTCGGCTGATGTCGCACTTTCCCTGACGTCAGAGCATCTGGGGTATAAAAGCATCAACCGATGCCATCTTCCTCAGTTTTTCTTGCCCCAGATGCCAGGTGCCCGCTAGGAAGACTAAATTTGGATAAAAGCAATAAAATTCCAAACACTTGCAAAAATATATATACATGTATATGCAAACAAATACACCATAATAGATTCCCCCAGCTAGCTAATAGAGGGATAAGCACCCTAGGAATACCACAGAGGGGAAGGAGAGAGGGTAAAAGTGACTGCAGATGCATACCTATCGGACATCTACATTTATGGTAGGTACAAAACTGTACTATGTCCTTCAAGGATGCATCTGCAGTCATCACATATGGGTAGAATACCATAGCCAATCTGGGGGTGGAGGTACTAAGTAAAGGATGGTGTAGTTAATATACCCTGCAGGACTGCCGTAGCAAAACCTGCTCTGGAACTGGAGTATAAAGGTAAATTGTAATGCTTGGCAAATGTATGCACAGAGCTCCATGTAGCAGCTTCTAAAATGTTATTGGTAGCCACCCCTCTTAGGAAGGCTGTGGTGGTGGCTGTGGCTCTCGTGGAATGAGGTCTAATGTTAGCTGGCACAGTTTTTCCATGAAAGGAGTAACAAAAACGAATGCAATTTCCTATCCATTTTGAAATTGTCTGTTTTGAAATTGCTTTTCCTTGTACCCCAGCAGCATATGCTACAAACAACTGGTCAGTCTTTCTGTAACTTTTAGTTCTGTCCAAGTAGTAGCGCAGTTGTCTGTGTATGTCCAGGGTGTGCAGAAGTCTCTCCCCTTTATTTTGTGGTTGTGGGAAGAATGTAGGCAAGTGAATCGCTTGGTTCAAAGATACCCTGGATACCACCTTTGGCATGAAAGTAGGATTGATCCTCAAAGAAACTCTGTCCTGATGAAAGATAAGAAATGGCTGGACTGCCATTAAAGCTTGTAGCTCAGATACTCTTCTTGCTGAGGTTATGGCCAGAAGGAAGGCAGTTTTCCAAGACAAAAACTGTATATCTGCCAATGCTGCTGGTTCAAAGGGAGGAAGTGTTCATTTTTCCAACACAAAATTCAGGTCCCAAGTAGGTAGAGGTGGTTTCCTTGGAGGATTAATGTTTTTGATTCCCCTTAGAAACTGTCTTAGGAGAGGATGAGAGAAGACACGTGGATTAACATTGTATTCTGCTGAAATTGCTGAGGCATGTATCTTAATGGAAGAGTAAGACAGGCCATTGTGGGACAATTCTGCCAAATATTCCAGTATATGTGCCATGTTCATCACAGTCACATCTAGGCCTTTTACTGTGTTCCAGGTGTGAAATCTTTTCCATTTTGCTGAATATGCCTTCCTTGTGGAAGGGCGTCGAGCTTCCATAATAATATCCTTCACTCTCTAGGATAGGTTATCCTGAGGAGGAGTCATGGTATTCTCCAGGCAGTTAGTTGCAAGGTTTTCAGGTTGGAGTGCAGAGTCCTGAAATTGTGCTGTGTCAGTAGGAGTGGGCATAGGGGGAGAGGCCATGGTTTCGTCTGTGACATGCTCTTTAACAGTGGGTACCAGTGCTGCCTTGGCCAGTTTGGAGCTATCAGAATTACTCTGGGCTGCTCTGTCCTGATCTTCAGTAGGACCTTGTTCATTAATGGGAGAGGTGGGAAAGCATACACTGTTAGAGCTTTCCAGCTGAAAGAGAGAGTGTCCACTTTCCATGCTTGTGGGTGGTATGTCCTTGAGCAGAATTTCTTCAGTTGATGATTGAGGGGGAAAGCGAACAGATCTATTTCCGGCCTTCCCCATGATTGTGTGATGAGTAAGAAGATGTCTGGGTGCAGCATCCATCCGTGTGCATCCATGGTAGTTCTGCTTAAGCTGTCTGCCAGTGTATTGTCTTTCCCTGGCACGAACTGGGACTGTAGCTGTATGGTGAGTTTCAAAGCAAGTTCCCATAGATTCATTGTCAGTCTGCAAAGAGGGTAGGAATGGGTGCCTCCTTGCTTGTTTATGTACCACATAACTGTGGTGTTGTCTGTCCTTATGAGCATGTGGCCTTGCTGAAGGAAAGGTTTGAAGGCCTCGATTGCGTGTATCACTGCCAGCATCTCCTTTTGGTTTATGTGCATGCGTAGCTCTCTTTGTGACCATAGCCCTTGGATACATCTGCCCTCCATGTGTGCTCCCCAACCTTGGTCTGAAGCATCCGTGGTGATGGTTTGGTTGGCTCTTGGCTTGCTGAAGGGCAACCCGCTGTTCGACTGGCAGGCTTGAGCCCACCACAGAAATTCCTTTTGAAGGCAAGGAATGAGTGGGATCAGAGTTTCTAAGCTGTGACTGTGCTGTGTCCACAAACTTCTTAGGTACCATTGTAATTTTCTCATATGCAGTCTTGCTTGTGGAATCAGAAGAATGCAAGATGCCATGTAACCCAGAGCCTGCAGGATTTTCCTTGTAGTCAGCTGAGTTTGTCTTGTCAGATTCTGGAAGTAAACTGGTAGATGTTTTTGTTTTTCTTCTGTGAGAAAGGCCATTTGGGTGGTTGTGTCTAGATCTGCACCCAGAAAAGTTATTCTTTGGGATGGAACCAGTCTTGATTTGTGGATGTTGACTGTATATCCCAAGGCCTGTAACAGGTGGATGGCATAGTCCAAGTCCTTTAACAAAGTTTGCTTGCTGTCCGCTTGTATTAGGCAGTCGTCCAGATATGGGTAAATTTGAATCTCCTGAAGTCTGCAGTGTGCAATTACTGATGCCAGGCATTTCGTGAATACTCTGGGTGCAGTAGATAAGCCAAAGGGCAATGCTGAGAATTGATAATGCTCTGACCCTGCAAGAAATCTGAGGTGTCTTCTGCAGCTTTGTCGAATAGGGACATGCAGGTATGCCTCCTTGAGGTCTAGAGTCACCAGCCAAGACCCCTTGCCCAGCATGGGAAGGAGTTGCTGTAGAGTCAGCATTTTGAATTTTGGCACAATGAGGTAAGTATTCAGTGCGGACAAGTCGAGAATAGGCCTCCATTGATTTTCTTTTCTTGGAACAAGGAATAATCTGGAGTAAAATCCCTGGCCTTGTTCTGAAAGAGGTACCTTTTATATGGCTTTCATTTGCATTAAGTTGGTAATTTGCTTCAAAGCCTCTGCCCTCTGATTCAGTGGCAGGTCTGGCATGCCTTTTCTTTTTGGCAATGAGTGGAAATGGAACCTGTACCCTTTGTCTATTATTTGCAGTCTCCATGTGTCCCTTGTAATGCTGTGCCAATTTTTTGAGAATAAAGAAAGCTTTCCACCCAAAGGTGCTTCTAATTGAGCCCTGGTTAGCAGAGTCAAAATAAAGTCATTGAGTCTGTCCTGGTGTAGCAGTTGTAGTTCCTGCACTACCTCTCTGGTTGGGAGGCTGCCACTGATGGCCTCTGTAGGAGCCTCTAGCTTGCTCTCTACCTCTGGCACGCCTATTCCTGCCTCTTTGAGATCTGTCTGAGTCTGGAAAGGACCAATTCTTAGTAGGCCAATTTCTGCTGAATCTTGGTGGTTGGACTTGCAGAAAGTCTTTAACTGTTTGCACAGATTTTGCCTTTTCTTCAAATTTCTTTAAAACCTCTTGAGCCGTGGAACCAAATAATTTTTGCTTTTCCATGGGAGCATCCAAAAGCTTAGCTTTAACATGGTCTGGCAGAGATTGTTCCTTCAGCCAGGCATGCCTACGTATAACTGCACCTGTCATAGCTGATCTACATGAAGCTTCCAATGCATCATAACCACACTGCAAGAAATGGTTACTAACCTGCTGGGAGTTATGCACCAGATCCTGAAGGGATTTGCGATCAAGGGGTTCAGAAGAGTACAGTTTCTTATGTAATTCATCTAGTAAATACTCTTGGTACTGTATCATATGAAACTGACAATTTAATGCCCTCATGGAAAGAGTTGCAGAAGTATACACTTTCTTACCCCATCTCTCTAATGCTCTGGACTCCCTTTCAGAAGGTAGAGGATTTTTAGCAGTGGCAGCTGCAACCCTTTTTGGGCCCTGGGAAATAGTTTCTGGATCAGCAGAGTGGGCCTTGTACAGGTGTAAATGTGAGTCCGGGACCCTGTAGTACCTATCAGGTTTGGCAGGAGCCGGAGGGAGAGAGTCAGGGGCAGTACTAGCATCAGAGTACACATCATCAATGACATTCAGAACAGGAGGTATAGCTAAGGACCTATGCTGAGGTAAATGTAAAAAGGTCCTTAATCTCTTTCTGGAATCAGAGAATTCCTGACCCTGCCATTGAAAATGTTCTCTCATAGAGTGTAATGTCTCTCCAAAGGAAAACTCTTCTGGAGGGGAGGGCGAGGGAATAGATTTTTCAGCATCAGAATCCTCGTAGGCCGAATAAGCCTCCTCCTGGTGGTCTGACAGAGCAGAGTCATCCGTGGATTCATCTGAGGACTGGGGAACAGAGGGCTCAACCCTAGGCCTTTTGTCTGGAGGTGGTTGAGAGGCCCTGTCCGGATGAGGTTGTGAACCTCTAATTAATGAGATCAGATCCTCTGCTAGGGTAAGAATCTGAGAGCTAGTAGAAGGTCTCTGAGAGGGAACCTTGGGAGGCAAAGCCTTAATAAGTTTAGCAGCCTTAGCCCTAGAGAAAGCCTTAATGGACACGGAAGCAGGGGGTCTTGCTGCACCACGTGCAGGAGTAGACTTATCTAAAGGAATGGTGTCGGAAGGTTCCTGGACACCGGTTTCAGTAGGTAATTCAATGACCGACTCGGCTGGGGCCTCCAGGGCCAAGGTAGTCAGTTGTGTGGTTTCAGCAATAGGAAGTACCAAGGACTCGGTTTCAGCCGAGACTGAGACACTTGCGATAGGCCCAACCGAGGCTTCAGCCGAAACCGCGGTCCATGTGTGTTGGTCCTTGTCCTTCCGTTTTTTAACTAAATGCGAAGTCGGAGTCTCCGATGGCATCTTATAAGCAAAACTAGCCCCAAAAAACTCCCCTGCAAACTCCGACCGACGTCTAAGAGTTCGTCGGTTGAAGGAAGCACAGGCTGAACAGGCTGAACAGGCTGAGACGTCGTGGTCTGTGCCTAGGCAGGGGAGGCAGTAAGAGTGGAAATCCTTATGAGGTATTTGTTTCCCACAAGTTAAACAATTATTAACTTTATCTGACACTGGCTGAGGCAAGAAAGAGTCTCCAACGGGGTACTTAGCTTTTTCAAAGTCTTCAGTAGCTGAATCACAGGAGCTGGCCGACCGGCACTCGCAAACTGCTTCTGCTTCGGGCACCACGCGGCAAGAAAGACTGGGGAAGATGGCGTTGGCTGATGCTTTTATACCCCAGACGCTCTGACGTCGGGGAAAGTGCGACATCAGCCGAAGCCAGACCCAGACTTTGGAATCCGGCCGACCGAAGGGCTGCCTGAGGCAGGACAACCCATATGTGATGACTGCAGATGCATCCTTGAAGGACATCTTGGGAGAGTTAAATAGGTATGTTTATTGATATTGAAGATTATGAGTGGGCCTATTACTGTAACCATGGTATTTTATGTTTGAGACATAGATGCCAAGAAATTCAGCTTGAGAACAAAGCTTGAGAGGTTAATACTTGCATCCATGCCAAGAACACATAATTTAGGTTTATGATCAGACACCCAATCATAATTGTTTGAAGGCCATGGAGCTTCATCTCTCCATCTACTACTGGTTACAGCATAAAATAAAAAAGCACAAAGTGTTTTGCTGACTTTCAAAGCCATAAAATACTTCACAAGCACTGTCATAAAGACAGTGTGATACGTTGTCTTACATTAGAGTAGGAAAGTAAAAAAGGGAAAATTACTAACAGATAGCAGGCAAAAAGAAATCTGCTTTTAGTTCTGCTGCTGTCATTCGTTGGCTAATATGGACATCAAGATACCTGATTTTAACAACTGAAACAGGATTCTTAACAATTGTTAAATTCAGGTCTTGCACTGTTGAAATGCTTATCTGATTTGTCTTTTCCAGATATCAAAGTGTAATCACCAAACTCCATGAACTACTAAATGCTCTATCATCTTACCTCTCAACTGCCCATATTTTATCAGAACATCCCTCATTTTCCTTATATGATTGTCCTGTCCTTGTAAACTTTTAAACTTTTGCCAAATCACTCATGATTCTGGTAATGCCATAAACCCAGGCATTATAAGGTTTCACAAAAAAGAAAAAAAAAATAAGTGAATGATCTTTTCTGTTAAAGCTACCTAACACTGCTCTGATATACTGTGCAAACTTGGAGACTTCTGCATCATATGTATGTTCAGTACATCAGTAAAAGCGAAGAATGTGAAAGAACGCTGAAGTGCTGCTATACAAAGTCATTATTTAAGAAAGGTAATCAATTTATTTTTTAAATAATCACATTGTATAATGGCAGTAGTCCACTTCTAGAAGTAAGTGTCACAGGATTTTCACTATATCATATACTATGGAAGGCACACTAAGTGCCAAAATGGGTTTATATGTTAGACCATTGGCTTTTAATAAATATCATTTGGAAAATATCAGGTAGTACTGGAATGTTTTCTGAAAATGTTAAATAGTGTGAGCATTGAATTTGGGATTTTCTGAGCAACCTTACGAACTGCATCTGCAAGTTGTGAGATCACAGGATTTACTCACATGTAACTTTTATTTTTCAGGCTTTGCCTCTTGATCAAACCATGCTAACTGCTAGTAAATCCTGTAAGACCCACACTTGTCATGGGTTATTGCTAAAGTATGTATAAGGAGTGGGGTGTGGGTATAGCACCTTGTACATCTCAAGGATTCTGCTTAATTCTTCTAAATTTCAGGACTCACAGTAATACCAAATGAGCTTCCAATAAGTTGGAGGGAAAACTGAGAATGATGGAAGCAAATGGTCTGTATATTTAAAAAGATATAATGCATGAACCAGAAATGGAGAAGGGGTGAGTGACCAGCAGGTGCAAAAAAGATGTACTGTGAGGTATAGGGTGTGTCTGGTAATCTTTTAGCGGGTTTTACTTTTCTAGAGGGAGAAGCAGAATGCTAAATGCTTTGTATGCATGTAAACCTGTAGGAGTCAACTCAGACTTTTTAAGATATTCTCAATATTGAAGTTAACACTGGAATAATTTCTATTTGTGAAACAGAAGTGATTAAATTAAACATGTTTGAGCACTATGCTTCAAACATAGCTGTTTCTTTGTGTATGTTACGCAAAAAAGAAAGACAATGTTTTTTTTTCTGAAAAATCAAATATTTGCCTTTTATATACCAAGTAGCAGGTGGATATGGGGAGAACAGACAACCCCACATGGATAGTGCATGGAGTTTGTCAATCAGCTCAATACAAGTAAAATACAAATTTTAGGTAAATGTCCATTAATAATCTTCGGATTTTAATTTTGCACATACAACGTAAAATGTCCAACACAGCTCTGTGTGAAAACTCTTACAAGGTCCTGGGGTAAAAAAAAATAAGATAAATTAACGGACTCAGGAATAATAAAATCAGTACAGCAAAGTAAAACAATGAAAAAAATACAACCTTTCACACCAACATGCTTCTTCAGATAAGTAAAAAAATATATACCAACAAACATAGACCACGTTTCTCTGGGTGCATGAAGTAGCACAACGTCTTTGAATATTTTCTGCATAGTTTTTGCTTGGTAAGGAGTGTTTTATTTATGATTTTTGTTGACTGGTTCTGTATATGTTGGCCTGTGCCTTTCTTAACAGGAGACTTAATGTGCCACATACTGAGAACAGGGGAAGTTTTGTTGGGCACCTGGAAATTACCCTGCTCCTTTTTGTTAAGTGTCATGGAATATTTAATATCTTCCTAAGCTACCAACAAATCAAGCAGCAGGGAACTCAGGATAATGTTTCATCTGAAAGACGGCATCTCAAAAAGCAGAGTAGCCCTTTTATACTTAACTATGCTGCCAGTGTTGTAACATAAGCCTAACGAGGTGAAATGGAGCTAGAACCCACAGACTTTTAATTCTCTCTCTCTCTCTCTCTCTCTCTCTCTGGGTCAGAGATGCGTGTGATTCCTGGTGTGGTTATGTATTTGTATTAAAATGAATAGATGTAAATAAGGAAGGTATCTAAAATGGTCTTTATTAAGCCATCACATCCAGTGTTAAGGCAGCTTCAAATGTGGTAAATGCAGTCTCAGTAACTGACAAAAGTATTGAAAATTTTTTCAGTCAAAAAGCAAACCACCAGGTAGCTGGTAAAAAGACGAGTCAATAAATATCAACCAAATGTCCCCAGATAAGACATTTTGAAATAATTTGTTTAGAACTTTCTGATGAAGTCCTTATCCCTGTGTACAGAAGCACTAAATAAATTGAGTTTGAGGTGACTTTTCATTGACTTTTGGTTTTTTTTTTGTTTTTGTTTATTATTTCAGTATTTTCACCAACACTTTCTCTAACTCTCTCACTCTATATCTATATAGCTCCGTGTGTTCATGTATGTTTATTACACACATACACAAAACTGACCACGTGCCATTTTTGGAAACAAAACATTTTTCCACTGACAAGAAAATTCATATTACAATTACTTGTGAGTATACTATTGGCATTGACAAATGTGTGTTACTACTCAGAATACACACAGAAAATGAAAGCAGAGCACAAACAAAACACAATATGATGTGCAATTTATTATGGCATTTTATAGGTAACCGAACTCTAGCTTTAAAATTGGTTTGATGCAGTCTAGGTCATGAGAACAGAATCAATGATTTATGATGTCATTTTAAACTTTCGTTATCAATCAAATTAAGTGTAAAACAATATACATTTAGCTAAAAAATGCATTAGACTTTGTAAGAACTGGAAGTTAGAGGCATAGGCAATGTGATGAAAAAATCAAGTCTAATAATCGCCTGGCTGTAATAAGAGCCGATAACTATGAAAGAATGACGTAGATCTGTGATTATTGAAAGACATGGCAATAAAATATAAAGCTTTAGCATGTACTGTAAATAAATCACTAATAACAGCAGTGAAATCATATCTGAGTCAAAGAAGGTGATTTTCTACACTCTGGTTTTAAAGTATTTATTGGTACTGAACCTCTAGTATATGATAATGTGCCAGAGGTGACAAATTAGGAGGTCTGATTTATGACACCATTAGTCATTTTCAGCTTCTTATGACAGTCTACCTAAAACATCAAGTAAAAGAAATGGCTAACCCTAGCTGGTATTCATCAAATATTATATTATCCTTGTGTCTGGCACACTGAAATGGCATGTATCAGTGTCACACACATTACAGTGTGGCTGGTGGATTTCATCAACATTAAACCTCACAATACATCTTGTTATTTAAAGCTGCAAGAAGCAATAGGATGTAAATATGCTTTATGTACAAAAGAAGAGTAGACTATGCATTTAAACCAACCTCAAGACTAGCAGTTCGTACTTTTAGCCATGTCCACTTTATCACTCTGCTCTGATTACACAATGCTAGTGCAAACAGTAACAGAACTGCATGGTCTAGACTGGGCTACAAAATGTGCATTATCACCTTTGAACCTTAGACCACTGAGATATACCTCAAAAGTTTTTCTTGAAGACCAAATATAAGGTCTTCCCTTCAGAATTTCACACAGTAGTCACATTTCTCCAATGAACACATAATCAACTTCCCTTAAGTCTGTCACCAGGAACATACATATTATATTCTCCTAATTTGTAGCATGATGAACAAGTTCGTAAGGTTTTTACTTTGGGGTCAAATCCTTTCCTCAGGTCACTGTGTTCATGAAGGCTGTATAGTTTCTTTGTGGTTCTGTGGTTAAATATTCTCTGAGTACATTCCTCCTAGTTCAAAAAGGAATGCTTGTCATTTGTTACTGTAAACTATGCACATCTGTATGTGTGTGTGTGTGTGTGTGTGTGTGTGTGTGTGTGTGTGTGTGTGTGTGTGTGTGTGTGTGTGTGTGTGTGTTTGTGCTCATGTGCACATATGTGTATGTCTATGCAAATATATGTAGGTGTGTATATATATATATATATATATATATATATATATCTATATATATATATATATATATATATATGTGTGTATATATGTATGTGTCCATTTCAGAAAGTCAAAGCAGTGCAATATTGACTCTGCAAACATCAAGACTACAAAGTCGACTGATCATCTTACTGAGTGGTCAGAACATTGAAACTTGGAACTTTGACAAGTTGTAGCAGCAGACAACAGTGTGTTGGTGCTCCACAAAAGTGAGTAGACAGGTATTTTGGATCAATAATTCCTGAGGTAGGGGAATAAGCCTTTCCCCAGTGACTGTATGATTTATAATTAATATAAATAGTTATCAGGGGGTAGGGGGATTAAGGAGGCTTGCCCCCTGCAAAATCACTGTTAGACTTGTGACTCGGGTTGTGCAGCAAGGATATTGTTTTGCCTGCTGCTATAAATTTCTGATGTTCCATGTTTCAATATTCTGAGTACTTGATAAGGTGAGCAGTCAGTGTTACAATCTTGATGTTTAAAGAGTTGACATTATGGTGTATTTACTTTATAACATAAATATGTGTGTGTGTGTGTGTGTGTGTGTGTGTGTGTGTGTGTGTGTGTGTGTGTGTGTGTGTGTGTGTGTACATCTATGTCTGTGCCATAACACTGAAAACTCATTTCACTGAAAACATTCTCCACAAGAAATTTTTGCAGGGGCCCTGCACCCCTCATGTGGGGGACTTTTGCCCCCACACTCACTTTACATACATATACTAACTGCATGATCACACAACTGTGGAGAAAAGAATAAAACCAGACACGTGAAATCAGTGCTCAAGAACAAATATGGACATCTACAGATCTGGGGTTGCAACATGATGGTGAACATCACAATTCACACATATTGTGCTAGACTCCTTTCCTTAATAACTCAAAAATGCACAAAACACGCTGATTCCTAATGGCCCCAGTTCCAAAGCAAGTTCACAGAAACAAACAATAAAGGCAGTAGATGTCCAAATAATCCAAGTGAACAGTAGATCTTGGTAAAAACAGGTTTATTCAGTCGACACCAGTAAGCGCTTTCACCCTAAGGCTTCATCAGACTTTTAAAAGTCTGATGAAGCCTTAGGGTGAAAGCGCTTACTGGTGTCGACTGAATAAACCTGTTTTTACCAAGATCTACTGTTCACTTGGATTATTTGGACATCTACTGCCTTTATTGTTTGTTTCTGTGAACTTGCTTTGGAACTGGGGCCATTAGGAATCAGCGTGTTTTGTGCATTTTTGAGTTATTATTATTTTTTCTACACGCTGTTTCTGAGCTCTGTCGGCTGGCTGTGCTTTGTTGTGTTATTCCTTTCCTTAATAACTCTTATGATAAGAAATGGCATTACTGCATACTTTCTACACAATTCTATACAGTTCTAGATATGTCAGTGAAATGAGTTTTCATTGACATGGATCCATCCTTATGAGTTTCCATGATATGAGTTTTCAGCATTATGATAGGGGCCAATATAAAAAAAAAATATATATATATATATATATATATATATATATATATATATATATATATAAATATATATATATATATATATATATGTGTGTGTATATAGGGTCTATATTACAACACCGAACATTCAAAATGTCGAGTGTTCTAATATTGAACCCTAGGGAAAAAATTTGCTGTTCCAAAACACATACACACAACACAAGCACACCAAACAAACAGCAATCCACACACATACACCTAAACTCTAACATCTAACCCTACACTAAACTATACAAACACCACTAACTATCCACTTACCATAACCCAAACCCTAACCCTAAGGTCCGTCACTATCACACATTCACCTCACCCGCCCTAACCCTAACTCACCTAACCTGACCTAACCAACACGTCCACACAATCGCACACTTACCTGACCCGCACCCTAACCCTAACTCACCTAACCCATCCTAAACCACACGTCCACACAATCGCAGTTACCTAAACCCGGCCCGTAACTTTCCACTAGAGCGCTGAAAATACCGAAGCAACAGAAACGGGTAACCGAATTCTTTCCCTAGGAAAGAATTCGGTTTCCTGTTACTTCGATATTTTCAGCGGTCGCTGAAAACGGGTCAGTATTAGAACACCCAACATTTCAAATGTTTGGTGTTCTAATATAGACCCTATATATATATATATATATATATATATATATATAGCTATACATTTATATATATATATAAATATATATATATATATATATATATATATATATTTGTTTGTGTCTTTCGGCTTTTCCCGGTTAAGGGTCGCCACAGCGGAACTCTGGTCCGCTAATGATTGGCAGTAGATTTTTACGTGCTGGCTTGCCGGGTCTAACGCACAACCTTCAACGAAGGAACGCCCATTCACGCATGTCGCCACACAGAAGACGCTCTAACTCAGAATCGAACGGGCAACGTCTAACTGTGAGGCGACAACGCTACCGCAGCACCACCACCAGTTTTATATATATATATATATATATATATATATATATATATATATATATATATATATATATATATATATATATATATATATATATATATACATATATGTGTGTGTGTGTGTATGTGTATATTATATGAGTGTGTAGGTGACTATGTTTGTGTGTATATTTGTATCTATAAATCTGTACATGATTGTATTAGTAATGATCAGGCAGACTACTGTGATGGAAACGTTCAACAAAATTACTTCAGAAACACAGATGAGCAAAGCCACAATGGTTTGCATGCTGATTTTATTACAAACCAGGGGCATAGACATTTTTTTCAGTTTGTACTCTAAGGTCTGATAGTGCTACCCCTCCAAAGCATCCTTACTTCCCCACCCCAATGCATCCATGCTGCCCCACAAATTTTCAGTCTTTGGAGATGTCCATGGGCACCCTTAACTGGCATTTAATAACAGTGAGGCACTGCAACAATAGTGGGTAGCCAGTCCCAGAGAGGTCCATTCACACCATACCCACACACACACACACACACACACACACACACACACGCACACACACGCATGCGCACACACAGACACACATGCGCACACCCACACACGCCTACACATGCCCACACATGCACACACACGCACACACATGCACACACATGCACACACATGCACACCCACACCCAGACACACACCCACACACACTCACACACACACACACACGCGCGCGCGCGCGCGCGCTCACACACGCACGCACACACACAGACACACATACATGCACGCCGGCACACACATGCACACACACACACACACACACACACACACACACACACACACACACACACACACACACACACACACATCCACAAAAGGGGAAGACAGCTAGCCTTTTAACTGCTCTGGTTTTGATATCTTAAAAAATGAGCCTAAACCATTTGCAGTAAGCAGCCCACAACCAAGTCCAAAGGGAAGCTAACTGGGCCGGGCTCTTCTGGTTTAGGTGTATTTAATAGCAGCCTAAGCCAATTGTAGGAAGCAGCCCAAACACAGTTAACCGGCGAAGACAGCCTGAACCACTCACTGCAAAAAGCTCCTCTGCAACATCAAGGTAGCCAGTCCCACAGAAGTCCATTCACACCACATCTTACACAGAGCAACTTGTGAACAGTAAGATTTAACTGCTGCTGGGAGCTGCTAGCTGCTCTGGTTTTGGTGCATTTAACAAAAGCAGCATTAACCATTCTCAGTAAGCAGCCCACAGTCCAGTCCAAAGGGAAGCCAGCTGGGCTGGGCTGGGCTATTGGTTGCTCTGGTATTCATTTCATTTGGCAATAGCAGTCTAACCCATTCACAACAAGCAGGCCACAATCCAGTCAAAAGTGGAGGCTATACATCCACAGCGTACTGTCAGCACAGGATAATGTACAACCAGCCATAAATATGCAGTTGTCATCTTCCTGATGGGCTGCTGCATCACCAAGGAAAGACATTAAGCTGGTGATCATTACAGGATCAAAGTCATTCAGCACCTGTGTGATATCAACACTGATGTCATCATGTATGTGTGTCAGGTATAGTGTTTCATAGCCAGGCCTTAATGCGTCATAGAGTACTGAATGACCATTTTGCAAAGGCAACACTCATTGGCATGGTGGCCAGAATTGTTAATGCACTGTTTATATTTGGATAAAATACTGGGTTTAACTGCTGTAGGGCTGAAAAGATGGTAGTTGGCAGCTTGTCTTGTACAACTGCACTCCATCTGGCCACCAATTGCTGAAGCTCATTTTTGAATGTGGGCAGATCTGATAAGTCCATCTTGTATGTGTTGTACAATTTTACCACTTTCTCATCTTCCACAGCATGCAGCATGTTTGGCACCAGATACTGTGCAATGAAATGTTGGCAGCAATCTATAAGTTGAACTTTTACTTCACCTATATCATGATCCAATAATGGGATAAATATGTTCCTTTTACAGCAACCCTCTGGATCAGCAGCACCAATGTTGCTTTTTCAGTCTGCCTACCACATTACTTGGAAAACTTTTGTACCATGATTCTGGCTGTCAGCTGTTTGACTTCTTCATAAATCTCTGATAAAGAATTGTCAGCATTTGATCTCATCCCTTGAGAACCTTTGCTTCTTCATAAGCCCGAAACAAGTCAATCTGTTCCTGCTGCAGGTACAGAAGAAGTGGCGTAATTATATCTAGCATTGACTCCATTGCCACCAGAGTTACAATGAAATCAAGCCTCGTGATAGAGTACAGATATCAGTCAGCCATCTTGGTCATACTCAGCAATACTCTCTAAGTAGTAACAAGGACAACATATTTATTCTTGAAGATGTGCAGGCAATCAGACTGACTCATCCACTGGGTGATGCCAGGTGCCTGAAGTGAGGTACTTCTGTCTTCATCTTCATATTCTTACTGACATGGCAACTGTGTGAATTCCTTATTGTGAGATACATATGCACTGTGACATTTAGTGGATGAATTTAGCACTGAAATTACATTCCTACAGTTGTTGAGAGTGTTTGCTATATATCTTTGCACATGAATGAACCATGGCAGTGTTGAGGTTGTGCTCTTTTCAGGCAGTATACACAGCTTCTGGAAACAGGGCTCAAATTCTTGCCTTCACACCATTAAAATGGCCAGACATGTTTCTTCCTCTTTCATAGCCTTATACTCACAATAGCTCCCTGTCTTTCACCCATGCTGTGACTCTCTGTAGAAAGAGTTTAACTAAGGTTTGCCTGCATTGTCATATGCTTCAACAAATTCAATCACATCTTCACAGATTTCTACATTTCTGTCACTTCTATGAATATAACCTAGAGCCAGAACCACTTGCTTCTTATGGGAGATGTCAATTGTTCCATCAGCAATTAAACTGAAGATCTTGGCCTCTTTGACTGTACTTAAAAGTTTCCTTTGAATCTGTAACCCAATAGGATTAATAATTTTATTTTGAATTTGTGCTGAAGTGTACAGTGCACTTCTGCCTTGCATTCCAGCAATGCTTTAAAGTTTTCTGTGTGAGTTACACGAGGTGGCAAATTCTGTGTTCCATCTCCAGTTTTGCAATTGCATTTTCATGGTCCTTTGACCTGCTGTGTTGTAATAGAATCTTTGGGTCTATATGACAGTATCAAATGGACTAAATAGTGGACGCTTTTTAGTCAATCCGATACTGTCAAAATGGCAAAATAGCGAAGTCACGGAACACTGAATTCTTTCCCAGGGAAAAAATTTGGTGGGCCGTCTTCGGGACTTTGCCACTTCCTCCACTATGGTGCGATCTCGGAGTTGGTATATTTAAATAGAGGGGTGTGGGGGGCGAAGTCCCCCCACTTAAATATGTGTTTAAGTTTTTTTTTTGTTTTTTTTTAACGGAGCAGCAAATTTTTTCCTTGGGAAAAAATTCGCTGTTTCATTTGTTCAATATTTTGCTGTTTAGATATTATCGGTACGATGAAATAGTGTTCACTATTTTCATCATACGATAATATAATATAGACATGAATCTTCCTGACATTAGATCAACCAGTCATAGGCATGGAGAACAACACACATTCTCTAGCTGTGTTGAAGACAAAACATGAACTGCAGAAGACCCTGTCCAAACTCTGAATAGCATGCAAACTTGAATTAATGCAGAAGCTGTGGACTGAATCTTTTACTTTGCTGGCTCCTACAATATCCCATGAAATGCTTATGGAACTCAAATTGTACAGTCAGGATGGTCTTTTTGGTGACATCAGTAACATTGCCATGTTTGTACAAGCCAGTGTCCTAATCTTTTTTTTTAATTTGGTTTGAAACAATAGGTAAACAAATCAATTATAAAATAAAGAAATTACTATTTACATAGGTCCGCAGCTGATCAATGCATCAAAGTTATATCAATCAACCATTAATAATTTTTAAGCAAGTCTTTAAGTTTACGCAAAAATTTATATGAATGTGCAATATTAGAAGTTCTCATCTTTACAATATGCATTTCACTACTGCAAACAATTTTTGCCATACTAATAAAGTCAACACTAGAGGGGGGGTAACTTTACTTTTCCAATGTTTAGTAATTACTTTACTGGCTATAGCAAGAATAGACCAAAGAAGAGGCACTTGGGTTTTTGGAATTATCTCAGGAATTGGAGCATTAAATAAAACTAAAGATTTAGAAATATTACATCGATCTGACCATAGAGCTTGAATGAAGTTATGAATTTCTTTCCAAAAAGGGGAGATGACTTCATATTCATACACCATACGTGTCTAATCAGCTATTATTTCAAAATCACATCTCCCGCATTTAATTCTATTTGAGTTATACATAATTGTAATTTTGCTAAGAGAGGAAAAAGCACTGTGTAAAAATTTCCAAGTGAAAAATTTCCAGTATAATGAAGATGTGCCCTGGGATTCATGAAGCTTGCGCCAGGCTCAGGCGTAGCATAGGTGTTCTAATGCCAATTATGGCCACCAAGCGATTCAGGTACGAGCCGATTCCATGTGCACTACCAGCGTATGCCAGAGCTGCACAGCTCTCGGCGCATGTATGCTAATCACTCCATGCGCAGTAGTGCAGCATGCAAATGAAGGTACATAGCGATTCATGAAGTGGTGCAGGCGTAGCGTAAGCATACAGAAATGGAAACCAAAAAAACGGTTTACATTTGTTCAAACAGAACATCGGAGCCATGAAAGTGGACCAAAGTTACGTATTACAAAGTTAACATATGCCAATGGCTAAATATACAGCCAATGGCATAACAAAACATGCACAACACATAAAAAATAACATTTAATGTCATGGCCACACAAACGTAAAGTACAACCACAGTGCATGAGTGCGCAAACGGGAACACAAGGAAAATATATATAGATGTCATAAAACTGCAATGTAACACAAATCATGATTTTGCCATAATAGTCAATGGTATGCATGCTACACCACAACCAAGGAGCAAGGGTTGCTAAGGATCTGTGACAGAGTTCGGCGCGGTAACTAAGAATTAGTAGTCAATGCCATGCAAATGAGGCAAGTAATACTGAATTACAAACGCCTTGCCAGCGTAAGGCTGTACCACACGCCATAGCAGTATAACACCAAGGAGTGGCCTGGAGGTATACATGACATCAGGAGAGGGATGTGCCACCATAGCTGTAAGCACATTGGAGCATTGCTAATCCGGGTTGCCCATTGCTAAGCAAAGCCGCAAGATAGGGGTGTGGATGTAGCCATAGCTTTGCTTAGCTGAGAGCATATAAGGTGACCGAAAGTGCATGTGTACATGGATGACAACGCGCTCGAAACCCGGTAAATGGCTGCGCGCGGCGCGCACCACAGCTGAAATAGGAAGGTTACGGGAAGACAATAAGGAAATGCTGCAGAAGGGTAATTGGAGTACAACTGAGTAATTAACACCTATTAACTCACAGTGGGCCAATGACGGTAGCTAACAAGGCTGCTAGCAGCAACCTGCAGAACAGGAAAGGGGAAGTGCGGATTGCAAAGAAAAGAGAACTGTCACAGCAGAAAAAAGCAAACCTGCAGTAGATCAGCTACAGAACACATTTCGCAATACAATCCTGAGTTGGGAAAGTATAAAACAAGAAAGCAGGCAGCTGGATGCATGCCTAACAATGGAAGGGGAATCGGTTTGAAAAATGAAGGCAAGGGCAAGAGATGATCCATGGCAGCCAAGTGTAATTCAACACCAAAGGCCCCACAATAGCAGCACCTGCAGTAAAACCCATAAGTAAGCTACCCTGCAGCTCGGATTGTACATACACACCCTATGACATCATCAGCTTCCAAAGCACAATAGTATAA
The DNA here is from genome assembly GCF_019279795.1 of Protopterus annectens. NCBI lineage: Eukaryota > Metazoa > Chordata > Ceratodontiformes > Protopteridae > Protopterus > Protopterus annectens. The sequence continues at coordinate 183,287,642 of NC_056750.1, read as the reverse complement.
AGTGTGAAGGCACCTCACACACACTTGTGTATTCCCAAATACTGCACCATCGGTGTAAACAGACAGGGAACTTTTAAAATGCACATGTTGGGAGCTGCCATAGCTTTGATTCATCTGCATGTGTTGGAGACTGAAGGTGGTGTGGAGGATGACGCTGACAACCACCTCAGGCACCGGAGGAGGAGAAGAGTCTTCAGACCAAGGGTAACCTACCAGGGGCTAGATGATCTGGAGATAGTAGAGCGTTACAGGGTGGACAGGGACATCATACAGCAAATCATTGAGCTGTGCCGGCCACGCCTCAGAGTGAGAAACAACAGAGGAAAACCCATCCCAGTGGACACGAAGGTATGTGTAAGCTTGAGAATACTAGCCACAGGTACCTTTCAAAGGCCAACTGGAGATATCATGGGGATCTCACAGGCATCAGCATCCAGGGTACTCCACCAGTTCCTGGATGCCATGTTACCACATGCCAAAGAGCATATATACTTCCCCCGAACGCAGGAGGAGTTGGCCAGCAATATGTGCCTCTTCCACTGTGTGGCAGACTTCCCAGACGTACTGGGTGCAATAGACTGCATGCACATACACATCAAGTCACCACCAGTTGAGCATGGTAGGCACTACATAAACCACAAGGGACACCACTCCATCAACTACCAGGTTATGTGCAATGCCCAGGGCATTATCATGGATGTGTATGCTGGCAGCCCTGGAAGCTACCACAACTCCCACATCTGGCATGCCTCACAGCTGTACCAGGTATTTGTCAGGGGGGACATCCCATATGGCCACCTTGTGGGGGATGCTAGCTATGCACTGGGGCCATGGATGATGACTCCCATCAGAAATGCACACACACCCATGCAATAACGCCATAATGAGGCACACGCACAAACCAGAATCATCATAGAGCATGTGTTTGGGATCCTGAAATCACGGTTCCATCACTTGGACATATCTGGTGGAGCCTTGCAGTACTCTTCAGGCACATGTGCCCACATCTTCATAGTATGTGCCATGCTACATAATATTATCCTGCGGAAACAGCTGCAGCAGGGACATAATGATGAAGACCCTCACAGCCCACCACAATTGCCAAGGGCACCACAGGCACAGAAGGATTCAGACCACGAACACCCTGTGCCAGCCCCAGTAGGCAGACAGAGGTGTGCCCAGTATGCCCATACCTTGGCAAAGAGGGAACGTATAGCACATACACTAACAGTGTAGGCCGCTACGGACTAACACACTTCTCCACCTGCACACACAGTAAACATGGATGGCACACACACACACGACCACCTGTAAATTGTCATGTATAGGTGGTCTACTGTGTGCATCCTACATAGGCAGCCCTCAGCTATTGCACACACAACTGCTATTGGCACAAGGTAAGTCAATACCTGAACAGTAAATTAAGCTAACAGCATGTGTTGATACTGTATGTATAGGTTCATAGGTACATCAGTAGGTAAATGCCTAACTGTCAGATGCCATTCATAAGCCTAGCCAAAATGTGTCTGTTGTCGCCACCCCATTGATTAACTAACTGTCCCTCTGTGGAGCAGAGCCAATTGCAGGATCCCTGGGGTGTAACCACTGTTCCCCATCCACTCTGCAAGGATTCCCTGGTGTGTTAATGAGGGGCTCCATATAATGTAATCAGGGATGTAGTTCCAAAGCATGGGGAGTACCCATGACAGGTATCTGTCACCCCAACATTCTCCAGTTATGGTTGTGGCAAGGTGTAGCTCATTACAGTGTGTGTCTCACTGTGACATGGATTCCCATAGCTGGAGCATATCCATTAAGCCTCACTTGGACATACCATTAACAGGTATCATCCATATGTACACCAACTGAGTTACACATTTGTTTGCAGTATGGAGGAACAGCCATAGTACACTCTACATACTAAACACCATAACACTTGTACATATCCCAGATGCCTCAGTGGTAAAGCCACTGACTGTGTGGTTCATGGTCCCGGTTCCACGACCTGCAAGGGCTGTTACATAATTCTGATGTCCTGAATAATGGATGTTGGATGCAGGTCATTAAAGTATGTTTAAGCATGTGTTAGTGGGTTTTTGCACCGGTAAGTGCCAGTAAGCGGCGTTTAAACATGACTACACAGATATGCTCAACACAGATCTAACCTTTGCTGAATATCGCGCAGATCATGGGCAAAGCTGCCCAGAACCGTTGAAATGTGCATTATTTACCCTTGTACTAATAGTGCCTGCTATGAGAGGTAAAACGACCACTGCCAGGAGTAGAGATCTTTACAATACCCTACCACTAATCTACCTGAGATGTACCAATGGCAGGTGTGTATTGTGACAGGTTAAAACACAAAAGGGCGGACTTCGGGAAATAGTATACACCACCATGTACCCAATGAAAGGTGTATTCTCTCTCTCTATATATATATAAAATATATAGAGAGAAAGGGTGATAGAGAGATATATGTCAATATATATGGATATACATATATATGCAAATATATAGATAGGTTAACAACATCTACACAACCGTGGAGGTACATATAAATAGGATACTACCAAATACAGAATGCTTTACATACCGACACGTGTAATCACGAGGCTTAAAGACCGAAAGGCCACAGTACCGAAACACCAGAACCGCGAGTACTATTATCACAATGTTAAGGGACATATAGGTAGTGCTTCTGGTGCTGCGGTTCAGGTAGGTACTGTGTGTAAGTGTGTTTCTGATTGCTGTAGTGTGTGTAAGTGTGTGTTCTGAGTGTGGTGTGTGTTTCTGGGGGACTGTAATGTGTGTGTGTGGGTTTGCTTCGTGTGTCTGTTTGTGTTATCTCAGAGGTAAATTATTAAAGTAGGTGTGGTGTGGGGTGCACAGCCACCCACATGGGGGTGTATGGGGGCATGGCCACCTGTCCATATGTAGTGAAGGATGGTTTGTTTGGATGTGATGGGTAGCAGTGTGTCTGTGTGTGCGTGTGTGTATTCTGTGTTTGTGTTAGTTCCGGGAGTTTGACTGTCACGAGTTTGAGTGTTCTGTATTGTGGGGTTTGGGAGTCTGGGAACTGTAATGTGGTCGATCGAAGGGTGTGCATTCCTGAATCCATGGGTATGCCGTATACAGTGGTTGAAGTCTTCAAATATGTGTATAACATGGACCATAGCAATCACACATTCCACCACGACCGAACGTTATGAGCAAAGGATATGGAGAGTATATATGTCTATACACTATTACAAATATGTGCTATGGACATGAGCCAAAGATAGGGTTACCACCTGTCCCACCTTGAGAGCGGCAGTCCCTCTATGTGAGGTAGTGTCCTGACCAAAATGAGTACAAATACTAATGTCCTACAATCTCGAGACATTTGGCATGTTCCATATTTAATGTAATTGTTGCATAAAATAGTCATCTGTATCTAAAATACCTACATGTAACAAGAAACAGGATAAGCAAGTAAACCGCTACAAGAATAAGCTTTTATATTGGCATATATGTAAAGTTCTATACTTTGTACTGACCGTGGGTATGTGTCGGCCTCTAAAATCCGATGTGTGTCCTGCAAATGTCCCACTATGGCCATTTGATAAGGTGGCAACCCAAGCCAAAGAGGTTCAGTCACCAACACAACTCCAATGAGTGCAAATATCTGTGACGGAAATACACAAGACAGCTTTCATGTAGCAACATTACATTACATACCGATGTATTTCCAAAGGGATTAAAGGACCAACATCACCTGCATGCTATACAGGAACCAATTAACAACGGCTTAATGAATCAGCCTGCAATTACCATAGTATTAGTCCACTAAAGGATAGGTCTTCAAATAGGGAAGGAACCCTCACACACATATCGAATATGTATAAATGCAGTTCTTACACACCTGCATCTGCTATGTACACCCACCTACATCTCACCTGAACCCGAAACAATTGCAATACATACTGTAATAACATCACAATCATCCACTCACTCTATGACATCTACAGAAGCCTTAACATACCTTGTCAGAGACACACTATAATGGCCCTATGTGAAATCGTTGTTGTTGTACAATGGAACAGATGCCAATAATCCCATATCAGATGGCTGTGTGTATATCAGGAAGTGTTACCAATTACTGATTAACAGCACAGTATGATACACATGTACAGTATACCAAAAATGTCAGGTGAGCACAGTTCAAAACACCTAACGTTCTACGCATAGTCACACAACCTTGAGCTGCCCAAACATCCTTGCCAGACCTAAACATTTGCAGATGTATCAGGTACAAACCCTGCAGAAGTAGCAATGTTCAGAAATATAACAGCTAGACTCACATGTAGAACTACATCCTCTAGCCATTACACACAATCCACGGGGGCCATGAAGTTAATATATCTCCATATATCTGTTGCAATTCATCACAAACAACACATCCAAGCCGTCTTCCTCGAAGGTAGGGCAAAGGGACAACGCCCAAGTGGAGTATTCTATTATACACCACTGTTGTCATGTCATTGGCTAATGGAGTAGCTGCACAGCTGATGTGCATGTAATCATCTACTCCGGAACACCAATTGGTGGAGGGATACCACATGTTACTGATATCTAAGTATAAAAGGATGGCTTGTCATACATTCAAACTGTCTGTACATACCAGAAAAACATCACAACGAGGATTGCAACACAAAGTGAATAGGATTTATATTACTGTCAACGACAACTCAGGTTACTAATAAGGTATGTTGAACACTCAGTATTTCAGTGTATGTAGTACCTGTTCTGTAATAATTAAAGTGTACACAATGCATATAGTGGGAAAAGGTATTATGTAGTGATGTATTGTTGAGCATAGTAACGCTCATAGAAATTGTGTGTACTGCTGTAGGCCACAAGGTAAACACCTCATACACCACAAGGGATGCTATATAAGGACTTTGAACACAACAATTCCACTCCAGCCGCTGTCAGTGGCAGCTTTGGTCCAACAACTACGTGCCATAACAGGGAATAGTATATGTTGATATACTGTTACAGTAGGCATATGTATGGGCATATATCTGAGAATAACATGTCTAAGGTGGTCCTGCTGTGGAATTATGATTTGCATTGTGGGATATTGTGGCAAAAATGTGTAATGTACAGTATTGTAGGTAGATATGTCTAACATTTTACATAGCATTACTGTTATGTTATGCAAACATCAGGTATGTCTACTGGCATGTACAATACACAATAACAGGATACATATGACTTGTAGTCACCAGACAGTGTATCAGCATGATAGCTAATTGAAATGGAAGAGCTAGTCGATTATCTATGCACAAAGGACATGTAATAGCTTCATAGGTTCATAGTTAGGTACTATGCTGTCTGGCCAAGGCCATTCATAAGCCTAGCTACAGTGTTTTGACTTGTGGCTCCTCCCTAGGTTAGTTTCCTGTGCCTGTGAACAGCAGAGCCATTAGTTTCCTGTGCCTCTGTACAGCAGAGCCACTGCAGTGATCCCTGGAGTACATGTCTGTCTCCCATCCACCCATTGAGGTATCTCTTAAAGAGTGCTAGTAAGGGTCCCTGCCTGATGTACATAGGAATCATGTTCCAAAGCATGGGGAGTGTCCGGGTCAGGAATGTATCCCTCCAGCACGTCCTAGTCATCGTTGCATTTAGGTACATATCCCAGAGCATGTGGCTCTCAGGGGCTTTTGCTTATGTGGAACATATCCATCAATACTGTTTTGGACATGGACCTTGTATGTTCAGCAGAGATCACCTCTGAGTATGTAGTATGCAAATTAGTACAGTTTGGGTTTCTGTAGTTGGGCTGCAAACGTCATCCTTCGGAGGTCAGTATTCCTCTTGGTGTGGTAATGTTGTGGTATTTCAAGCCATTGCTGTTGTCTCATAAGGTACATCCCAAATGGGGTGTTGTACCCTTTAATATGTTTCATAAGTCATGAGTAGAGAAGCACAATAGCTGCCTTTGTTCTGGCTACAAACGCATTAGAGATCAGGGGGGCCACGTAGAAGGATATCCACACCACCTCGCCAATATGGTTATCAAAGGAGTGAATGCTATCTACTTGGGTTCTAAGATCCCTTATTACATCTTATGTATGTAGGAGACTACCACCTATGTGATAGTCCATGGGTGATTGGTGTAATCCAAAGGGGATGTCTATGTACCCTGTGGCATGCATCTTGAGGCCATGTTATTGACACCAGGTATCCGTCCCAGTGACACCCTTATGGAGGGTGTCTGTATCAGCTGGGGAATCAGTCATGGCCCCTAGTTTGCAGTTGTCTGCAAACCTTTTCAGGGTAAGTCCTCCTGTGCTAACCTGTACCTCAGAGAAGCATATACTGAACATGAGGGGCCCTATGACTGAGCCCTGGGGGATGCAAATTGTAACTGATTTAAAGTAGGACCTAGGGTATGCTACCCTCACTGTGTGGGTTCTGTCCGTGAGCCACTTTGCATAACATCTCGTGATGTAGGGGTTAATGTGCAGGTGGATGTGTATGTTCATAATACCAGAATGGGGAACGATGTTGAAAGCCTTTGAGAGATCAAGGTAGGTAGTGTGGACCTCCTTACCCTCATCTACTGTCTTGGCAACTGTCTCAAAGGACTCCACAAGGTTTAGGAGGCATGGTCTGGCCCTAACAAATCCAAACTGGGTGGGATCAAAGGTTTGGAGGCCACCAATGTCTCAGTGAATGAGATCCATGATGATGTGCTCCATAGCCTTGCAGAACAGTCTAGTCAGGCGTACAGGGCAATAGTTCCCCTTGTCCGTTGTGGCGCCACCTTTATGGAGTGTGATAACTGTTGCTGTGCGCCATTCAGGGGCCACAATGCCTGATGCAAGGCTATTACTGAATATGGTGCCTAAGTGGGGAGCCAGTTCGTTCTGACGTTCGTGGAAATCGCAGCCTGGGATGTTGTATGGTCACATGGATGTTGTGTTCCTGGCTATAGAGAGTGCAGCTTTGAACTACGTAGTTGTAATCGCAGGGACTCTGCATCGTTCCTGTATAGATATGGGCCCTTTAGGGTGTGAGAGGGGTGTAAAGTTAGCACTGAACCTATCTGCCAGGATGTTGCCAATATCAGTCGATTCTGTAATGTTCGTGCCTTACTGCTGTATGTCAGAGCAGATGTGGGTATCACCATCGAGAGTAGTGACATACCTCTAGAACGCTTTGTGGTAGTCCTTGGAATTAGTCGCGGTTATGTTTATGTAGCTAGCTTTGGAAGATGTGATAAGGGATCTCAGATTCTTACTGAGGCTGACCAGGGAGCTCCTCCACTCATGGGATTGTGCTCTACCTTGCAACAGTCTCTTCCTCCTGTTGTACATTATGTCCATGGCAGTGGACCACCAGAGTGGCCTCCATTTTCTGGTGGGTACCGACAGGGTTCTGTTTGGGATAGCATGATCCATGCAGTCGCGTAAGTGCTAATTAAGTGCAGTTGTGTATGATTCAGCGGTTGTAACTGTATTGTCCATCTGCACGGGTGTCATGACGTTTAATACTGCTGTCATAAGAATGCTGATTATATGAATTATTTGGATGTTCACCTAGAAAAAGACAGGGCTAATTAGATGTACACAGCCATCATCCATAGGAAAGCAACCTATTCTAATTGTTTCTTACATTATAGTAGTTAACATTCGGAGCACCAAAAAAAGATCTGTTTTCAAAGGTCAACTTGTTAGGGCTGCCTGGATGGTAACGAAATATGATGAATTTATGGATGAATGTCTTACTCTGCTTACTATGTTTTACTTGCGTTTTTCTTCATTTGTGTTGCTGTCATAAGAAGCCTGAAGTTGGCTTTGTAGAAATATTGTACTGTGTTTTCCATAAAGGGTGTGGTGCTGGGATGTGGATAACAAGGGTGATTAGTGTACGTTCGGATCTGACCAATGAGGAGATAACCCCAGGTGTGGAACACCAGTCACACATGTTGATAATGACCAGGTCTAGGATATTGTTGCCCCTGGTGGTGGTGTGGATAGGTTGACCCAGGCGATTGGAGGTTATGAATCCCAGAAAGCGTTGGCCTAATGTGTCAGTACATTTGTAGGTATCCCAGTTAATGGTGGGGTAGTGTCAGTCGCACATCAGTAGTGTGTCTGTTTGCACCCTACTTTCCAGTACACCAAGAAGAGAGGACCGTTAACCATGGGGTATGGTGGGGGATCTGTAGCAAGCTACAATTTGTATAGTAGTTATGGCCAGAGTTAGTTGCACTTGGATAACCTCTGATGCATTGTGCTAAGGAACTAGCCTGGAGGTGTGGATATCCTTAGGAAATATGGACACACCTCCGCTGTGGGTGTTCCGGTCCTGGTTACATGACTGAAAGGTGTGGTATGAGTAATAGCCTGGTAGTGCAGGGGTGCTCTCAGGAGCCTAGAAGCAGGTCCCAGTCACTACACAGATATCGAAGTGGTCCATTACAAGGAGTGCCTCGGGTGAGTGCGTTTGAGATGAAGACGTCAAGCATTGAGTAGCATTACCCTCAGGTTTTGCTTGCCTGTTCCTGTTATGGTGGTGAATATGTTATTTGAACTGTGCCTAACACAGGCACTATAAGAGCAGCAAGAGCCTCAGCCATTATCCAGAATCCCAGGGCCAACAGGTGCAGGCCATCTGTGCCAAAGCATCGTGTTCTGTCGACCATGTCATTCAAAGCAGACAGATACTGGATACCCTTGGAATGACACCAGAAGCATAGCCAATTGTTGAAGTAAATAATTTTGTCCTTGTACTGAGTTATCAGACTGGACTATGGCAGAATGCTACTCAGGGCTAGGGGGATACCTGCCTGGGCTACAAGATCGGAGAGCTATTCCATGTCTCTTTACATGTAGTCCAGGAAGGTACATCTCAGGGCATTCACACTAACATGGAGAATGACACAGTCATATTGTACCTGTTGAGGAGTGACTTGAGTGCATAGGTTATGTTGTGGATCCTGTTACCCGACAGCCAGCTGAAAGTGACTATCATATTGTGTAGCCTGCTGAGTGGGACATCAGTGTGACTGCCTATAGAGTCACCTATGACTAGTGTGTTGGGTACGTTATATCACCCTACAGGCTGAGGTTGATGGGCACACTGAGTCTGTGGACTATAATTAATTGGTGTTGCATTGGGGGATGGGGACTGCCTGCGTTTCTGCTTTGGAGTTCTCTGTTGCCTAGACAGAGTAGTATTGAGAGGCTCCGCAAATGTTGTTGTCTTACTATGTGTGGCCTGTTGGGGTGGAGATCTAGTGAGACTATGTAATGAGTGTGGTGTGGTGCAAATGTTTAACTTCCCCACATGATTGTCAGGTTCAGTCTGGGTTGGAGAGAGCTTTACCTCCAGCATGGCTAGATATGTGCATCTCCCACAGGTTGTAGTGTTGGATGTTAGGAGGGGAGTATTGACTGTGTACACGAAACAATTTCTATATTGCCTCATGATGCCCATATTCATCATATAGACAGGCGAGAACACTGGGAATTGACACTTGGACATGCCTGAATATATAACTATTTCCCACTAGATAAGTGAGGAAAGTGTGTACAAGAGCTGTTTTACTCTAAGCAAGCAGGAAATGTAAGTACAAACATTGTTTACCTGTAGGTAATGAAGAGGACTGAGTGCTATAGTAATTAGTAGCTCATGTAGTGCTTAGATGTTCTGAACAAGTGCTGAGCATGAATAAGCAATACAGATAGGGTGTTGGATAACATAAACACACTGCCCCCCCAACAGGTACACAATCATATATCCATGTACACTACAGAGCCCCTGTAACCATAACTATGATGGTACAAGGTGCACTCAGGCTGCATTGGACCTGTCCACATCCCTGGTTGTATCATACACATATGGCAAAACAGTTTGCTCTACATATACACATCATGTAAAACATAGCTTCATGTCAGTCTGTGAAAACACTGAATGGTGCACACCAACAGTTATCACAACCCACAAAGTGGAGACAACACTCATAATGGGAAGCACTGCACTACTACCCTGCTGAGTCTGGTCTGAAAGGCCATGAACCTTAATCAACGTATATGTTGTTAGCAGTACAGATGTAGATGACAGTACGGATGATTTCACACTGCATATCATACCTGTGACAGGTCATAGGACATCATCACCCATACTGTGTTCCACCTACACTCAGTATACTAGATGTACATTCGTATGTCACAGGAGTGTTCTGCCAGTGGACCGTTGACAGAACCAACACTACAGAAGGTGTCTGATTAATATGTGCATATCACACCAGTGCCAGCTACAGTAAAACAGGGTTAATTCATTGTACTCCCCCTCATTGTAGCCCATACCACACAGACAAATGGGAGGCATCTGCCTGTGTACGTATGTGAATGGCTATGACCTAGGAGCAATAGCTGACTCAGTGTTGTGGACAACATACAGAAGGGGCTTTGTGGGTGAGGTGTGTGACATGTGTGCACAATCTGACAGCTGCATATTGCATTGTCACCGCTAGGTTAATAACCCTGTACCCAACATAATGGACACTGTTTGTAAGGGATGCTGCTGTGCAGTTTACCTCCCTGAGCTAGTGACATCACTAAGCCTATTAGCTAGTCATAAGTGGCAACCCTAGTCATGACAGGGTGCCATCCATGAATATAGAGATCATTGTTCTGCAATACTCATCACTCAAGTGACCTATATCGGATCACATATCACCTTTAAGGAGTATTGCCCATATTTGGATGGCTAACACCAGCCTTCACAATGCTCATCTCCACTATGTAGCATGATGCCTACCCTGCATAAAGCCATGTCCAACACTGTGATGTTGGACATGCTACACGTACATATCCTGATCTCAAATACATACGTCATGGACATCCACCTTCCTAGTACAAGGATCGCCACATGCTGGACAGATCCTTGTGCCATACATGTTACATACTCCTGCCATACTATGCAACCCTGTCCAGCAAAGCTGCACATTTCACCTCTGTCAGACATGGTGTGATGACCGCATGGCAGATGTATCATTAACCATGTGGATCAGTTATGTGGCACTGCTTCACCTGGCACCGGAAACACGGCTGTTGGCTACAGCTAGGTAACCTTACATCCTAGGCTCATACATGGCCCAGGGCATACAGACTACTAGATGACCTTAGCCGTACATGCTATAGTTGATAACCATCCCTGCAAATACCATCAGGCTAGCCAGTGTCCCATGTGTATGACATGTGCAACACAGGTGATACGTGGCAGGATGTTGAACTGCTGTACAGTGCTATGTAGATGTATATGGCAAAACACATGCATGTAAAGCCTTCCATGTGCATGTTTGCAGTGTCACAGGTCATGTCTGTTAAGGCAGTATATGTGTTTATATGTGACATATACACAGCATCAAGGTTGACAGCATTAATGTGGACACATCCAGGCATGTGCTGATAGGTAAGAATACCAGTACAGGCAAACAGAAATGCCCACATCAAGACAGCATCCGCATGGAGTATGAGCAATGTAATCAGGTGACACACATATATGGTGATAATATCCAATCCCCATTGCGTGTCACATGTGTGTGACACAAACATGTCAATGGTGTCAGTGTCATGAAGATTTGCAAAGACAACTATTTATATGTAATAAATGTGATACACATGTATGTGCAGCTGTATCTCTGTGCATTTCTGAGATACTGTGACCTGTCTCCATCATTATGTCTTCCAGGTATGCCACGAGCAAGGCTACCAGCCTGTACATGGTTGGAGGATGAGGCCCTTATACCTTACCTCCAAGACAACAATGATGTCCTGTTTAGCCATGTGCCACAGGATGCACAGCAGCGGGATGAATTGTGGCAGGAACTTCGCAGGAGGGTTAATGATGTGGGTGGCCATAACCGCACATACCAGCAGGTGCGCAGACACTGCACAGACCTAATCAGATGTGTGAAACAGCGTGCAAATGCAATCGCCAGGGAACAAGGTGCAATAGGTGGTGGGCCACCAACCCAACTCCAACTCACACATACCGAGGAGCTATTGGCCAACCTGGGGACACCGGCAGAACATCCGCAAGCCTTAGCTGACATTGTGGAGGTGGGTGTCTCTCAACCACCGAGCCTGGAGTTGCCTGGTAAGTCACTACTGCACATATAACTATTATTTCCCATATAGTTTCATGTGTCACTGTACAATATGTAATGTAACATCATATGCAAGGCATGTATACATACATGCTGCATACTATAGTATGCTACTCTGTGTATGCACACGTGCATACTCCATAGTATAGGTTTATAGGTTCATAGGTAGGTACTGGGCTATCTGCCCAAAGGCATATATTAGCCCAGCCACATTGTGCAGTATTCAACACCCCTTTGGTTAGTTCCCTAGGCCCTAGATCTAGCAGCTAGTACCCTTGGCCCCTATCTAGTAGAGCTGTTGGTATGATCCCTGGTGTAAACTTTCTGTTACCCATCCACTCATCAAGGTTCCTCTTGAAGAGTGATAGTGAGGGGCTCTGTCTTATGTAGATCAGGACCTTGTTCCATAGCAAGGGAAGTCTTTGCGAAGGGAATCTATCCCTCCAGCATGTTCTATTCATTGTTGTGCTGAGGTTTATATCCCTAGAGCGTGTAGCTCGAGTAGATTTTGTTTTGCTAAGATGGAGCATGTTCAACAGTTCTGGGTTGGACATGCCTCTGTATGTTAGACAGAGATTGCCTCTGAGAAGGCAGTATGCAACAGAGAAAAGCCTTAGTTTTTTCAATCGTGCTGCATAGGGCAACTGTTTGAGGCCAGTAATCCTCTTAGTGAGGTACCTCTGTGGTCTCTCCAGCTGCTGGAGATGCCTAGCAGGGTACATTCCAATTGGTGCATTGTACTCAATAATGGATCTGATGAGGGAAGAGTAGAGGGACACCACTACATCCTTAGATCTTGATGCGAACCCTTTCGTGATCAGATGGGTCACATAGAAGGATTTTCTAACCACCTTGGCAACATGGTTATCAAAGGAAAGCTGACTATCTACTTGGGTGCCTAGATCCCTTATTACTTCTTCAGATATCAGGGAGTTACCTCCTATGTGGTAGTTCGCGGGTGCTCTGTTTTTTCCAAAGGGGATTACTACACATTTTTTAGCATTTAGCTTGAGACCATGGCTTTGACACCATGCATCAGTCTCATTAAGGCCCTTCTGGAGGATATCCATGTCGGCCGGAAACTCTATTATAGCACCAAGTTTGCAGTCGTCTGTAAACTTGGTCAGTCACAGCCCTTCAGTGCTTGCCTGTACTTCTGAAAAGTATATGTGAAACAGGAGGGGCCCCAGGACAGAGCCCTGAGGCACACCGCTCGTTACTGGTCTGGATTCGGACATAGATCCCGCTACTCTTACTTTGTGGGATCTGTCTGAGAGCCAGTTTGTGATCCATCTTGTGATGAAAGGGTTTATGCCCAGGTTGGTAAGTTTATCAATAATACCTGAATGGGGAATGGTGTCAAATGCTTTAGCAAGGTCAAGGTAAGCCATGTGTACCTCCTTTCCCTTATCTATAGCCTGAGTAACTGTCTCAAAGAAGTCCACCAGGTTCAGGAAGCATGATCTGCCCTTGACAAAGCCGAACTGTGTGGGGTCTCTCTCCATTTATGAGTTCCATAATGATTCGCTCCATTGCCTTACAGATCAGACTGGTCAGGCTTATTGGTCGGTAGTTCCCAGGGTTGGTTGTAGGCCCACCCTTGTGCAGTGGAACCACCGTTGCTGTGCGCCATTCTATGGGCACATATCCTGTAGAGAGGCTGAGACTGAACAGGGTATTCAGATGCGGGGTTAATTCATTTTGGAGCTCACGTATGACACAGCCTGGGACACCATCTGGTCCCATGGAGGCAGTGTTTTTAGCTTTAGATAGAGCCTTACTAACCAACATATCAGTAATAATTGGAGTTACACAATTCCCTGGAATAGTAATAGGCCCTGTAGGTGGTGAGGGAGGGGGGATTTGCACTGAACCTATCAGCCAAGATGTTGGCAAAGTCAGTGGGGTCAGTGTATTTTGTTCCATTTTGTACTAGCTCAGAACAGACCTGAGCATTGCCATTTAGGTTTTTGACGTAACCATAGAAGGCCTTATGGTTATCCTTGGCATCCTTGGCAACCTTCTTTTCGAAACTGGCTTTAGTTGACTTGATGAGGGCCCTCAATTTATTACTAATGCTGATCAGGGATGATTTTTCTACTTCAGATTTGGCCTTTTTTTGTATAAGTCTCCTCCTTTCATTGTATAGTTTGCTTATGGCCGGGGTCCACCAGACTGGTTTCTTCTTGCTTGAGGAAGGAGTCTTGGTTTTATTTGGGATAGCATGGTCCATGCAATCCTGAAGATGTATATAAAGTGCCTTGGTGTAGAATTCTGCATCCCGGATATCATTATCTTTCTGCAAGGGAATAGTAAAGCTTTCCACGTCTGCCACAAGTAGTTTGAAGTTTGCTTTGGAAAGGTTTTTTACAATGGTTTCTTTGTCTGGGGCAGGTGGAGGGGTGAGGATGTCCAGGGTTATCAGTTTGTGGTCTGATCTGACCAGAGAGGGAGTGATAACGGGTGTGGTACAATGGGCGCCCATATTTGTGATGACTAAATCCAATATGTTGTCCCCTCTAGTGGGTGAACATACCAGTTGTTCAACGGCATTTGAATTTATAAATTCTATGAACCGCTGGGCATAGGAGTTAGAACTTTGGTAGTTCACCCAGCCTATTCCAGGGGAGTTGAAATCACCCAAAATTATGGTGTTGGGTAGGACCTTTATATTTTCCAGTGCCTCAAGGAATACTGAGTGAGCATCTTGGGACATGGTGGGCAATCTATAACAGGCTACAACTTGAAATGTGGTTTTGCCTGCTGATAGTTGTGCATGGATGATCTCTGGGGCATCATGCTGCACCACTAACCTGGAGATCTGGGTATCCTTGATGAATATGGATACACCTCCGCCCTTTGTACTGCGATCTGGTAACTGAGGCCGGAAGGTATGATATGAATTGTAACCTGGTAGTGCTGGGGTGCTCTCTGGAGCTTTGAACCAGGTTTCCATCACTGCACAAACATCGATTTTCTCCATACTGAGGAGTGCCTCGAGTGCGTGCAGTTTGAGGTTGAGACTTCTGGCATTAGTTTTTGGTTACCTGTGCTGGTTACGGTGGTTGGATTGTCCTTTGAGCCTTGCCTTAGCCAGTATTCGAAAGCCATGGGGTGACAGGTGCAATCCATCTCTGGCGAAACAGCGAGGCTTGTCTATCATGTCATCCCAGGCAGACAGACACTGGATCCCCTTAGTATGACACTAGAAGCTTAGCCAATTGTTGAAATTGATCATTTTGTCTTTGTATTGTGGTATCATTCTAGGTGAAGGTAGTATGCTACTCAAGGTCAGGGTCATACCAGCTTGGGCTACATGATCAGAGAGCTCCTCAATGTCTCTTTTCATGTAGTCCAGGGAGGTACATCTTAGATCATTCACACCAACATGTACACTGACAGCGTCATACTTGTACTTGTTCTGGAATGACCTAAGTGCCTGTGTTATGTGGCAGATCCTAGCACCCAACAGGTAGCTGACAGTAACCTTCTCCTTGTTCAGCCTGGTGAGTGGAACATCTGTGTGCCTTACTATAGAGTCTCCTATTACTAGCGTGTTGGGTATGATGTTTTGCCATAGGGGCTGTCGTGAGGCACACTGCTGAAGTGAATTATGTGTTTTCTGGCTTGTGTTTGGAGGTGCAGGCTGCTTGCTTGTCTGCTTTGGAGGGCACTGTTTCTTTTTCAGATTGGTACCTAGTGCTTCCGAATATGTTTTTGTGTATTTATGTGTATGTTTTGCCGGTGCTTGTTTTGTAGATCCAAGTGTGACTGGTGGTGTGATGCTAGTGTGTCTCTTCTCCTCTTGACTGTCTGTTACAGTCATTGGTTGAGAGTGCTTAGCCTCCAGTCTGGCTGTATATTTGCATCTCTCACAAGTGTTTGTGTCTAGAGGTAAGAGGAGAGGGTTGTCTGTATACATGAGGCAGTTGTGACATTGCCTCAGGATGCCCAATTCCACCAGATGAACTGGAGAGTACACCTGAAGCTGACCTCTGGACATGCTTGGCAAAGTGAGTTTCACTTGTCTTGTGGACAGTCGAGGGTCTTATGCTCTATTATAATAGTGCTCTCTCGGAGATTTGGAAAATAATAGTGCTGTCTAGGAGATTTGGACAAGTGCTGATTTGGGTTATGCAAGTGCTGCAAAAGAGCAGTTGATTTGAAGCACTTGAGTTGAGGCTTGCCTAGTTCTATGGGAAAATTTGCAACGCAGACTTTGTGGAGCCAGGAATAGTATAGCCCAGCTAACCGGCGCTGCCCGATGCTGCTCAAGACCATGCAAAAAGAGAGTTTCAGGGTTTTAAGAGAGAGAGATCAAGTAGTTTGGAATTGACCCAAAAGGGCCAATAAAACTACAGTTTCTGGGCAGTAACCACTTCTACAGGGACAGGCAGGCTGCTCAGTGTTAACCACTGCCACTGGTGAACACAGAGACTTCCCTTTAGCCCAAGTAAGCACTGGCCTCCAAGAAACTTACAAACAGTTCAGAACAGCAACTCTGTAACTGAACTTTTTTTAAATTATAGAAAGTGGGAAAATAGCAAGATTTTTTTTTTTTTTTTTTTTTTTTTTTTGTTTAAGGATAGCAGAGACACACAAGTAGCAAACTAGTCAGAGCAGTGCAATAAATAACCCCAACATGTATGTACTAGGTCAGAGGCAGGTAAAATGCAATTTTAAGAAAAAACGATTTTAAATTAAGTGCAACACAAAAAATGCAATAAACAGGCTCTAGGTATGTTCTAAATACTGTTTCTAACACAGATATCAACTTTTGCAAGCACAAAAATGCCAAAAAGTAGGCGGCAATGTAGTTTTTCTAAGAAATAAATCAGAAGAAAATACTTAAAATCTCAAAAGTGGCTCCTTTCTTCTCTCAACGTTTTCTCCTATCCTATTGTACTGGTGAATGTGCTAATATGCACATTGCACCCTGTAGATGTCATACAGGCGTGGATAATGATCATACTGCTGTCTCACCCCTATATTGGTACCTCTGGCATTTTGCTAAGACAGGAGGCCGTTGCAGGTGAGACAGTTATAAGTATCAGGCATGCTAATACACAGATCTATTTGCCATGTGGCCATTTAACACATGTACACGTAATGTATGGTCCGGTCACAATATACAGATTGCATCTGCAATCAATCACAATGGCTACCCATGTGCAATACTTACAAACTAAGTGAAACACTGACATGAAACCTCAGAAACTGCCATTGGTAGATGTGTGGACAGCTGTGCATACAATGGTGGAGGTGTTGTTCAATGTAGGAACATGTACTACTCATCAGAACTACACATGTGGGGTACACAAACAGTACTACACAGTGAGCTGGAGTATGGGCAGCCAACAGGATTCACCATTGTGGATTATGCCCCTGCTATGAGTGCACACATTGTGATGTGCCATCTGACATGTCCATGACATGTAATGGGCCGGCTGCAACATTGCCTCACTATCCCATAAAACACACCCTACATACCAAACATACAACCCTTTGTCTGCATAACCCTGTGGACAGTGGAGTATATGACATCTATGGGTGTATGTCATATGGGACAATACAGATATGTGAGATAGATGGCCATCACAACCATTTGGCCAACACATGTTCACACATGGCCATGGAGGATGGCCAGAGACATGTAGCAACACACAGTAGATGAGATGTGTTTGTGTGTACACCCTGTTATACATTGGCTACACATGGTCCAACTATAGCCTTTGTTGAATGGTTATATTGCAGATGTGGAACACTGGCCTGTGCACAGCTTGTGGAGGCGTAACATCATTCAACCACATAAGATGTGTTGAACATCATGACTGTGTCACAGCATGACAGAAATCACCTGTACAGCATTCACATACACAGACAACCACATCAGGCCACAGATACAGTACATTTCCCTTGCTGCTGTTGGACATCACTGTCAGCCGTGCACCTCATGTGTGTGGTACACAAATGTCATGTGGGACATGATGTATTGACAACTCTGCCATGTGTGGACATGGTTGTCAGGCAGCTAAAATATGTTTGCAGATGTGCAGGGGTGTCATCCGTATGGCCTTCGGTGACCTGTGTCACACATTCTATATCATGGTTTAGTGTGTATACACCTCAGTGATGTGGATCACAATCCACAGTATATATGTATTGTGTATGCACACAGTCATGGCTATGCACTGTGTCTGTAATTCACACTGTATAGCAATATAGACGCCTCATAATACCCTGCAATGGTCATGCACATCTGCTAAATGTGCATTTTATCTGTAGGGCAGACAGACAACACTGCAATGTGACACCATTACCCCACTGTATATGTGACAGGACACCATTGTGTTAAACATGTATGCATGTCAATGCACACATCAGCAGATTACATGCCATACTACATGTTAATGTCAAGGTCATATACCACACATCAGCCATGTGTACTGTTAACCTGTGCTAGTCCACATGGTATAACACAGGGATGCATGCTTACTACCATGATTGTGTGAAATGCATGGCTTCTGCTATGTCACATGCATGCTGTTGTGTGCAACCCAGGGATGTATGATAACTACCACTATTATTGTCTGAGTTGCATGCTGTCTGCTGTATCACATGCATGTGGCATCCCTTCTGTCAAATCACATGCATGGTGTGTGTTTGTGTGTGTCTGTGTTTGTCTGTATTGTAATGCAGAGTCTTTGTCTGCCCTCACAGGTGATGTATGTGCATTACCCTCCTGCGGTCCATCTGATGTTAGTGTCCCCACAGACTCTAGCAGTGATGATGTATATATGTTTGAGGCACAGGCAGGGTTGTCAGGGGCTGAATCTGTGCCATTGGTTGCCATTGCACCTATATCCCCCTCATCCCCGCATACAGATCTCATGCCAACACATACCCCATCACCAGTGGCCATAGAGGAAGGACAGCAGGCATGTGGTAGCTTGGAATAGGGAAGTGTGGTGGCTATGGAAGGTGTGTATTCACACCATGGTGTCAGGCAAATGACTGGAGATGGGCCACACAGGCATGTGGCCAGTGCTTCTCCTAGGAGGACCTCTGGCCTACATGCCCCATGCAGGAAAGAGCGCAGCAGCTCATGTCACCAAACGTATGTTTCAGGCTGTAATGGTGGCACAGGCACGTGCTGAATGGCAGAACAGGGAAGGGCAGAGGCTTCAGAGGGCTGCTATCCATTCTTTAAAGAACAACATCCAGGCAATGGCAAATGCTCAACAGCAGATTGCTGAGGTTTTGGACAGACGATTGGGTGACATGGTTGGAATCCTTGACCGTGGCATGACAATCCGCGAGCATGAGCTGTCTGTGCTGGAACATCTGGTAGGAGTGAGGCATAGAGCACTTGGACGTAGGCCAGCTACATCACCTGGTGCAGGTCTAAGTGAATGAGCTACCTCTCATGCACACTCCCATAGTGGCGGTAGCAGCAGCAGTGCAGCTGGTGCTGCATTGTCCACACCAGGACACAGCAGGCCACGTGCACATGGCCCTGGACGGTCCCAATGGGGACATGGTTCCAGTGGACATGTGTCATTGGACAGTACCCAATCTGCACCTCTGCCTGGTAGTGCCTGTGCAATCCCTGGCAGGCACAGGTCATGTGGCCGTGGCTGGACACTGTGAGCTGTAAATCCTGGTCTGTACAGTCTGGAGTTGTCAATAATACCCCTGTGTAGGCTAGACACATGGCAGAACTGTGTGCACACATACACGCACACACCAGAAACATCTTTAGGGCACCGCTACACACACATGCATAACAACCACACATGGCTAATTAGATCACAGGCCCTTACCCACACACATGATGTCATCCACTGGTGCAGCCTAGGCCCCTGGCAAATATTATCACCCTGTGCATATGATGATATGGTGTGGACCTTGCAAAAGCCTTCGATACAATACCCCACTCAAGCATTATAGATAAGCTCACCAGCTTAAATATAAACTCCTATGTCACTAGATGGGTTGCAAACTGGCTCAAGGTCAGAACCCACATGGTTAGAATTGCTGGAGCCATGTCAGACTCCAAACCAGTTACAAGTGGCGTCCCACAAGGCTCAGTCCTGGGACCTCTCTTGTTCGGTATATATTTCTCAGAGGTACAGGCTAACACAGAAGGACTGTGGCTGACCAAGTTCGCAGATGACTGCAAACTGGGCGCCATAATAGACTCTCCAGCCGACACAAGCATCCTACAAAAGGGCCTCATAGAAACAGACAACTGGTGCCAGAGCCATGGCCTCAAGCTAAACGTCAAAAAGTATATAGTCATCCCCTTTGGCAAAAACAAAGTGCCCACAAATTACCACATAGGTGGTAATCCATTAAGTACGGAAGAAGTAATTAGGGACCTGGGGACCCAAGTTGATAGCAATCTCTCATTTGACAACCACGTGGCCAAAGTGGTTAGAAAAACATTTTATATAGCCCACCTAATCATGAAGGGATTCACATCTAGATCAGGGGAGGTCATTGTGCCTCTTTACTCATACCTCATCAGGCCCATAATTGAGTACAATGCCCCTTTTGGGATGTATCTTACCAGACACCTGCAGCAACTGGAAAGACCCCAAAATACCTCACCAAGAGGATCAAAGGGCTCAAACAGATGCCATATGCTGCCCGGTTAAAGAAACTCCAGCTCTACTCAGTGGCATACCACCTGCTAAGAGGCGATCTGTGCCTGACGTATAAAGCCATGTCCAACCAGGAAATAATGGACATGCTGCACCTCAGAAAATCCAAATCCCATTGAGCTACGTGCTCAAGAGACTTGAACCTCAGCACTGAAATAAATAGGACATGCTGGAGGGACAGATTCATAACCCAGAGGCTCCCTTCACTCTGGAATAAAATCCCAGTCCAGGTTAGGCAGAGTCCCTCACTGACTCTCTTCAAGAGGAATCTTGATGAGTGGATGGGAGATAGTAGGTTTACCCCGGGTATCACTTCTGTGTCACTGTTAGACAGAGGCACAGTATACTAACCTCGAAAAAGGGCATAGCAAAATTCATTTAAAATGGGTGGCGAAAGCCAAACACACTCTGGCTAGGCTTATAAATGCCCTAGGGCAGATAGCCTAGTATGAACTTATGAACCTATGAACCTATGATGCCTGTGCCACATCCCTGTTATCCAAACCATCGGTGCAGGGACCTGCTCATATGGTCTGATGCACAGGGTGAACAGAATAGGGAGATAAGTGTAGATTACAATTGTTGTGTACTGTTGGCACACAGCAGACATACCATGTAGTACAGGTTTAGAATGCATTGTTTTCTGTTCACTGTATGTGTCTTGGTAACAACAGTAACAGCATGTTGGTCATGATGTCCTGCTTCCCTCCTTTAGGTCTAATTGCATGTGCTGTTGAGTGTCAGTGTTTGCAGTTAGTTTCCCATGTGTAAATGTGGACTACTCACAGGTATGTATGGCAATACCAGCATGCTATTTGTAGCTTCAACCTCAATGTTAGAAAGGCTGACATTCCAAAGATGTCTACACATCTATTGATCCAGGAGCATGGGAGCTATGTACTAAGCTACAGTGGCTAGAGACGTGACATCCATACCGGGTGACATCACAGGTACACTTACATGGGGCGGGGAGTTTACATAGCAGTCCAGCTGATGACAAGGGTAGAGGCCAGTTGATAGCTTGAGGCCTCACTGTGTAGCAGTAATACACATTCACATTACAGGATGAGAACACACAACTACACACACACACACACACACACACACACACACACACACACACACACACACACACACAGGTATTCACACACCTGTATTCAGACACACAGTAACACGCCCACACTCACGGGGTCAACAACACTGTAACACACACACATACACTTGATAGTGTTGAGGTGAGGACCCCTGCCTATGTAGTAATCACCATTACAGTACTGTGCACCCACATGACGTGACGCAGAGAATACACATGTACAGGTAGTCAGTAATGACTAAGATCGACGGCATCAACAGGGTAGTAGATTGCATCACCTGGAGGGGTTAGGGGACCTATCTGTTCACTATGGTAACATACATCCTCACTCCATGGACCAGACAGCCATACATACATACACACACACTGTGGAGTCCACAATTGAATGCACCTATATCATGCACATACAGATAGCTCACATGTGTGTGATACACACCCCACCCCTGCCTATGTCTTGCTTTCTACAATGTAGTATGTACAGATCTCTACAACAGTATATAGGAGAGTGAGTAACAATTGGGATGTATTCCCCACCATACGTGGCATATATGGACACAAAAGCAAACACACATGGCAGTACTGTGAATCAAACACCTGCTATCTTATGATACATATGACAGACATGCAGCAGTATTGCCCACATTACAATGTGTACCGACGCTACCTTTGGCAATTCTGCTGATATATGCACACATGAGGTCTTAAGTGTTATAGATGTCAAGTTATTTACAGTCAGTGACACCCTGACCACTGTGTAGGTTGTATGTGTTCCCCTTCAATTAACAGAAACATAGCTTAGTGTTTGCACATGTTATTGTAGGACTGCTTGTGACACACCTGTGAGCTGTCCTCAGCAAACATCCATCTGCAAAGATGGCCCACCACTTAGTTATGTCCACACATCCATCCATACCTGATATACATCTTACTGTACTGTCAGTATATCACCATATACAGTTGGCAATGATGGGACTGCATTGCAACTGCATGTTGTAGTAAGACACACATCACCTGCAAACATCAGCTACTGCACACGCATGGTAGCTGAATGCACACCACTACATGTACATGTGTGTAGGTCCTACATTCCTGTCATTTTGCCATGTTTGTAGGCATTGCAATTGGTGGACATGTGTGATGACATACATGACATATGGACTGTTGTATGGTATGATATGATAGTTCTCATGGGTAACCAGTACAGAGGGAATGTTAACTCAGTCAGCATTGATATCACACCTTATGTACTGTTAGCATTCAACAGCCACGGACCTACCTTCCATGTGCATGTGTGTAATTGCTGTAGCCACCTGTCTGCATGAAGGACAGCAACAGTTATGCAATATACATATGTGTTGTGTGTGTGTCTGGCATGTACATATCCATGGAAGGTACATGTATGTCATATCCAAACATGAGGGTGCTTATTGGTGTACAGCAACAGTCATCTGTATATGACCCAGGGCCCCTGTTATGTGTACAGCCGACCTGGTTAAGAACAGTGGTATTGCATTGCATAACACATGATGCAACTATGTCAGTACATGGGTAGTCTGCACAGTTGATGTAGAGCTAGGTACAGTCCACTGGTCATGGGTCATATGGTGTTGTACTATTATATGTTCTACCACATGTATGGATGTGTGTTGCTGGTCCAAGGACATGCTGATGTCTGAGGGCTACATACTAGAATGCGGCTTTTGACATTGTAATCTGCACCTGACACATCTCTGATGCCTTTTGAGGGTGTACTGGTCAGTACATGTGAGTGGCCTTCATGTACGTGTGGACACCACCACCTGGAGCGGTCCGTACCTGTGTTATGGCCCAGATGCTGTATCCGAAGTATATGGTGGTAGTGCTATTGTTCACAGCTGAGCCTTCAGCCAGGTGTTCCTCACTGCACAGATGTCAGTATTCCCCATTGTTGGATCTACATTGGGCAGCTGTGATTACGAACACTGCACATCTAGCACTGTTTAGCATACACATGCAATGCAGTTGCCTTCTAGGTGTCAGGGTGGTAACCTGATCTCAGGACATTCAACTATGAATGGCACTATATGGGCGAAGTAGCCACTCCTGGAAGGACATCACCACGGGTGGTAGGAGTGTCCCAAGTTTAGACTGGTACATCTAAGGTGACGGACAGCAGCAGACGTTGTGTAGAAGATCAGTGTCAGATATATGTAGTGCAGCATTCCTGCTAACAATGACATCTATTGACACTGGAGTCCATTACAATAAGTTGTTCACGTCTAACTGTAATAGCATGGCCACTGTGCCCTTCCATGTTTAGAATCAGAGTGCATACAAAACAGCCCTGTTCTACTAAGTGTATGAGCATGCCCCGTATAACGTTGTGTAGATGGACACATAGTGCATTCCAAACGGCTGTGTGCTACTAAGTGTGTGAGCATGCCCAGTGACACCTTGTGTCAGTTATGTGCCTCTCTGTGTATGGGCATGGCCATTGTAACCCTGTATAGCGATAGTAGTCGTCCAGTCAACAGATGGCCATACCCCACTTCAGGATGGATTCCTACATTGAACACACAAGTTCACAGGTATGTACATCATAACTGCCAGCATCCATGTCAATGTCCGCATTCCTAGAAGGTCATATTGACAGTCTTGAAAGGTGTAGTGTTTGGCGCGGCTCGTATCTATGTAGTATTGTAATAGTGGTCCGTAGATAGGAAGTTGTCCTGATCCTACCACTGGTGTGTGTTTGTCTCCGTCTGCCTGGGTACAGAAATATGCTTTTAGACTGCTCACACTCCATACAATCCCTATCGCCGTCTTTGCCAATGCTGATGATGTCAGCCACCTAGAAGTACACCTCTGGGAGTGCTGTCTCCTAGTAATCTCGGTAGCACATTATGTAGCTGCGTAATGCTGTAGTGTGATAAGGTAGTTAGGTCGGTGTTCGAATCCCAGCCATGCCAACTGTGGGTGTCTGTGTGTGTGTGTCTCCATCTGCCTGGGGACGAAATAATGCTTTCAGTCTGTTCAAACTCCATACAATCCCTATCGCCGACTTTGCCATTGCTGATGATGTCACTCACCTAGAAGTACACCTCTGGGAGTGTTGTGTCCCAGTAATCTCAGTAGCGCGTTCTGTAACTGTGTAATGCTGTAGTGTGATAAGGTAGTTAGGTCGGTGTTCTAATCCCAGCCATGCCAACTGTGTGTGTGTGTCTCCATCTGCCTGGGGACAGAATAATGCTTTTAGACTGCTCACACTCCATTCAATCCTTATCGCCGACTTTACCATTGCTGATGATGTCACCCACCTAGAAGTACACCGCTGGGAGTGTTGTGTCCCAGTAATCTCGGTAGCTCGTTCTGTAACTGCATAATGCTGTAGGTCGGTGTTCTAATCTCAGCCATGCCAACTGTGTGTGTGTGTGTGTGTGTGTGTGTGTGTGTGTGTGTGTGTGTGTGTGTGTGTCTCCGTCTGCCTGGGGAGAGAATAATGATTTTAGACTGCTCACACTCCATACAATCCCTATCGCCGACTTTGCCATTACTAATGATGTCACCCACCTAGAAGTACACCTCTGGGAGTGCTGTGTCCCAGTAATCTTGGTAGCGTGTTCTGTAACTGCATAATGCTGTAGTGTGATAAGGTAGTTAGGTCAGTGTTCTAATCCTTGCCAAGCCAACTGTGTGTGTGTGTGTGTGTGTGTGTGTGTGTGTGTGTGTGTGTGTGTGTGTGTGTGTGTGTGTGTGTCTCTGTCTGGGGACAGAATAATGCTTTTAGACTGCTCACACTCCATACAATCCCTATCGCTAACTTTACCATTGCTGATGATGTCACCCACCTAGAAGTACACCTCTGGGAGCGTTGCGTCCCAGTAATCTTGATAGCATGTTCTGTAACTGCATGATGCTGTAGTATGATAAGGTAGTTAGGTCAGTGTTTTAATCCCAGCCATGCCAAGTGTGTGTATGTGTGTGTGTGTGTGTGTGTGTGTGTGTGTGTGTGTGTGTGTGTCTCCATCTGCCTGGGGACAGAATAATGATTTTATACTGCTCACACTCCATACAATCCCTATCGCCGACTTTGCCATTACTGATTATGTCACCCACTTAGAAGTACACTTCTGGAAGTGCTGTATCCCAATAATCTCGTTAATGCGTTCCGTAACTGCATAATGCTGTATTGTGATAGAATAGACAGGTAGGTGTTCTATTCCAAGGCATGACAGGTGTGTGTGTTTGGCAGTCATATCCTATGTGTTGGTGTCTGTGAATGGCTAGCTACTGGATGCATTGAGAAGAGTGTTTTGTTGTTTTCCTATATACTGGCCATAAATGTCACAATCAGCCTAGAGACTGGGTTGGCAAGACATACACATACATTTGGCAATAGGTCTGGTGAGTAATGTCAGCAGCCCTAATCTTACCCTTAATACAGTCTGAACCCATGTAATGCACAGAAACACACTTGCCTTGATATTAACACCAGTACATAATGCAGGTGGCGCATGGGGTTTCCTTTTCATTCTTGTCTAATGCTTTGGTGTCATGTGGTCCGCTGTTGAGATATATATCCTATATCTACGTATGTGTGTGTATATGTATATGTGTGTATATATATATATATATATGTGTGTGTATGTGGACATTAGCATTAGCACACATAAATCTACATGATGGAGTACATGTCCTATACTGTTGACTGCCTATGCTGGATGATCTGTACGTGATAACCTCAGATGTATGTATATCTGCCATGGCTTAGTGGTAAAGCACATCGTCTGTGGTGTGCAGGGTCCTGGTTTTGAGCCATGCAGAGGCTGGTTGTTTTGTTGCTGGGAAGAACAAGGGACATTGAATACGGTTATAGTAGGCACTTTTAACCAGTTGTGTGCGGGTCTGCGCGACAGTAAGCAGTGGTTATTTTTGGGGAGGCTCGGTATGGGTCATGTAACTATGCTTTAGAAGACAATCCTATGCAAATGAGGTGGAAAATAGTGAGTCCCGTTTATCCCCAGGGTGTGATGCAGGTCCCAAAAGTGTATGTGTATAGATAGCCAGGTGCAGGACTCAAATATAGATGAAAGCATGGGGGGGTGTCAGGCATACTGTACGTAGATTGGAGCCCTGTGTCTTGGGATTGCTCCTGGCTTAGCACACTAAGCTAGGGGTGTGTCTATTCCTGCCTAGTGCAATTGGGAGGGACAACAGCAGTAGTAGAGTAGTCAAGGTTAACAAGCTGGGCAAACAGGTGATAGTTATCACAATCAGCAGATTACAGGCCCAGCCCAGCCCAGAACACTACGATAAAGTGAGCAAGCACCATCACCTCAGGTTTTTCCACACTCTACACCACCGGTGTAGACATGTGGGGAAATTTTACAAAACAATCCAACAAAATGAGAAGAGCTGCAGCAGGCAACATAGACCAACATATGCAGGAGGCTGAGGGTGGTGAGGATGTGAATGCTGCCAAACAACCCTCAGTGAGGAGACAGAGAAGACTGTACAGACCCAGGGTAACCTACCAGGGGCTACATGAGCTGGAGATAGTGGAGCGCTATGGGGTGGACAGAGACATCCTACAGCAGATTGTTGACCTGACACATCGAACAGGCTGAGGGGAACCCATTACAGTAGATACTAAGGTATGTGTAGGCCTAGGTATACTAGCCACAGGTACCTCCCAAAGCACAACTGGGGATATTATGGGGATCTCACAGGCATCTGCATCCAGGGTATTCCCCAGTTCCTGGATGCCATGTCACCACATGCCAATGAGCACGTACATTTCCTCAACACACGTGAGGTGTTGAACAGTAATTACAGTAATATTACAGTAATATGCATCTCTTCCACCAAATGGCAGACTACCCTGGGGTAGTGGGTGCTATACCCTGCATGCACGTACACATCAAAGCATCACCCAGTGAGCAGGGTAGGGCCTCCATTAACCGCAGGGGCATCCCCTCCATCAACTGCCAGGTCGTATGTGATGCCCAGGGCATTATACTGAATGTGTGTGCTGGCTGCCCTGGAAGCTATGATGATTCCGATATATGGCATCTGATGCAGCTGTACCACAGCTTTGCCAATACGGACATCCCCTACGGTCACCTACGGTCACCTAGTGGGGGATGCTGGGTACCCACTGGAGCCGAGGCTGATGACACCCATCAAAAATGCACACACACCTGAACAACTATGCCATAATGAGGCACACGTACAGACCAAACATATAACAGAGCGTGTGTTTGGGATGCTCAGGTCATGGTTCCGGTGTCTGGACACATCCGGTGGAGCCTTGCAGTATTCACCAGCTACATGCACCCAAATTGTTATGGTATGTGCTATGCTACACAATATGATCCTGCAGAAACAGCTGCAGCAGGAACAGCATGGGGCAGGGCCACACAGCCCCCCACCAATGCCAAGGTCTGTACAGGCACAGAGTGACTCGGAGGAAGAACAACCTGAGCCGGACTCAGTAGGTGAAAGGAGGCATGCCCAGTATGACCTGGCCTTGGCAAAGAGGCAACGCATAGCATATGCACTGACACAGTAGGTACCCAGGGAATGTCACCCTCTCTCACTCGCACAGACAGTAAAAGAGATGCCAAACATGACACTACCTGTGCTCAGCCATGTATAGGAAGTGCACTATGTGCATCCAACATAGGCAGCCCTCCAGCACCATCCTCAGGTCTGGCACACTCTCAAGGTAAGTCAATCAACCTACCAATTGGCAGTTGTATTAGAATGCGTTGTTACCTGTAGCAATGTATGGATGTGAGCATGCAAGGGAATTTGGTGGCTGAATGTTAAGGCAGCAGACAGCAGACGTCCATAGTGGCACCATGACATCTGTAGCACATACCAGGGTCACCATAGTAGCCAGTAGTACACAGGTGTCATAACCCACTGCGGGTAATGGGCTGAGCATCATGTGTGTCCATACAGCCCACACAAGTCTCAACCAGCAGGACAGGTGTAGACTAACACAGACAAATGCTGTACTATGGCCTCTAAATATGCCCAATGGATGACCACTCCCCACAGACCCACACAGACAGACTACAGCAGGCCAGGCAGTTGGATGTAGGTTGTGAAGGCTAGGATGTCTGAAACTAATGTGTTGGTAATTAAAGCTAAGATCTGGAGTACACTGGTATGCCTCTAGCCAGCACAATAGGTAGGTCTACACACCGAAATGGAGTACCTGACATACCAGTACAGTAGTAGCAAAAGTGTACAAGTGTCAGGTGTGCCCCCCTTCCAACGTACACATATAACAACAGTCAGATGCGCCCCCCCCGGGTGCTGTGTAGGAATGTGGATACAGTTGGATGTCCCCCAAAGCTGTGCAGAAATGTAGCACCAGTCAATGCCACATGACTGATGGATACCCTGCAGACACAGCATACCACCTGTCAGTGTATAACGCAGAGGTTGGCGCCACAGTACTGACTACCTGGACATGCAACATATGCAATACAGTTGGCCATACTGGGAATGCCCAAACACATGAAGGTATGACGGCAATGTCAGTCGACAACGTGCGGAATGGTCATACTGGGCATGCTCACACACGTAAACACAAGACGGCTAGGTCTGCAAACACCAGTGGTCTGGACATATCTGCCGGTACATTGCTATACTGTTGGATGACGGTGCTGTATGGTATGTGTGTGGTACTGTCGATTGTCTCTATACTTGCCATGGTTTATTGGTAATTCACATTAGCTGTGTGCACAGGGTGTTGCTACCAGCACTTGCAAAGGACGGTTATTTGTTTGTGGCCAGAACAAGCCCACTGGATACGGAGTGAGTAAGGCACATTGAAGCAGTTGGGAGTGGTTGTGCGTGGGTTCGCATGGTGTTAAGCACTGCTGACCTCTGGTTGCATCTTCTTACACTTGATTAGACTCCACATTTCTTTACCAGTGCAATACTCGTATACTGGTAGCCAAACTCGCTTACACCCGCTCACTCCCTCACTTGCACATGCACTGACATTGGTGCTTGCATGTGTCACTCACACTGGGTGGGCGCAATCCCTTGTGATGCCTATTACATCGGACTACATGACTACAGTATCGGGTATGGCTGACCATTAGGCGACGGCATGGCGTTCGACTGTACGGAATCGGCGGCCTGTCCAGTAAGTTAATCATATTATATGCGTGTTCCTCATACAATCTGCTCCCATCTGGCTGACACATAGGAACCAATACTCTGCAATGCAGACAGGTAAATGTGTTTTGGGACCACATCCATCTGCCGGGTCATGCTACCGCATACCTTTTGTAGGTTTGCCACCTTTTAAATTGGCCGAGGTGAGACTTTAGGATTAACACCTGTCCCACTTTGCGTGGGACAGTCCTTCCTTAGGCGTATGTGTCATGCAAAAATAATCAAGACATAGCAAATGTCTTGATTACAGGACAATATTATATTCTACGTTTCTCTAATAGTTGCATGTAACAGTTATTGTGTATATGACACTTCCATATGTTATGTGAAGTAGCATAAGCAACTTGACTGCTGCTAGACTAAGCTTTTATTTGCGCTAATACGTATAGTGCTGTACTATGCATGGCTGTAGGTATGTTTTGACCTGGTACGTCTGACATTTCTACGGAGCAGGTCCCACTTTGGCCATTTGGAAAGGTGGCAGCCCTATAGAACCTAAATGTAGAGATGTCAGATTTGGCAAGGCAACACATACCCACAGCCAGTAGAAAATAGACTCCTTCACCGGTTTGCATAATTAAAGGTTATTCTTGTAGCATTATAGTTGCTAATACTGTTTCCTATAACATCTAGGTGTTTCAGATACAACATAATCATTTTATGCAACCACTACATACAATATATGGATTCTTTGCCCTAAATCACAGGCCATGTGCCATAATAACATTTATTTAGCAGGACACAACTGCCCAAAGGGGAATGTCCCTCGCAAAGGTGAACAGGTGGTAACCCCAACCTATTATGCTATCATCTACCTAAGGTAGTCGGTGGAATATGCGCTTTCCATCACTAGCAGACCTCACATACGAATGGGGGAGAATGAACACTGAATCAGGGACACTGCATAACACCCTCAAGGACAGTCCCAGAGCATATGTATTCATACACATTTGTCGAGGTACATGCTGTTTATGACTCATACATGTTGTCATTAGTCATTACGTGTATCCTGCCACCTATCCACCTAATATCACTAGTTCTGGAAGGGTTTAGTTGAGACTGTGTTAGATTCTGATTCGTAATCACGGACGTCCATGATAATCGGGTACAGTTCACTGATATAGTCCCTATGTTTTCCCCCATTGGTTTACGGACTATCCAGTAGATGTGCTCTTAAGGTGTGGGAGGTATGGGCGTCTGCTATACCCACATAGAATATTAATTACTTTCACGGGGTGGGCCTAATACATCTCTGCCAACCCATACCTGCAAACTTAGGCCCATTATTGCATACCCATGATTCCCCTACCTGACAGCCCTCTACAGCACTCATCCTTACTGTGAGCGCAGCTGGGATATGAACACACCCCTACACACTGCCCTCTCTCCCCGTGTCGGAACACGTCATAAGTTTTGTCAACCCATGTGTTATCAGACTTGCACAATCTACTGTTCCATGTACAGCTACATCCTGGTCGCGTCAATCATCACAGGTTCACCTACAAGGCAAATTTTTGGTGTCCCACAAGGGACCCCGTGATCTATGTTTAAAGTGTTGACCTTGCAGATGTCTCCCACTGCTAGTTTCCTGCCAGTGGTCTGGAAAGCAGTGGTGTATTTACTTTTACTGCGAGTCTGTATGTCTCACCGGCCTAGCTGGGGGTGTGTGAGAGGTAGACGTTTGTTTATTGGACCTCCCACTAACATATGCCTGGTCTGACCATATGTCACCTGTAATTGCGTAACGTAACCTAGGTACGTACATGTGTATATTTACAGTAACATACATATATATATATATATATACATACACATTTTTGTGTATATATGTGTGTGTGTGTGTGTGTGCATATATATATATATATATATATATATATATATATATATATATATGTTACCTGTAATTGTGTAACGTAACCTAGGTATGCACATGTGTATATTTACAGTAATATATATATATATATATATATATATATATATATCTATATATATATATATATATATATATATATATATATATATATATATATATATATATACATTTTGTGTGTATATGTGTGTGTGTGTGTGTGTATATACATATATATATATATATATATATATATATATATATATATATATATATTCAACAAAACTAAGTAGACTGTGTGTGGATAAACAGGTGCTCTCACAACAAAGGAAAATATGACAAAAAGTAAATGTAAAGAGCACTTAACCACGGCTAAATAAAACACTGATTTAATAAAATAAATAAATACAAAGGTGAGTGCTTTCGCAGCCAAGCTGCTTCCTCAGACAATTCAAACTGAACAATTCAAGTATTTAAATACAGTCTCCATATGATGACATCACATCAATTCAGCATTTAAAGATACAACATCAAAAATATACACATCTAAAATATACATAAATACAAAAGATCAGTAACTCATAAACAATCCATATTTGACCATAAAAATAATGAATATATGTTCATAAAAATCATACATTCATCATAAGAAATACATTCATAAAAAATATTTCCGTAAAAATAATATCATAAAAGTCATACAACATCCTCTCATTTATGTAAAGGTCTATTGGCTAGAATGGGTTAGATGGATAACTTGTCATTAAGTCCTTTACCCATATTCACCTTCATTCTAATAATCCATTTGAGCTCACTGTTCTCAACCCTGTTCCTAATGGGTCCCTGTCTAACATTAAATGGTATCATCTCTATAACCATAAATCTGAGCTCATGTTCTATGCCCCTGGTCATGACATGTCGTGCCAAACATTGGTATCAGCATGTCTGGATATGTCATAAAGATGTTCCCTGATCCGATCCCGTAACCTGCGTGTAGTCATGCCTATATAGAAAGAAAAGCAGATCAAACATTAACCTAAATAAACAAGATTGGTGGAATTACAATCTGCTCTCAAGCGAAAAATCAGTTGTTTCCCTGTATCTGGATGATGGAATTCCCCTGAAGTATCAAGATATCTACATAAGTTACATTCTTTACATGGTAAAGTGCCATATCCAGACCCTGTAGTCTGGGTATCTCCCCCATAGCGTAATTTAGGGCCACAGAGGATTATCTTGAGAGATTTCTTATTTTTAAAAGCATAATGTGGAACATCACCAACCATTTGTCTTATTATTTCATCAGCACAGAGAACATTCCATTTCTTAGAAAACACATTTTTTCAATAGATTGATACTGCTAGAATACATCACTGGAATTCTCATATACTCATCCCTAGGATGAACGTCAGTGGCTACCCTTTTCATCCCAGAAAAATATGGTCTACCTAGACTTGTTCTCACATTATGTGTTTGTACAATAGTCATGTTAACTTCTTCCTTAGAATAACCTCTCTCAACAAAGGATTTACCAAGGTTTTCAAGTACTCCATCAAATCTCTCATCATTAGCTGTTAACCTTGACACTCTCAGTGCTTGCCCTTTCATTATGTTCTTAAAGACATGCTGGGGATGCATGCTACTAGGTTCCAGGTAGGTATTTCTATAGCATTCCTTCCTATGTACTTCTGTAATAAAATGTCCTTGCTCAGATCTACGAACACATACATCTAAAAAATCAACTGATGTATGGGAGGTATTGGCTGGGAACTTCAAAAATCCAGTGGTATTGTTAATAAATTCCACAAACTGGGTAAAACTGGACATATCCCCCTCCCAAAGAAGGAAGAGGTCATCCACAAACCGACAAAAGAATGTAATGGGAAAACCCATGTCTTCCTTCAGCACAAATTCCTTTTCCCTAGTAGCCATAACCAAGTTGGCATAGCTGTTCGCACAAGGTGTGCCCATAGCCACTCCAGCTCATTGCCTTAAAAACCTTCAAAAAGGAACAAATCATTTTCCAGAACCATTTCTAATAGAAAACATATGAAATCAATTTTCCTTGTATCATAGGTACCATCATCAATTAGATGCCATTTAAGCATATCTATCCCCTGACAGTTGGGAATAGCTCTAAACAACGATTGCACATCTAGGGTTGCCATAACACAGGTATCAGAAGGTGGTTTGTTATCAATAGAATCATAAAGATCCTCTAAAAATTGTTTAGTATCCCTTAGAATGTACCTGTTCTTAGAAATTATTGGTTTACTGTTCTTAGAAATTATTGGTTTAAGTTGTTGCTCAATATAAAGTGAGAGGGGCTCTATAGCCCATCCACCCCCAGCCACTATTGGCCTCATTGGTGATTTAATAGGATGTTTATGAATTTTAGGAAGGCCCTGAATTATAGGTATAAGGGGTTCTTTTACAAAAAAGTACTTAAAAAGTTCCTGGTCAATGCTGTGGCATTGCAAACATTCAAGCAATCCATTATGAATAGAAATAATACAAGTCTCAACATCGCCTTGTGTGATATTTTCATAGGCTATAGGGTCATTTAACATATCTAACATAACCATCTTATACCAGGAATAGTCCATGACCACTAATGGACCTCCTTTATCAGCTGGTCTAATAGAGATAGTTGCATCTTATCGTAGATTATTTAACGCTTGCTTTTCATGAGCATGCAAATTACAAAAACGTTTAGTTTTAATATTGTTATCATAGATTTTGTAAATATCCTTTAAGCACATTTTTTTCAAATGTTTCAACAACACCATTAGTCAAAGGAACATAACTACTAGATTTTTTAAAGTTATTAACAAAACCAACAGTGCCCTGTGCTTCCCCACCATATAACAACTTCAACATGGTATTGTGTGTAAAAGCTTTCAATTCAATAACATTATCAGTCAGGGACATCCTATCCGATGGTAGGAAAGTCATACCTTTCTGAAGTACAGCTAACTCAGATGCTGTGAAAGTCCGTGCCGATATATTCCATATCAATGTTCGTGATTGCCCTACCACATCCTCTTTAATGTTTGTGTATTGTTGTTGTTCTCCATGGGTGCCTTCCGCTTCATCCATCCACGACTCTGTGACCTCTGCCGAAAATGGTTGGTCCTAATTGGAAAAGGAGAACTAAAAGAGTGTGCCTCATCGACCGCATCAGACATAGAAATGCCAACAGTTGTGGAACCACCAGCAGTTGATCTCTCTGGTGCCATGGCTCCCCTTTCCTTCATACGCACGCCACTATGGACATGAGTGACAACAGGAGGGTTGGACAACGTCACAGCAGGGAGGGGTGTAGTACTACGTATGCCTATATTAGTTTCTGATACTCGTGATAGCTGAACAGTATTTAAGGTGGAATCATTGTTCTCCTTCGTCATCTTCGTTATCTTGTAATCGGTATTTAGCACATTATACAGCGGACAGATGTCGCAATATGTTCATGTACGGATTACCGATGGTAATTGGGATGTGATACAGTGTCATTTGATCTGTTCCTCGTCTGCACAACCTATTATTCCAGCTACTGTCTTTGTTTGTCTGTGCACATTCATATTATTTATGTCAATAAATGGAGTGCATGTGTTACAGAGAATGTACTTCAACATATTGTTGTCTGCATGTGCATATGCATATATACCTATTACGTACTAGCTGATCTACATGGGGCAGTCCACTGGAACTGGCCCAACCAACCCTGGCACTCCTGGATCCATAATCGCAAACCCATAGTTCCTCCACCCTACCCGTGTTGAGTTTCCACGCATAACAGCCATTATCCACTTGATATCGCAGCCATGACAAACCTTTACACATTGCCCTCTCCAGAGCATTTGGAGCCCTACACACATTTTGTACCACCTCATGTATTCACAGGGTCTCCCGCCATTTATATTTGCACATACGTGCCTTTCCTGGTGTTATGCATTACGGCCATTTGCGGTTTACAAGTGTAGGTGGTCCCAACATGGACTACATTCCATCTGTGTGTAATGTAGACGTAGCAGTTCAACGATGTTATGCCCACTGGTAGAACCCTGCCTGTGGTGTGAATAGTGGTGCTCTGCTCACTCTTGGGCAGCTTTATCTGACATATGCTGCAAGCACTATATAATACTTTAGTTGCTCTCGGTTCCCTTCACAACCCTTGTGTATGCTTTATTCTTACGGCGTTCATTCTTCAAATATATATATATATACATATTTCATGTCTGTGGATATATATCTATAAGAAAGAAAAACAAATCTGCATAACTATGTAACAAAAATCTGCGAGTACACCAATGAGTGCCAAAGTGACAAGGCTGAGAACAAACTAATAGCGACCAGCGTTTAAATGAATCACTGGAATTTATTACAAAAGAAACAACAACACAAAAGTTTAGCGCTTTCACCCACAGTAACAGGGCTTCCTCAGAACTCATAATACATAATGATTTCGGTACTTAAATACCTTTTTGGTGCCAAAAACATTCAAACATTTAAAGTGACATTGCGTATAAAAACAATACAAATAAAGTCAATAATGAGTATGTATATATGTATGATACAAATATTGTCCAATCACTGTAATCTGTTGTTGGTACTTGGGAAACTGCTACATAAGTTATACAATATTTGGTTGTGTGTTATAAAAGTGTCGTGTCTATAATAATATTGTGTTAATAATATTCACTAATAACAATATATAGAATGTACAACGTCTGATGTCTATGGTAATTTAAAATCTAATATATAGTAAAATATAGTATAAATATCTAAATGGCAAAGTGAATAATTATTAATGTTCATATAATTTTATGTGTAAAGATTACAATATGAATGTATATATATATCACATTAGAAAATGTTTCCACTGAAAGTTAACAATATCTCTAATAAATATCTGTATGCTTGATAAAAATACTATAAAATTAAACTTCTTAAAATGTTAAATGTATCTAAAACTACTAAATGAATCTAAAAATTCTAATAAACGTATGTTTCTAGTGAATTTATTAATATAAATTATTAATTGTTTGTTATTTATTATTGGTTCTGGCACACAACAATGGTTGAATGTTTTTGGTGCCAAAAACGGTATTTAAGTACCGAAATCATTATGTATTATGAGTTCTGAGGAAGCCCTGTTACTGTGGGTGAAAGCACTAAACTCTTGTGTTGTTGTTTCTTTTGTAATAAATTCCAGTGATTCATTTAAACGCTGGTCGCTATTAGTTTGTTCTCGGCCTTGTCGCTTTGGTACTCATTGGTGTACTTGCAGATTTTTGTTACACAGTTATGCAGATTTGTTTTTCTTTCTCATTGATTTGCCTGCTATGGAGCACACCAGTGCATTGCTTTCCAGCGGAGAACATAACCTATCTGATCAGCCTAATGAACTAAGGAGAATCCAGGATGAACTTTCCGGGCTTAAGGGTGAATTAAACAACCTCACCGCCTTAGTAAAACAGCTACTACAGGGTGAGATGGTAGCATGCACATATGCTAATCCTGCTGTAAGCAAAGTAAAACAACCGCGTATACAGTGAGATAAGATAGACAGTTTGGATACGTTTAACTCTCCTATCTGGGATTATAGTCAAGTACCGAATGGTAAAATCAATGATGCTGACATTATTGCTAGTTCTGTAACGAGACTGGACGGACAGGGCGAGAATGTTTCATCGGATAGCCTTGAGATACCTAATGGTCAAGGAGGATATATAGAGAGAACCGCCAATGCATTAGACATTAATGATCCACACAGTTGCAGTAAAATCATTCTTTCCAATTTCCCTTAAGATTTTTCATTATACGACATCAATGAAGAAGCAATCAGGACTGGAACAAAACCAAAAAGAACAATTCCTGTAAAAACATATTCTACTGTTGCTGGACAGTCGACTCAAACCAATAAAGGTACTGTCAAAATTCCCTCTGGGTCAGGGGTCTTGGCTGACACAGAGGTTTGTTCTGACAAGGACAACAAATTTAATAACTTTTTATTATTTAACTATAAAATGGATGATTTTAGAAGTGACAATATTAATATGAACGGTGATAAATATGAATACGATAATTTAAAGGCAATGATATATAAGCTTGGAAAAAAATTGAAAAATATTAATGATTTGAAGATTGATAATGCATACTTGTATAAGAATATAGAAATGAATATAGTCCCAAAAGGCCTTAGATTTTTTAAATTACCTTTGGGTGTAGATTACTCTGAAAATATGAAAAAGGCATTTAACAGTTTTTTTGATGGTTGTGGTTTCAAATTTATGCACTTATTAATGAAGTACAAAGATGAAAAACTTAGTAAACTCATATCAGAAGCAGAGATGCTGAACAATAACATTTTGAGTGATTTGTTATTCCCTCAATGGGAAAATTTATATAATAAACAATTTAATGAAGCAAAAAAATGGATCACTAATACCACTAAACATAAATCCAACAAATTGAAAAGGGATAGTGAGCATTACCAATCAAATAATGCATATATATGGGCAAGTACTGAAACCAAAAAGTATGGCAATGGACATGTTACAAATGATATGCAACAGAGGGATGAGAGAAGAAATTTTGAATATGAGGAAAGTAATATAACTTACAATCACAACAAATGGTATACAAATAAAAAGGATTTTCAGAGGGGAAGGAAATAATACACACAACCATACCGAAACGGCAACCAGAATTACACAAAAAACAAATGGGATTGATTACTGAACAGGAATTTATGTTGAGTCAGGACACCAATAATAAGGAAAATGAGATAACGGTAAATGGTAATGTATATACATTTGACAATTTTAATATTTTTAACTATACAGAGTTGAATATAGAAAAGAAACACTTCAATCTATTTGGCAAAGGAATGAAATATGTCCCTAACCCTAAATTTGATTTAGTGGACACTATTATTGAATTCAAAAAATTCATCAGGAAAATAAACCTGGACATTTATTTTAATAACCCTTATTCATTAGAAAAAAGAGAAGTATCATGTAAAGAAAATCAGATTACAGATTTGAAGAAAGTTAGCACATTTATTCCACCCTCCCACCCTAAAGTTGATTTATATGAGAAAATCACTATAAAAAACCTTTATCATGAATATAAAAACTTGAAAGAAATGACTAAATATAGTAATTTAACTGCAGATGATAGAATTATATTAAATGTAATAATGAACGATTTGAACATTAGGTGATGAAACCAGACAAGGGGGGTGGTATAGTTCTATATGATAATTTCCGATATATTAAGAAAATGTATGATATCTTACATCACTCTGGCAGTTATACTCCTATCTCAATCAATGAACTCAATATAGCATATCACAGGATAGATTCTTACATTGAGGAATATTATATTGAAGAGAGAATTACCAAAGATGATTATGATTTTTTAAAGGTTCAGTATCCTAAATTAGCCTCTTTTGTGGGTATACCTAAGGTACACAAGGACACAATTGACCCCCTATTTAGACCAATAGTTTCTGGAAGTCATTCTAAAACTTTCACTATAGGGAGATATATTGATGCAAAATTGAAATGTATATATGAAAAAGTACCCCACATAGTGAAAGATTCTTGGAACTTTCTTAGGAATTTTCCAACAGATATAGATCTCAATAAGGTTATATTTTTAACCATTGACGTAATAGATCTTTTTTCTTGCATTGCAAGAGATGATGGACTTGAAGCTTTCACCAATAGCATCAGGAAATTTTCTGGAATGGACTGGGAAGATATATGTTTACTTCAAGAAATGATGTCAATAGTTCTTGACAACAACTTCATTCACTTTGAAGGAGAGCTTTTTAAACAGACGAGGTGTAGCGATGGGAGCCGCTTGCACCCCAATCTACACTAATTTGGTGATGCTATACTGGGAAGACAAGTTTTTATTTAAGAGTGAATTTTATCAATATGTCAAATATTATTCGAGATTCTTAGATGAATGGGGGGCAGATATAAAAACATTAAAGTTGTTTATTCAATTTCTTAATTCTAGTAGTGATTATTTAAAATTTACCTACTTTTATAATAACACAGGTGTACCTTATTTGGATACTTTAATAAAATATGAAGCACATCTACTTTCTTCATCTATTCATGGAAAAGATACATTTTCTAATAGTTACTTGCACTATACGAGCTGCCATCCTGAGAAATTAAAAAATAATGTATTTAAAGGTCAATGCGTATGAATAGCACATATGACCTCAGATGATGATGATTTAAGGACAGAATTAGAGTATATTAAGAAGCTATTTTTATAAAGAGGATATCCTAGTAACATGATGGATACTACAATACAATATATTTTAAATTTATGTGATATTAGATATCAACCATTGTTAGGTAGTAAGAACAGATTTCCCGGACAGGAATCAAGTATATTACATGTCAAGAGGAATATGGAATCCAACATTATTAACTTTCAAAAATCATGCGTGGTTCAATATAATATGGCAGTTAGTTATGATAAAAAAATGATACGTGATTCTTGGTATTTAATTTTTAATGATGTTCAAATCACTACGATTATTGGAACAAAACCTAACTTCATTTTTAAAATGGGGAACAATATCAAACAAATGGTAGAAATCAAGAAAGATGTAAATACAGATAAGAAATTTGCTACAGGTAGGAGTTTAAAATGTGGTGCCTGTAATCAGTGCAAGCACATGTCCGATGAGACAACAATTTATTTAAATAATGAATTAAGAAGCCATATTAAAAGTAAGTTGGGTAATTGTAACAGTAAGTTAGTGGTCTACTTAAGTATATGTCAAAAATGTCCCAGTTTTTACATTGGTAAAACTGAGAGACATCTTAAAAGAAGAATTTATGATCACATGTATAGCATAAAGACGAAGGACTAGAACAATGCATTATACAGGCACATTTTAAATGATGCTCTAACCACTACACTATTGGTGTTTTATTCTAAAATTTGTTATTTTAGAAATAGTAAAAATTGACCCAAAAGGAGGGGATGTGAAGAGCTTGTTAAGTTACAGAGAGATCTGGTGGCAAATTTATTTTGACGCCACCACCCCCCCGGGCCTAAATGATCATATATCTATAAAACCATTGTTGTGTACCAGAACCAATAATAAATAACAAACAATTAATAATTTATATTAATAAATTCACTACAAACATATATTTATTAGAATTTTTAGATTCATTTAGTAGTTTTAGATACATTTAACATTTTAAGAAGTTTAATTTTATAGTATTTTTATCAAGCATACAGATATTTATTAGAGATATTGTTAACTTTCAGTGGAAAAATTTTCTAATGTAATATACATATACATTCATATTGTAATCTTTACACATAAAATTATATGAACATTAATAATTATTCACTTTGCCATTTAGATATTTATACTATATTTTACTATATATTCAATTTTAAATTACCATAGACATCAGACGTTGTACATTCTATATATTTTTATTAGTTAATATTATTAACACAATATTTTATAGACACGACACTTTTATAACACACAACCAAATCTTGTATAACTTATGTAGCAGTTTCCAAGTACCAGCAACAGATTACAGTGATTGGACAATATTTGTATCATACACATATACATACTCATTATTGACTTTATTTGTATTGTTTTTATACGCAATGTCACTTTAAATGTTTGAATATTTTTGGCGCCAAAAAAGGTATTTAAGTACCAAAATCATTATGTATTATGAGTTCTGAGGAAGCCCTGTTACTGTGGGTGAAAGCGTTAATCTCTTGTGTTGTTGTTTCTTTTGTAATAAATTCCAGTGATTCATTTAAACGCTGGTCGCTAGTAGTTTGTTCTCGGCCTTGTCGCTTTGGCAATCATTGGTGTACTCGCAGATTTTTGATATATATCTATACACACACACACACACACAATTTTATATATATATATATATATATATATATATATATATATATATATATATATATATATATGGGTCTACTTCATTTCACCTAAATTCCAATTCACTGACTCCCATTTGACTGAGACCAAATGACTGAAATTTCATTTCACTGACACTTCATTTCACTGACAGTTCATTTGACTGACAAGTATTATTAGCAAGAAAATGGAATATGCCCCCTTCCCCACTGTAGTGCGACCCTGGAGTT
Organism: Protopterus annectens; assembly: GCF_019279795.1. Taxonomy (NCBI): domain Eukaryota; kingdom Metazoa; phylum Chordata; order Ceratodontiformes; family Protopteridae; genus Protopterus; species Protopterus annectens. The sequence continues at coordinate 183,245,511 of NC_056750.1, read as the reverse complement.
AGAATATATAGTTGGGGATGTGGGGGGGTGAAGCCCCCCACTTACTTTTCTTTTACTAAGCAATATTATATCAAAACTTAACAATATCATATGAAATGAAGTGGGGGGCTGCACCCCCACCCCCCCAACTATATATTCTAACTCCAGGGTCGCACTACAGTGGGGAAGGGGGCATAATCCATTTTCTTGCTAATAATACTTGTCAGTCAAATGAACTGTCAGTGAAATGAAGTGTCAGTGAAATGAAATTTCAGTGAAATGGGGTCAATGAAATGAAAGTCAGTGAATTGGAAGTTAGGTGAAATGAAGTAGACCCATATATATATATATATATATATATATATATATATATATATATATATATATATGTATATAAATTACATCTGTACATAAAAACATACATTTGCTATGCTGGGAGCTGCTTACACCCACGCAGGCACACTCGCTTATGCTTACTGTGAGTTACATATGTTTACTGCCGCTTATTTGTGCTTATATGTGCCTTATTCATTATGACAGTACCTCTTTGACTGAAGGAATCTGGTTAATGGCCCCATGCGAAACATACGTTCACCTTTACATGTTTAAATGTTGGCGTTACAGCACAGCGGCATTCATTCCAAAAGGAAAATGATATGTGCTATAGTCGAACTTGAACCAGGAATGCCTTTACGTTAGGCGGATGCTCTAACCACTACACTATTGGTGTTCTGCTTCATTTATATGTATACACATGGTTCATAGTTACCCAAACACATGACTCAACACTTCACTTACACAGCAGGTATCCATTCTCCTGCAGGGAAAACCGCAGTACCACACATGTGCCATTCCCTATTCTCTACAGCTCTGGACCCGTGCTGCATGTTTACTCACTCCGAGGATATTCAGAACTCCAAAGCTTATAGTTCTGGCACATACATGTGTATGATTGTTAGGGTGTTCATGTGGTCATCTGGGTTTAGGCTTGTCCAACTGGTGACCGGAACAGCTCTGTACCCATTTGAAAGTCAGAATTAGCACGTGGACAGAGTTAGTCTCAATGTTACCATTCTACCTGTGTTTACAGACGCAGGGGTTTGCCCACCTCTGACCGGCTTGATATGTCGGCACTACATAATACGGGGTGGGGGGGGGGGTTCCACTGTTGTTTCCCTTCACATTAGTTACAACTGCTTTATTGTGACCATGTTCATTCATTCATTCATTTATATATATATATATATATATAATCTGTCTGTACGTACACATACATATACACCTACATACCTATTTACATTTCCCATACTGTTGAATGTCCGCCGTGCATCCCTGCTGGCTTTACCTCCCTATATCCGACGGACATTATTCTTGCTATCACATAAAATTACTGGCCCCTGCATGGCTTGGACCCAGAAACAGACACACCTTAGTCACCGGTTTGACCACTACACCATCTGTGGTAATTTCCGCATGGATGGTAGCTAGGATATATAACTTCACTACAGGTATTCAACAGTACTGGCAACAAATGTGACAGTTGGTTGGTGTACATATTTGTACGGACCTCTCAACCACTCAGGGACTAATTTCAACAGTAACAGGGACAAGGCAAGGACAAATCAGGGACAATCATGGACACTTGTAAAATATTAGTACTATTAACTTGAAACATTGACAGAATCCGAGCATATGTATTAATACTTATTTTCTGAAGTAAAAGAAGTCTATTACTCTTAATTATTGTCATTATTCATTCAGTGTAATTCACCACCTTTCCTCCAAAGGTCACTGGTTTTAGGGGGGATTAAGAGGCTGGCCAGTTATTGTGTGAATGCTCTGACCACCTTTTCATATGGCCAGGATGGGATATATTTGGGACACACCAAATTTTTCAGGCCAACACATACCCACAGTCAGTACAGGGTTTAGAACTTTACTTATTTTCCTAGATGAGAGTTTATTCTTGTAGCAGTTTAGTTGCTTATTCTGTTTCTTGTAAGATTTACGTATTTTACATACAGAAATTACTGTTTTATGCAACTGTTACATGAAATATGGTACATAATTATTTCCTACAATCACAGGACATTTGCCATTGTATTATTTTTGGTCAGGACACACCTACCCAAACAGGGACTGTCCCTCACAAAGCGGGACAGGAGGTACCCTGCTTACATCAGTGCCTTAATCACCCTATATCCAACTGCCACTATGCGAATGTGTAAAGTATATATTCTCGATAATATGATAAAAACACTGCAGAACTCACCACCAATGCTGGAATACACCTTTATTAATGAACAGAACAGATAAGCGCTTTCACGTACAAAGTACGCTTCTTCAGCTCTACTTAACTGAACTCACATTCTACTTTATATACACTCAGAGTGAAGCTGGTGCACTGTGTAATTATTCAATTAATCAATTGATCAATCTTGTTAAAAACATCTTTAAAAGGGAAACACATTGGAGCTTTAAACTGACAAAGGCTTGTAAAGCCATAGACATACAGTGAGTATCTATTCAATTAAAGCTCATAGTCAAATGTCATATTAATCAAATACATCAATCATAGAATATATAATAATATAGATGTATATGTATACATATATAAAAAGTATGTATAGAGAAATATGTCTATATATCAATATTTAATATGTACATATAATAAATATAATAAATAAATATAAAATGATAAATATGATAAATAAATAAATGTAAATAATCTTACTATCAATACATTTATAAAACTATTGCCATGTAAATATATAAACTATAAATATATATGACATATAGGAAAGAGTGTAAACTACTATTTCATTCATAGCAAAATATATACATATATAAATATGTTGATGTATGTATATGTCTAAAAACTGCTATCATAAATATGGAATTTAAAATATAAAATATATATGAAATATAAAATATGTGTAAAATGTATATAAGACAAGACAAAAATATATCTATGTACACTAAATGAATGTGTAAGTATAACATGACATGAATATCCTATATTCTACTGTGAAAAATTCGTACTGGGTATAAAAAAGCCTATTTGGCTGCTGAGAGCTACTTAAAACTAATGGGAGGCTCTATGTAACTTATGACTCATGTAAAATTTGTACATTATACATTGGATCAAATGCAGGACAAAACATATATCAATATGATCAAAAGGTTAGTCAACATATATATATATATGCATGACAAATAAATTAATAAAATATGGAACTATTCATATATCAAAGGTATATCAAAAAGTAAATTTAAAACACATATTATTCTATTCATTATGTAAAAATACATCAAATAAATATAGAGATTCCATTGCTGTTGCTTCCATATCAATATTCATTTATATGCCCTGGCTTCTAGAAAAGGTTTCAAAGATATAGTTTGATTCAAGCCAGGGGGTAAATGTGCCCCCATCCTCAAGATCCAATCTAATTCTGTGGTGGCTAACTGGTTCACATAATCACCCCATCTCTTATTAATGTGCACTACTTGCAGCACCCTAAAACTGAACATATGCTGCTCATGTTCAAGTATATGTCTAGCCAAAGCATTCGTCTCCTTACATTTCCTGATGTCATAGACATGATTATAAATCCTCTGTTTGAGTTTCCCTTTGGTCATGCCTATATAAAATGCATCACACTGCCGGCAGGTTGCTAAGTATATCACATTTTTGGTGTCACAGGTAGTGTTACATTTGGGGGTGAAAATGAAATCCATATTTGGATGTTCAAACGGTTGTATTGTTGTTATATACTGGCACATATTACATTTACCACATTAAAAAGTCCCCAACCTTTGAACATGGGTATAATGTCTAATGGTGTGCCTGTCCTCTTTAAAACATAACATCCTTCTCAAATTAAGGGAATTCCTAAAAGTGAACCTAGGTCTAGCCCCTACTATAGTCTTGACCATGTCATCTAGTGTAAGAATATTCCAATTGGAACTAATAATATTTTTTACGGAATTAGTGTCATTCGTATATTGCATAGTATACATTACACCTCTATCAGAATGTTTATCGTAGATCTTAGTATTAACTGTGTGAACATACCTCTCAGGCTGCTGTAAACCTAATTCTTGGATTTTTATCTTTTCAACCAAATCGACATCGTAGCCTCTATCCACAAACAATTCCTGCATATTATGTGCTTCTTTTAATAACAAATCATTATTCTTGCATAACCTCTTCAACCTAACAAATTGACTTTTTATGATCCCTGGGAATATATACCTGGGGTGCATACTGTTGTAATTCAACAGAGTATTCTTCCAACAGGGTTTTCTATAAAGTGTATATTCTATATAGCCTTCTTTCATAATAGTCAAACTTACATCCAAGAAATGTATGGTTATGGGAGACCATTCCATTGTAAACCTAAGAAATTCTGTGGTTGATTCTAAGTGAATCAAAAAATCTTAGAATTCCTTAATGTTACCTTCCCACAGAATAATAACATCATCCATAAACCTCCTATAGAGTTTTACTTTTTTAAAAGATGGATGATTAAACAAATTATGTTTCTCCCAATAAAACACCACAAGATTAGCATAAGTGTTGGCTACTGGGGTGCCCATAGCAACCCCCCATTTTTGTAGGTAGTAGTTATTACCAAACATAACAATATTATTCTCAAGAACTATGTCTAACAGCTGGCATATTAAAATCTGTTTGTCAATGCTAAACCCAGTGTCACTATTAAGAATTTCTCTTATTGCCTGCACACCATATTCATTCGGTATTGTGGTAAACAGATTTTTGACATCTAAAGAAATAAGTATATATTCTCCTGCAGAGAAGTCTACTGTCAACTGATTGATGTCATCTAATAGATTGTAAGTGTCTCTCAATATACTCGGAATTACATTGACTATAGGTCTCAATGTATATTCTAAAAATTTTGAAATAGCGGATGTAGCCCACCCTCTTCCAGACACAATTGGATGAAGAGGTATGGGAAAAATGCACTTATGAACCTTGGGTAGCCCCTTAATTGAGGGAATCACAGGGGATTCTATATATAAAAAATCATAAGTGTCCTTGCTAATTTGTCTAGTCATTAAGAGATCATATAAGTCATCATGTATGTTCATTATAATACGTTCTATTTCTTTACTTGTTATTAGTTTATAAGTATTTTCATCTTGTAGTAAAATGCCCATTAACATATTCTGAGGTATCTAGTAGAACAATTCCTCCTCCCTTGTCCGCTGGTTTAATAGTTATGGTTAAATCATCCTTCAAAGCTGCCAAGGATTTAGTTTCCTCACTAGTCATGTTAAAATATTTACATTTTTTATATTTCACTTCAGAATAATATTTTTAAAACTCATTCTCACAGGCTTTTATAAAACTTTCAACACTCCATGGAAGTGGAGGTGTAAAACTGCTTTTCTTTCTTATTTTGTATACATCAGTATCAATAAAACCATTACTGTCATTCTTAAAAAACATTTTTAGGGCTACTAAGCGCCCAAATAACCTTAAATCAGTAAGTGTGTTATTTATCTTACTGGGTTGAGAGGGTATAAAACCCAGTCCTTTGTTTAGTAAGGTAATATCAGAATCTGTTAGGTTATATTCAGAAAAATTAAAAATTAAAGAGTTCAGTTCATTGTGTCCTTCCTCGGACCGTACCTGTCTTCCGAATACTTCCTCCTCTTGCGACCCCTGCTCTGAGAGCGATTCCTTTCTCGATAAGATGTTTTTATCGGATATGGTAAAAAACGCGAACCCTCTACACTTGTTGCTGTGTCTTTAGGATAGGCTCCAAGTCTGTCATCCCTCTTGGTATTTCGTAACATCTGCTGGTTTGGTGGTGGGGTATCCATATCAGGAAGCAGAGACGCCCCTGATATCTCCTCTGATGGTCTATCTAATGGAGTTACAGACGTGGTTGCTATAGCCTCATGGCGCTCATTGTTGGAATGTACGTTCGTCATGTCGCTTGATGATAACGTGTTAGCTGCGCCAGTTCTATCATGCGTTGTCATGACAACATCACTATACGAACCATTGTGTACTCTCGGCCATACGAAGACATTACTCAACATAAAATCGTTATGATCTCTGCATAACTTACGTTGTTTGATGAATTTCAGTTTCTCACTGAAGATATTAACTTGGGAATAAATATATTGTAGCTTCCTTATATGATGTTCAGAAGTGAAGCGTTCACATATATCTTTACGTGAAGCTTCAATCTTCATTTGTAAAGCTAGTTCAATTGGTGCAAAATATTCTAGCAGAAGTTTTATATAGCTAAAGCCAGTTTCAATATTCAAATCCTGCCATTTTTTAAGCAGGATAGGGTGTTGTTCACCATATGTAGGCATGCACAGAACCCGCATCCCGCGGGGGATAACTTTAAAGTGCAGGCATGCCTCAAGGTGCCTACGTTGCCAAGAGTGTCTTTGTAGTTTAAAAAGATCATTCTCTAGCTCTTTAGTGAGGCTATTAAACTCAATTATATTGTCACTGTTGTTGTTGCCAGCAGCAAAATGTGTGCTGGTCTGGGTACACAAGTCAAGAGTCAAAAGATGATTACCTCATTGGTAAATAATGTTGTCCCAATTGCAGGAATTATCTCTGGATCCAGGATTATAATCCAATTCGATGGATGGTGTCTCCATGGTGTGGAACCTCAGGTGATACAAAAAAAGGAACACAAATGCAATATGAATCTCTGTATGGTCCCTGAAGAGTCTGGCAGTCAAATGAAGCAGTCAATATGATAAAAACACTGCAGAACTCACCACCAATGCTGGAATACACCTTTATTAACGAACAGAACAGATAAGTGCTTTCACGTACAAAGTACACTTCTTCAGATCTACTTAACTGAACTCACATTCTACTTTATATACACTCAGAGTGAAGCTGGTGCACTGTGTAATTATTCAATTAATCAATTGATCAATCTTGTTAAAAACATCTTTAAAAGGGAAACACACTGGAGCTTTAAACTGACAAAGGCTTGTAAAGCCTTTTCACCCCCAAATGTAACACTACCTGTGACACCAAAAATATGATATACTTAGCAACCTGCCGGCAATGTGATGCATTTTATATAGGCATGACCAAAAGGAAACTCAAACAGAGGATTTATAATCATGTCTATGACATCGGGAAATGTAAGGAGATGAATGCTTTGGCTAGACATATACTTGAACATGAACAGCATATGTTCAGTTTTAGGGTGCTGCAAGTAGTGCACATTAATAAGAGATGGGGTGATTATGTGAACCAGTTAGCCACCACAGAATTAGATTGGATCTTGAGGATGGGGGCACATTTACCCCCTGGCTTGAATCAAACTATATCTTTGAAACCTTTTCTAGAAGCCAGGGCATATAAATGAATATTGATATGGAAGCAACAGCAATGGAATCTCTATCTTTATTTGATGTATTTTTACATAATGAATAGAATAATATGTGTTTTAAATCTACTTTTTGATATACCTTTGATATATGAATAGTTCCATATTTTATTAATTTATTTGTCATGCATATATATATATATGTTGACTAACCTTTTGATCATATTGATATATGTTTTGTCCTGCATTTGATCCAATGTATAATGTACAAATTTTACATGAGTCATAAGTTACATAGAGCCTCCCGTTAGTTTTAAGTAGCTCTCAGCAGCCAAATAGGCTTTTTTATACCCAGTACGAATTTTTCACAGTAGAATATAGGATATTCATGTCATGTTATACTTACACATTCATTTAGTGTACATAGATATATTTTTGTCTTGTCTTATATACATTTCACACATATTTTATATTTCATATATATTTTATATTTTATATTCCATATTTATGATAGCAGTTTTTAGACGTATACATACATCAACATATTTATATATGTATATATTTTGCTATGAATTAAATAGTAGTTTACACTCTTTCCTATATGTCATATATATTTATAGTTTATATATTTACATTGCAATAGTTTTATAAAGGTATTGATAGATAGATTATTTACATTTATTTATTTATCATATTTATCATTTTATATTTATTTATTATATTTATTATATGTACATATTAAATATTGATATATAGACATATTTCTCTATACATACTTTTTATATATGTATACATATATATCTATGTTATTATATATTCTATGATTGATGTATTTGATTAATATGACATTTGACTATGAGCTTTGATTGAATACTCACTATATGTCTATGGCTTTACAAGCCTTTGTCAGTTTAAAGCTCCAGTGTGTTTCCCTTTTAAAGATGTTTTTAACAAGATTGATCAATTGATTAATTGAATAATTACACAGTGCACCAGCTTCACTCTGAGTGTATATAAAGTAGAATGTGAGTTCAGTTAAGTAGATCTGAAGAAGCGTACTTTGTACGTGAAAGCGCTTATCTGTTCTGTTCGTTAATAAAGGTGTATTCCAGCATTGGTGGTGAGTTCTGCAGTGTTTTTATCATATTGACTGCTTCATTTGACTGCCAGACTCTTCAGGGACCATAAGGAGATTCATATTGCATTTATATTCTCGATAATGCTTGTGGGGAGCCATGCATCATGGTCAGGTGTTTAATCCTGGGTAGTAGGTTCTGCATGATTGGCTGGAGGCTGAGCAGTGTCATGAACCACTACTGCACATACAACTTGTGTCCAGATGTCTACAGGACTGGACATCGTGTCGTGACACCAAGTCTGATGTTTACACAGGATACTTATCCCATGAGGGATATCCAAAAATTGAGCAGAGCAATAAACTTTGATATATTTGGATTTATGAAAATGTGATAGGGTTATACATGCAAGGGATACATAGTTTGCAATCCTGAGACTGCCTAGGGTGAAACTGCCTACTAGACGTGAGTAGTGGTCACTATGTGCAGATATGGCTGCGCCAAGCTAGCAGCCCGAGTATGGCTGGATTTGGTGGATGTTCAGGAATGGGGGGGTTGTGTGCTGTAGAGGAGATGATGGGTATTCAATTATGCATCCAGGTGTGTTGTGGTTGGATGTCTCAGTTCAGTCAAGACCATTATGTGGGTATGTGCCGGCACCATTTCTGTACATGTGTATCGCACATTTTAATATTCATATGCTTGTGAGATTGTGTTCTACAGTATGGCCTGTCAGGTTGTATTGCGGATGTGTATGTTTGTTCTTTGTGTTTCTTTCTGATTCACCCACTGCTCCCTCATACACCTCCAGTTCTCCTATTGTGCATCCAACACAGTCTCCCCTTGGCGAATTATTACATTACCCATCCCTCCCACACCCATACTCCACACACTCCATCCATCCCTTCTCTGGTTGATGGCCCATGGCACGGTCAATGGAACACATTGAATACAGTACATATCTCTGGCACCTGTATGGTTGAGAGGACTACCCTAGCATTTTTCACCTTCCACATGCTGTACATCACGCACATAGGTACACACAAATACATATCTTTCATGACATGGCAGGTAGACCCGGGTAATACCCATTCATCTTTGGCCCATCCTGACAAGGACACCTTGGACCGCAAATGGGCAGATTTTGGGCGAATGCTCTGACCATTGGTAGGGTCGCCACCTTTTCATATGGCCAAGATGGGATATATTCGGGACACACATCAGATTTCACAGGCCAACACATACCCACGGTCAGTACAATGGAGAGTACTTTTGTTTTATGCCTAAATGTAAGCTTATTGTTGTAGCAGTTTAGCTGCTTCTTCTGTTACATTTACTTGCTTATTCTGTTTCTTGTAACATGTAGGTATGTTACATACGGAAATAACTATTGTATGTGACTATTACATAAGATGTGAGACATAATTATGTCCTACGATCGCAGGTATTTTACATTTATAATGGTTTTGGTATGGACACAACTGCCCAAAGGGGGACTGTCCCTCACAATGTGGGACAGGTGGTAACCCTGACCATTAGGCTAGACTTAGCTATTGGCGGCCCACTAACACGATGCGTTTTGCTTCCACTTGGTATAACTATCAACACTACAATAGAATACGGGCACGGGGTTTTAAATGTCATTTGTTTGAGGGATGGGGACTCAATATTCAGCTACGTGCATTTGTGTTTGCTTCTTATTTTTATGTTCGCAAAACTGTCTTGCATGCTTTGCATACATTTCAGTATCCACGGACACTGACAGGTGTGATTACTATTGGAGACAGGCTGTATTATTCAGCATATTACGTTGCATGTAAACAGCCAACATGTCCATGCCTCCGTGCGGTGCTTCGACATGCCCCATGCACTTGCGCACGTTTCCTATGCACGTGGATGTGGCGGCAGCGTGCCTTCATTAATATGCATATGGCGCTACTGCGCCATCTCTATGCCGCACGGTTGGAGCAAGCCTAATGCCGTCCTTGCACTGAGCTTCATGAATCCTGGGGGTGATTTTTCTGTATATTTTAATATTGTTTTCTTGTGTTCCTTACAGAAGTCTTCATTATTAATTTTTGAGGAACAGTTCCAATAGTAATTGTATAAATATGTGAAATTTAACTTAAGAATTTTATAAATTTGTGACAAATATGATTTATTTTTCATTGCATTATTACTGATATTTATAAAGAATTCCAATAATTTGGGTAACAAGTTTTATCTAGGTTAAATATCTTATTTATCTTTGTGTTCACAAAGTCTCTAAAAATGTATAAAATTAACCAATTCTCAGAATCTTGGTTGTATTTTACCTTAAATTTTCAACAGTATATATATCAATACCATTTAAGAATTGATACCAATAAATTAAGTTACTTTGTTGTTTCAGTACTATCATTTTGTTGAAGTCATGAGTTTCTAAGCAGCCATTTGTACATGCAATTGGAAACCTAGCAAATATTAAGCTTTTAATACAATGGTTAGAGTATGTGAACTTTTAGAAAGAGGAAATTATGTTATTTAAATGGGGAATTTGAAAAGAGGGTGCAATTCCATTACGCAAAAATCTTTTATTAACCAGATAAAGCTATTAGGTACTATTTGTTTAATACTGGTTGTAACATTATTTACTAATAATATTTCTTGATGTATTTGTTTTAATTTTGAATCATAAGATGAATTTATCCACATGCTATAACTTTTACAATTGTTGAACTAGCATGCAATTGAATCTCAAGGAATTTTATTCCATCATTAACCCAACCTTTTTAGCGACACTTAAAGGAAACTCTTGAAGGGGAATTCAGTAAAGCTTACACAATCTTTTTTGTGTACACATCTCTGCATGATGCGTACATGATTGCAAATAGTTTTAGATTCAGTAAACTGAGCATAGGAGAGTGGAAACGTGCAAACAGGGAAACTTGCATGCAATGCAAATTTAGGCTTATGGTGAATTTAATTAAAATTAGCCAGGTGGAGTGATCCAACAAGCCAGAAGACAGCTCTGTAGACTCTGTGGCAGTGTTAGTAATGTATGCTGTTCGATGTACAGGAGTCTACATGGAAAAAAGAGGATTCGATGTACAGGAGTCTACATGGAAAAAAGAGGATGTAAAAGTCAACAAATATGGACATAACTCCCCTGAAAAGGTTAGATCACAGAATTAAATGTGCGCAATATACATTGTGGATGTATGAAAAAGGCAGGGATTATATGAAATGAATATGTTTTTATTAATTTTAGCATGTTTGCACTGTGCTCCACAGTGTGCAAATATGCTTAACAGAAAAGTTAAAAAAATGTAAAAAATAACACTTACATTGTACTTTACACAAATGTACTGTGGTGCCGTCTGTTGGGTCTGTGCAATGGTGCATTCATGCTGTTACCCAGCTTACACAGCTATGAACCATGTTGTTTTCAGGTTGTCAGCACAAATATTTATGCCAATGAGGGGTAAATGGTGTGAATTTGTTGAATCGCTAAAGGGAGCAACCGTGTCCACATATCCTCATTGTGTAGGCTCCTACACAATGTTTACATTCCCAGTAGATTTTTCATGCTCAGTGCACATGTTTGCACAGTGCTTGCTGCAAACAGTTTGGGCATAGCTTAGAATGTTTAAGTGAGCAGACCACCCATGTGACACTTATGACGTAGCCTGCTATGAATGAAAACCAGATATATTCAATTAATATTATACAGTATTGTATTGGCTAAGTTGTGCAACGTTGCTCATAGGGCCACATCATGCAATAAAGTAGGGCCTTTAAATCATGTAAATTACATCTTAAGTAGGTGAACTGCATCATAATTAGCTATTTCCACATAATGGACTAACACCACAACTGTATAAAGTATGCATACACCCTACACTCTGATTTTCACTCAATACTCTGAACCATTAGAGGACAGAGTTGGAAATTTTAACTGAAATAATGCTAGGGGATTCTGCAGCTATTCTACATCTGTATGTTCTAGATGCTGAATTCAATGCTGCTGGTGCTGCTGACAACAGGCTTAGGTCAAGGAGGAGAAGAGTGTTCAGGCCCAGGGCAACCTACTAGGACCTACATGAGGTGGAGACTGTAGAGTGCTACGGGGTGGACAGGGACATATTACAAGTGGTCAGTGAGCTCTGCTGCCCTCAACTCAGAGCCAGAGCTAACAGATAGGAACCCATCCCAGTGGAAACTAAGGCATGTGTAGCCCTTAGGATACTAGCTACAGGTACTTTTCAAAGACCAACTGGGAACATGATGGGGCATGTCACATGCATCTGCATTCAAGATATTCCACCAATTTCTGGATGCTATGCTCTTGCATGCCAGTGAGCACATATCTTTTCCCCTTGCCCCTGAGGTGAGGGCCAGCAATATGCACACTTCTCCCATGTAGCACACTACCGTGAAGTACTGGGTGTCATAGATTGCACTTGTGTACACATCAAGGCACCACCTGGTGAGCAGGGTAGAATCTATGTCATCAGCAAGGGATACCACTCCATCAACTGCCAAGTCATGTGCAATGCTGAGGGGATTATCATGAATGTGCTTGCTGGCAACCCTGGCAGTTATCCCAACTCACATATCTGGCACACATCACAGTTGTACCAGATGTTTGCTGAGGGGACATCCCACAGGGCCATTTACTGGGGGATGCTGGTTATGCTCTGGAACTGTGGATGATGACACCAATCAGAAATGCACACACACCCGCAGAAGAAGGCTATAATGAGACACACTCACAAACTAGGAACTTCATAGAGTGTGCCTTTGGGCTTCTGAAGTCAAGGTTCTGGTGCCTCGATATAACTCTGGTGGTGCCCTGCTGTATACTCTAGCCATGTGTGCACAGATAGCCACAGTATGTGCTATGCTACACAATGTGATCCTGCTGAAACAGCTGCATGAGGATCAGCAAGGGGAAGAGACACACAGCCCCCCACCAGTGCCTAGGTCACCACAGCCACAGTTACAAGAGGACTCAGAGTTGGAACCCCTGATGATGTCCCTGTAGGCAGATGTAGGCACGGTCAGTATGTCCTGCCTTTGGCTAAGAGACAAAGCATATTACATTCGCTGACATTCTAGGGTCCTGGGGACTAATATCTTACTCCTACTCACATACATATATTAAAATTGATGCCAGCCAAATCACACATTTTGTACCTATCCATGTATTGGCTGTGTACTCCTTGCATCAGATAGAGTCAGCCCTGAACTACAGTTGTGTCAACCGCTGATTTGCAAGATAAGTCCATAACCTACACCATAGTATAGTGGAGTGTTACACTATGTCATTGTAGCTATGGACTAAGTACATAGGTACATTATGCAGCTAACTATACTGGTCTATTTAGACAGAAATTGCATCAACATGGGACTACAGACATCCATTCCACTAACATGTCACCATGTGTAATCGGCAAGGCTCATGTATGGAATATACATGCAGTCCTACTGCAACAGATTACTGGTTCATCATTCAAGGGACATGTTAGAAAGTGAGGTCAAATGATAATCAGACTAATGTGTGTCATAGAAGAACATGAGCTTTTGATCCCCCATCCCTCAAAACAGGAGTGTCCCCTTGTAAGTGTCATAACACTAAATCATCTATGCTATTTGAGCATTACACATAGTTAGTATGCCACACAGTACCAGGACAGTAATGTACAATTTGAACTTACATTTTTTGTGTTAGTTAACTGAGAAAAGCAAAGTACATATTTATGCAGGTGATGGTGTGATAAATGATCACCATTCTTTCAAGCAGCTTTTGTGGCTGAAAGGACTAAGGCAGGTAACTTGTGTGGTGGTGTTCACGGTTTTAATCTGAAGATATTCAAGTATTTGACACATGAAGTAGTAATAAGAATTTTTTTTTAAAGACTGTGACTCTGTGTGTGCTATACTAGTATTAATCTATTTCACGTATTAATTACACATCTGTGTGCTGCACCATGTATCTAAGACCTATTTAAAAAGTCTTAGTCAAATTTAAAAAAGTACAGCAGTGCAGAAACAGGTTCAGAGGTCACACTGTGTAACACACATAATCTCAGCCTGGAGTATAACTAGGTATGGGCTGGAGCCAGATTATGGGACAGAAAGTCTCTGATGTAAGTAATGCAGCCTTCATTTGTACACTGCTTTGCAATACATAAATGATCCAAAAATGCCACTGCACATGGCCATACACTTAGTTAAGCAGAGCCAAGTCTGTGGCTCCTTGTGCAATTTATTTTAAAAATGTATATATATATATATATATATATATATATATATATATATATATATATATATATAAGACCCCTTCATAACATTGAAATTTCATAACATTGAATTTCATAACATTGAGACCATAACATTGAAAATTCAAAACACTGAAAACCCAAAACATTGAAAACTCAGAACATTGAAAGTGTGCTCTATAACACTGAAAACTACATTGAACAAGCAATTAATATCACCTCCACCTACAACAACACCTAACTAACAAGCACACCTTCCACTACGTTTCTGCAGGGGGGGCAAGCCCCTCTACACCCCCCATATGGGGGGCTCAGCCCCCCACACTCCCTGTAAATTAAATATACCAACTCCAAGATCGCACTACAGTGGAAAAAAGTTAATTCCTGGAAAGGTGCTGCAGGCCTCCAAACTCTTGTCCTCCACAAGGCCTGCTGATGTCATCTCACATAAAATTACCTAAAGACAAGCGAATTATAGACTTGAGCTGTGGCACGGGCATTGATTACTGTGGTCAGCAGTGTGTAAAAACTATATACGTAGGGGTTCTAATCTCACTCTAGCCCACTTTGCATGTGTGTGCATCTCACAGTACAAGTGTAAATCCCCAACTGGCATGTTTTAGACCTTGCAGGCCTCCAAAGTTTCTTCCTCCATAAGTCCTGCTGATGTCATCTACCATAAGATTACCTAAAGAGAAGTTCCTGTCAGACTTGAGTAGTGGCACGCGCTTTATGTACAGTGATCTGTAGTGCCGAAAACTAGGTAAGTCAGGGTTCTAAGCACACTTAAACCCACATTGTGTGTGTGTATCTCTCTACAAAACAAGTATGAATGTCAAACTCACATGGATTTTGGCCTTCCAGGTGTAGCAGGCCTCCAAACTCTTGTCCTGTACAAGACATGCTGATGTCATCTACCATAAGATTACCTAAAGACATGTCAATGTCAGACTTGAGCCATGGTATGTGTATAAAATACTGTGATCTGTAGTGTATGAAATTAGATAGGTTGTGGTTCTAATCTCACTCCATCCCACTTGGTGTGTGTGTGTGTGTGTGTGTGTGTGTGTGTGTGTGTGTGTGTGTGTGTGTGTGTGTGTGTGTATTACCCCACAAAACAAGAGGAACTTTCAAAGTGCCATGGTTTTCTGCTGTTTTGGGCTTTACAGGTACTGCAGACCTCGAAACTGTTGTCCTCCACAAGGCCTGCTGATGTCAGCTGCCATAAGATTACTTAAAGACAAGTTAATGTCAGACTTGAACAGTGGTGCATGCAGTACATTGTGTGCTCTGTAATCTCTAAATTTAGGTAGGTAGGAGTTCTATTCTAAGTGCAGCCAACTTGGTGTGGGTGTGTGTACTGTGCAGTGTTCTGTAAGTGTAGATAGGTAATAGTACTATTGTCACTGCAGCCAACTTGGTGCATGTAGATGTTAATCAGAACATTTTACATTAGCCTATGGGATCATAGGAAGTTACTAGGATAGTATCCTTACAATCCTATCCAAGTTCTTACCTTTAGTTCCATGATCAACACCTATTGCCCCTGTTAAAGAGGTACACAGGTTGAATACCTGGGGTGAATTTGCTGTCACCCATCTAATCATCCAGATTGCATTGAAAGAGGGATAATGAGGTGTTCTGTTTGACATAAAGTGGGAGTCAGTTCCAAAGGTGTGTTAACCTCTGGGGGAAAAAATCTGTCCCTCTAGCAGGTTTTATTAATGTCACATACCAGGTTAAGGTGCTTAGAGTGAGTACCATTTGAGATATGGGTATGCAGAATTCCCAATAAAGCAGGATCAGAGATTGCCTCGTATGCAAGGCAAATATCATCTCTGGGTAGTCTGTATGAAACAGAATAAATGACACTCATTTCAGATGATCCACATAGGACAGATGCTGAAGACCTTGATTTTTCCTTGGGAGGGACCTTTGTGTTCTCTTCATTTGCTGCAGATGCTTGGAAATGTACATACCAAAAAGGCCATTGTACTCAATCATTGCCCTGACGAAGGCAGAGTACAGTGAGGTTGTAACCATTTGTTTCTATAAACAATGCCCTTACCTATGAATTAACCAATATAGAATGCCCTTCTTACCAATGTGGAGACATGGTGGTCAAATATAATGCAGCTGTGAACCTGTGTACCCAGGTCTTTCACCATTGAGTGCATACATAAAGTGTTGCTATTGATGTGGTAGTTAGCAGGAACATTGCTTCCATTAAAAGTAATGCTAATACAGTATTTTTGCATTGCGTTTAAGGTCATGACATTCACACCAATCATTTGTTTCTGTATGACCCTCTTGTAGGATGTTGACATTTGGAGATTCCATGACCACTCCCAGTTTGCAGTCATCAGCAAACTTTGTTAGCCACAGACCTTTACTTTTTGCTTGTACTTCAGAGAAATAGATTATGAACAGTACAGTTCCCAGGACTGAACCCTGTGGAACACCACTGGTTACAGGTCTGCTGTTGGTGGACGACTCCCCTATTTTGACCATAAGAGTTTTATCAGTGAGGCAATTAGTGACCCATCTAACTATATAACGGTTGATGCCTACTTGGGTGAGTTTGTCTATTATGCCTGAGTGGGGGATACTGTCAAATGCCTTGGCTAAGTCCAGGTAGACTGTAGGCACAGATTGCACTACATCCAGGGCCTTTGTGACTGTCTCAAAGAAGTCCCAGGCATGATCTCCCTTTGATAAATCCATACTGAGTATGGTGATGTTTTTGGTGATTACCTATGTCTTTGTTGATAAGGTCCATGATGATTTGCTCCATGTCCCTGCAGATAAGGCTAGTCAAGCTAATAGGTCTATAATTCTAAGGGTCAGTGGATGCATCACCTTTGTGCATGGGAATAACAGTGGCTGTTTTTCATTCAGCTGGTATGAATCCAGTCCCACAGATGCTGTGTTTTTGACCTTACGGATGGTATTTATTGCTTGCTTTTTAGAGATGCAAGTGAGTATGAGCCTGAGTAATTTGCGCAGTTAGTGGATGGGTAGTGAAGATCACATAAAACTATGGTTTTCTGATGTATCTTTATAGACCCAAGTGCATACAAACAAGCAGAGGGGGTGTCCTGATTCATGGTGAGGGCCCTATAGCTGGCAATGACTTGAATAGGTGCCTTCTGAACAGTTAATTGCACCTGAAGTGTTTCCAGGGAGCCATACTGCTTAACCAGTCTGGATGTGCATTTATCTTTAAAGAAAGCGATACACCACCCCCTTTATTTTTCACACCATCAGTGTCAAGTGTGAACGTGTGGATGGAGGTGTAACCAGGTATGGCTGGGGTGATCTCCACAGCCTAGGTCCACGTTTCTGTGACTGCACAAATGTCTGCATCTTCCAAAATGAGGACAGCTTCCAGTATGTGGAGTTTTGTGATAAGACTCCTATGTTTAGCTGCATAACCCTAAGTTTGTTTTTGGATATGGTTTTTACATTGGGAATTTTTTCCTTAAGACACAACCTATAAAGGGCACTATGGAGTGGCAAGAGCCTTGGCCAGTAGCCAAAATTCTTCGGGTGAAAGATGAAGACCATCTCTGGCAAGGGATTGAGGTCTGTCAATCATATCATCCCAGGCTGACATATACTGTATCCCCTTAGAATGACACCAGACTTTAAATTAATTATGGAGGTCAATCATTTTCTATTTGAAATGAGGCATCATCCTAGGTGAAGGTAAAATTTTGCATAAGGCTATGGACATACCTGCCTGAGACACACAGTCCGAGAGTTCAGTCATGTGTCTCTCCATAAAGTCCAGAGAGGTACATCTCAAGTTAGTCACACCAACATTGACTGTGATGGAGTCTTAATAGTACCTGTTGTTGAGAGACATGAGTGCATGTGTGATATGGCATATCATGGCACCTGACAGACGGCTGACTGTGACTCCAGTCTGGTGAGAGGGACATCAGTGTTTCTCACAATGAAATCACCTATGACTAATATGTTTGCTTTTTGTGTATTTCCTTAGGTGTTTAAATGGGGAGACACTGGTGTGTGAGCTATTATGTGTAATGTGTTCTGCAGATGAAGTATTATGTGTTGAGTGCTTGTGTTTGAGTTTTTGAGGTCTCTGGTGTTTAGGCATGTTTCTGGTAATGACTTCCACATATGTAGGTATCTGTGATGTGGGTTTGGGTGGAGTAGGAGATGAGGTGTGCATACTGGCAAACAGCTCATTGTCATATGTACTGACTGGTGTATTAGAGAGCATGGATTCCAGGTTCTTAATAGAGTTGCATCTCCCATACATTGTGTTTGTGTGGACTAGGAGTAGACTGTTGGTGATGCTGTCCACATCTCTTCAACAGACACTGCTAATGCCATTAGCAATAGATTATTGCTTGCGTATAAGTCACAACAGGCCATGGCTGTGCAGTGGCCTGACAGATGCTTAAATGTCAGATGTTATTACCTTTATGGTGTCATTATAAGGTAAAACAGTACCTGACAGTGTGGGATAACATTGTGGATTGAGGCTGCTGCTTTGTGTAGCATATGGCACTATCCTGAGCCATAATCCTGTTATTAGGCAGGGTTGCAAAAGCAGACTTACAAATGTGACAATGTACAACTCCAGCAAAGTAATGGTTATGCTGCCATACCCTTGGTGTTCACATACTCAAACACACTCTCTGTAGGCACTATTTGCAGTGAAGATGTAGATGTCTGTGCATGCACAGAAAACCTGCTCAACTTTCCAGTAACTAGTTTGGCCTTGTAAGGCTCCAGTGCCTGTCAAACAACCAGACAGCAAATGGATGTTGTGTAAAATAATGTGGGACTACAGTTTGGTGTTCTACAAACCTAAATGTACAGTATGACATACCTAGGAAATGCTGGAGGGACAAGCATATCTCCCAAATGTGGCCACTCCTCTGCAGTAAGCATCATATCCGTGTCATGCAAATCACCTCCACTGCACTGTCGAAGGACAGGATGCATGAATTGCTGTGAAACTGTCAACTAACATGAATCACTGCCACTGTGGACCTTGCTAGAACAACCATGGACATCTATGTCACCTAACATTTAACATTATATTGTGATACAGCAGCTATGCTCCCAATCACCATCAGGTAAGTACCCTAGTCAAATACAAGGAACCTCGGAACCCAGGAATAATATATGCAAAACAAAACCAACTGGTCTGTTTGCTACTCAAGGCATCTACCTGGAAAAGGCTACAACAAGCCTAACATCATCTTGGACAAGCATGTGGATCAACAAACAGGTGGTGGCCTGTTTCTTATCTTGGGTGTGGTGATAACAGTTTGCTTCTTGTGAGACAAAAAGAAAAGGAGCATTGTATCCCAACAGAGGGCGTCCATGGTGAGACCAGCAGTTATAGCAGCCAGGCATTAGTCATTCATGCAGCTTCCCTCTTTAAAGCATTTTTCACAAGGTAATTCTTTGTTTTCAGTAAGCACTGCTTGATTTGTGTCTAACTTCAGAATAACTGCCTAAATATTCCATCCTTAAGTTTTCATGGTGTATGTATCAGTTTCCCCTCCAGTGTTTGGCATTCCTGTGCACAGACTCAGACAACTTGAGTGAAACTTCTCCTGGAGAAGCATGATGGAACTTACTACAATACTGAGTTGCACACAGAACAACTAGCCTGCAGTGACATGCACTGTCCCCATAGTTGCAAAACAGATGCTAGTGATATTGATGGTTATTCTCAATACAACTGTTTAATCAATAAAAAAGGGTCTGCTACCATGGATATGACCTTTCCCACTGTGACTGTTAACACTTTAGCAGATATGGGCATCCTGAGGCAATATAGAAATTGCCTCATGTTTACCAACAACCAGTTAATTCTCAAACAAACGCATATAGTATGTGAGAGATATATTTACACAATGTCACTGTAGACAAAGCTTTCACATAAAAGTACTCCTAATGTCAATAATGTAGTCAAAGCAGACATATACTGAGGCAATGAAATATAACCTTAAAAAAATCACAAAGTTCTCATAGACAAAGTGCAGATAGCAGACACCAGCAGCAGCCCAAAATGCACTCTTTAAAAACAACACACATATCAACACATACACCTACATCTCATGGAGACTCCTCCTTTAAGCTCATAAGGCAAGCCAACACACAATCCAACATTCTTATCACATGCCATTTACAGTGATTAAGTGGGTGATTGTCTGCATAAATATGGTTCAAGTGTGATTCTTTGATGTAATTTTACTGCTAAATGATGGTATACAAATCTGAACCAGTCTATGGACTTTACAAAGGAGACTAAGAGGGCTAACCTTTAAGTATAAGTTCTGCATTAGCTTCTGCTGATAATGCTTAAAACAGAAATTTAAAAAGAATGCTTATATGAATACTCAATACTTAAAACAGAAATTGAAAAAGAATGCTTATTATATGAATGTAACATTGCTACACATTAATGTTGTACCAACTGTAGCCTTTAAATATCATTACTGATCGTCTGATTCTGTGTGTGTTGTTATAGCAGCTAGCTATTAATGAAGATTACTCTACTGTAAACATTTATATATTTTTTCTGCTTCCCTCATTGTTGTTTCATCTATTTTAGTTACTGCAGTCACTACTTTCTCTATCAGTTGGCTTCCCCTGGGGTGATTTTTTTTCTGGTGCTGCAAAAACTTCATCTCTGCTCCCATGGTCTCCCCCCTTCCTGAACAGGGCACATGGCTACTAACTATGTCCTTCCACAGACACAACTACTGTTATGTTGTTGTTGTTATTATTAAAATCTCACCTGAACCATACTTTTTTTTTAATCTTTTTGTTTGAAAATAAGCTATGCCAATGTAGTTGCTTTACTGAGCCCAACTAAAGCATAATAACAATTGTCCTGACTTAAAGAGTATTTTGGAGGTACTGACCTTTAAATTTTGTGTCTCTGAATGTTTCTGTACTGCATGCTTCTGTATTGCAGTCGCAGTCTGCATATCCAGGTTCAATCTGCTCGATTTGCTCTTGCTGCACTTCAGTTCACTCCACTCCCCTACCCTACCCCCATTCCCACCTACCACCACCATCCCTAAATTTATACCTAAACACAACACACACCCCTATTGTTTTTAGGCAATCCACTACCCCCATCTCTCAAATTTCCACACCCACTCTCCCTCCCATTACTACACCCACTGTAAGTTACTATACCATCCCCTCTACTAACTATCTACTATTGGTCCTATCTTTGTTAGACTCCTTTTACTGTCCCCACCTCTTACTACCATGCATACAAAATTGTCATTAATCTCTCTGATTCCCCTAACCTACCTCTTCTTCCTTGCCTTCCAAGCCACCTCCTACAATGCATCTTACATCTTATACTTCCACTCTCCAACTTGCCCACACTATACCCATTACTACTTACCATAAACATATACATCTCTCCTAAACTTTACAATACATCAGATATACTCTTCCTTAGAGTCAAATATTATCACCCACATACCCCTCCTTTATCTCTTCTTTCTCACTCCAGGCTGAGATCCAAACTCAAACACTCTTTAACACAAATCAAACTCCAAGCTGACGTTCATCTTAACACAGGACCTAGAAATACTCCACCAACCAACTTGCTATTCACCCCTCCCTGCTCAGTCACAAAATCAAGCAGTCACTAATACATCCCCCAAACCCCCATTTCACAAAACCAGCAATACTAACCTATTAATAATTAACTTCAACCTAAGGAGCATTATAAGCAAAATAAATGATTGTCCTGTTGTCTTTGCACACTAGTCACCTGACCTAGCTATTATAGCTGAGTCCAGGCTAAAACCCATATAAAGGATGAAGAGATTCTAACCACAGGCTATAGCATCTTTAGACATAATAGGCTTAATAAATGCACTGAAGTATTGCTATTATGTTTAAAGATTATCGAAAATTATACCAACTAAATAGCTTGCCACCAGACCTCCCCAACTCTGAAATTCTAATTACACTCCTAGAAATTAATTCCACAAATGAATCATACTCATAACCATTTACTTACCTCCAAGTAACAACCAATCCCATACATAAAATCTTCTCTACTGGGCCTCCACCAACTTCACCCAGAAAACACTAATTTTAGGTGACTTCAATCTCATCTGGCTTACTTGTATCTCAGACAACCCCTCCAACTTTAAAAACCTATATGGCTTCACACAAACTATTAACTCCCCCACATACCGAAAAACATACCAATACACAATCCCTACTTCACTGGATACTAACCAATAAGCCCAATCTAGCTCATCTAGCAGGATGCTTACCAGACACCCTCAGTGACCACTCCCCTACCTTTCTTCTCAAAAAATGTGTACATATCCCTCAAGATATAATTTTCAAATCCATCTTCAGCAGGAAAAATGTTTTCCCCACTACCTTTAATATGTTACATCAACAGTCCAATTGGTCTCCTCTAAAATCACTTCAGTTAGACCTCACTGTTCAATTCTTTAACAACACTTTCCGATCTTATATTGTTTTCTGACCAGTTGATTGCTTGGTGTACTTTTCCTTGTGTGAATGATTCTCTGCAAACCTCAGTCATTAGATAGCTTTCTCACCAATCTCACTGCTTCATTAACTTGATTTGTTGATTTGCCTTGACTGACCTTAGTTGAGCACCTTCAGTTTGCTTTGTAGGCAGTAGCAATGAACATGTGATGATGTTTGCTCATTTCACTGATCTACATTCCTCCCTAAATAAATATTTAAGTTGCTATGGATTGTGGCCAGGTACCTTTGCTGATGTTCCAGCTGATTAATTGTTAAAGTTGTCTTTCTTTCACTGTTACTTGAGGTTTACAGTTTCCAAAGTTCATAGTTAAATTTGTTCATTAAAATCCTTTTTATCAGTTTTCTCTGTGTAATTTGAACCTGATATTTTTGCCACATTAAATGTGTTCAGGAATCTGGTTTTAATAAGTTCAAGGACACTTAATACTTTTGTTTGCCTGTGTAAAGATTCAATCATTACCTGCAATGTGTTTATTTGGGTGTATTCAAGCCCCATACTGAATAAACCCATTGGGTCCTCTCCTGTTTGGTACCTACTTCTCTGACGTCCAGGCCAATATGAAGGGACTCTGGCTGACAAAGTTCACAGACAACTGCACGTTGGGAGCTATTATTAACTCCCAAAGTGATGCTGACATCCTACGGAAAGGCCTCAATGAGACCAATGACTGGTGTCAGAACCATGGCCTTAAGCTCAATGCCAAAAATGTGTCATCACCTCATTTGGGAAAAAAAACAGTTCCCATGAATTACCACACTGATGGTAGTCCACTGAACACAGAAGGCATTATAAGAGATCTGGGAACATAGGTTGACAGCAACCTTTCTTCTGACCACCACATTGCCACTGTAGTCAGAAAGTCCTTCTATGTGGCACATCCCATTACTAAGGCTTTTGCACCCAGGAAGAAAGAGGTCATTGTCTCCCTCTACTCTTCCCTCATTAGGCCAATTATCGAGTACAATGCCCCATTTGATATGTACTTCACTAGACACCTGCAACAACTGGAGAGTGTGCAAAAGTACCTCACAAAGAGGATCCTAGGGCTTAAACACTGGTCCTATAGACTGACTCAAAAAACTCTAACTATTCTTTGTCTCATATCAGCTTAGAGGCAATCTCTGCTTGACTTACAAAGCCATGTCTGACCCAGCTCTGTTAGAAATGCTACATCTACAGAAATCCCAATCCCTACACACCACATGGTCCAGAGACCTCGACCTCATTACCACAATCAACAGAATGTGCTGGAGGGACAGGTTCATAACCCAGAGACTGCCCAAGCTATGGAATAGACTTCCCATACATGTCAAACAGAGCACCTCACTAGCCCTATTCAAGAGAAATCTTGATGAGTGGATGGGAAATAGAAAATTCACCCTGGGTATCACTCCAGTGGCTCTACGTGACAGAGGCACTGGGAACTAAGGTTGAGTGGCACAATGCCAGGGTAATCCTATGGGCTAGGCTTGTAAAGGCTCCAGGGCCATTAGCCTAGTACACACCTATGAACCTATGAACCTATGAAATACTCAACAGGCTAGCTCCCATTAGGAAAATATAACTGTGGCAGTGGGGAGTCTTATTGGGGATCTGGAGAAAGATGGAGAACCCAGCCCCAGACTGACTGTGATCCCTCTGTGTTATGTGTCATTTGAGAATGCCAACATGCTTCATGTAAGATGCTTGTGTTACAGATGTATTAGAACTGTATGTCATATTTCACAGACATGCTGAAGAGATATTTTGTAAAGTACTGTACAGTAATGCATATACACTGTTGTAACTGTTTAACGTAAATATTTTTTAACAATGGAAACTGCAACATAGGAATTTAACTTCAGAATAATAGTTGAGATTGAGTTACTTTATGGCTGTGCCATAAAATATGTTATCTTTCGGTTTCAGTGCTACACAAGACATAATGCTTAGAACTAGAAAGTTTTTGTACTATCTTTAAATGTGGAAGAATGAAAATTATTTTACAACTTCCACCATTTGTCTTAGATCTAAGAATAGCCCTTATGTATGTATTTTCACAGGTAGTGCCAAATGCTACAGTGAGAGTTTTCACCTGGGATAGTCAGATGACAATAAATTATGTCATTCTGCAAGTATCCCAGCAGTAATATTTGGGATATTAATTTGAGAACTCTCTGAGAGAGACTGAGCATTTCATGTATTTGCCTTTGACCTGACAACATCAGCTAGAAAACCCATTCACCACATCTGTCTTGCCTTGCTCTGGAAGTTAGTTAACTAGGGTACAGTAATTTTTATTAGATTCAGACAGGAATATAGTGAAGTATAGCTTAGATGTTTTCTTTATTTACTTGAGACTGTCCTGCAATGTTGTTTTATGTATTTCCTGTGATTTTAAATCTGATGTAACTGATTATTTACTGAGTATTTTTTTGTTATTTTATTACTTATTATTATATATACTTAAACCTTTTAGTGTGTCTGATCTGTGTAGAGACATATTTATGTTCTGAGAGTACTTGCATATTTATTTGGAGACACTGTGTGGGCCACTCAATAGCTTTGCTCTTAACATTACACAGTAAGATTGGGCACCCTTTGTTAAGGGCCTTAAAATAGCTGATAAAGAGTTGGCCAGTGGCAGTAATAACTACCTTACAGTCTGGGAAAAAGGGGCATAGCTAGTGAACCTGTGCCAGCCTTTCCCAGGTGTGTGTGTGTGTTTATGTATAAATCAAATCTTAAAGAGTGTGTGTCAGCTACTTGGACAGGGACATGAAGCACTGGTTGGACAGAGAGGGTGTTGGAGCTCTTGGCTTGGCCACTCAGCTGAGATCTTAACTCAATAGCTGTGCCAATGGGGAGTCCTATTGGAGATCTGGCAAATGAGGAAGCAACCAGCCCCAGACTGACTGTGGTCTCTGTGTGGTCTTAAGGGAAATTGCACTTGATGCAGAGAGCTGCATCTGGAAATACAGTGTCATCCTCCCAATGTGTACATTCCCCAGTATTGCCAGTGGTGAGGACTGAGGCTGCTTTATTACTGGGCCAGTGGTGGAGTGTCACATGTTAATTGATTGGCAGTGGTGGGATATCAACATATTGGGATTCAGTGGTGTGGATATTGAATTCCTGTAGTCTGTAAACAGTGGTCACTAAAAAAAGGTGTTTGTACTCTCAATCAGCCACACAGTGAACATTCAGAGTTTCATATCTCACTAGTTTTATTTTTTTTTTTGTTAGCTTAGTTAGTCAGGGAGACCAGGCAAGGATGTTAGCAGAGGAGTATGGCAAGCTGACAAGGAGCCAGTTGGCTGAGATGTGCCAAGACAAAGGAATTAGGCATGCCAACTTGACTAAATCAGAAATGATTGCAGACTTGGTTACAGCTGCATCACAAACCAGCAACCAGGAGGACAACCCGGCTGGCCTTGGAGATGTACAACTCTCAGAAAATGGACAGTTCACCCTTTCCACAGAAGACTTTAAAATCCATCTGGAGTTAAAGATACTTGAACTGGATGCCAAACATTTGGAAAAAGAATCAGCAGAGAGATTGCTACAGGAGAAATTAATGGAATTAGAAGCAGCACATAGACTGAGACATCTGGAAGCTGAAGAGAATGACAGGCAAGGCAACATGAAAAGGAGATGCTGATTCTTCGCCAGAGTCATGGAGGTAATGGAGAAGGGAGTAATTGAACCCCAAAAGCAACAAAGGTCAGTAAATTTCTTCCAGAATTTACAGAGGGTGATAATTGTGACAGTTTTATTCATATCTTTGAAAGGGTATGTAAACAGTATAATGTTGACCAAAGGCTCTGGGTACAGTTCCTGACCCCTTACTCCATGGTAAAGCTGTAACTACTACTTTTAACTTGTCTGACACTGTCTGCTTAAATTATAATAGTGTTAAAATTGTCTATTAGAGTGCTTTAAGTTAACACCTGAAGCCTATAGAAAAACCTTCATGAGCATAGACACAAGGCAGATGATAGTGTGTGTGAATATATCTCTGAGTTAAGCACTTATTTTCATAGGTGGGTGAGTGGGTGTCAGGTCACCACTTTTGAAGGGCTGGAAGAAGGTTTGGTGAAGGGAGAAGCCCTTAGCATTTGCTTGAGGACATGATAATCTGGTTAGGGGATAGAGCATGTAACACAGCAGATGAGTTGGGGAAAAGGCTGACCTTTTCCTAGCAACAGGGCATCACTGCATAGGAAAGGGCTACCCAGTGCTGCTCATAGGCTCATAGGTCTAAGGGAACCCATGGTGGGCAGCCTAAACTTCCCTAACAGAGACTGCCAGTAGCAGCAGAGGCCACTAAACCAGATGTTCAGGACCAAGGGTTAAATGTTTTAAGTGCAACCAGAGGGGCCATGTAGCAAATAGATGTCCACAGAGACAAGGTGGGGAACAAAAAGTGGGAGAGCCAGTAAGTGGGGATGACAGAATGCCAGCAGTAAGTTCTCTGGAGAAAACAAGGGTACCAAACTACCACAAGAGGTTATATCCTATCTTAGTAGATGGTCA
Source organism: Protopterus annectens (assembly GCF_019279795.1). Lineage (NCBI taxonomy): Eukaryota > Metazoa > Chordata > Ceratodontiformes > Protopteridae > Protopterus > Protopterus annectens. Next base: position 183,217,778 of record NC_056750.1, on the reverse strand, counting down.
AGAGGCCACTGCGTATTGAGACACAGCCTCTGACCTAAACATTTTTGAAGCCTACAATGGTTAAAGAAGAGCACTACTTGCTTGGGTAGTCTATTCCAGTCAGAGCTTTATGAGGGACCCCATTCCAAATACCTTTGGCTAGGGTACACCATGACTGGGAGGGTGGAAAAGGAAGCAAGCAAGTAGGTGTGTTTGAGGATATCCCTGCAGATGTCCTGATAGGGAATGATTTTGATAGTACAGTACTTTGTGTGCATGTAGTTACATGGAGTCAGGCTTAGAGACAAGGATGTTGGTCTGGTAGCCTAGGTGGACCCAGACAGATCACACACTTGAACCAAGACTGGTGTGGTAGTTACTTCAGAGAGGGAGCTACCCTGTAGCAGTGAGACTGAAGGTGAGCCATAGCTGCTTGTGGGTACTGATATCCCATTAGACAGAGTGACTGCAAGGGCAGAGGTGATTAGTAGTACCCAGGCTGACAGTGAGGCACCACAGTCAGAGAATACCAGACTTCCTGTGTAAGGGGAGCTGGAAAGGGTTACAAAGAGAGGGTTGAGACAGGCTTAGCTCTCAGACCCTACATTACAAGGCCTGAGGGAGGTAGCTAGTGAGACACCTGATTCTCAAGGAAAGGGGGAATCTGTATACTGGGACAAAAGGCTACTGTATAGACAGTGGACCCCCTGAGGGAGGGCTAGAGGGCGAGAGAATACAGCAGTTGGTAGTGCCCTGATCCTACCATCTGGCAATTATAGCCATAGCCAATGATATTTCCTTTGCAAGTCATATGCGCATAAAGTGTACCAAGAGACATATTATGCAGGACTTTTATTGGCCTGGGATGTCCAGAGATGTAACAGGGTACTGCAGGAGCTCTGAGTAGTGCCAAAAAGTAGGCAAGGCAAGAAACAAAGTGAAAGCTCCTTTGATGCCTTTGTCTGTGATTGAGGAGCCATTTTAGAGGGCAGCTATGGATATTGGGGGGCTTCTGAGTACCTCAACTTCCACAGGGAAGAAGTATATCCTAATGGTAGTAGATTATGCTACCAGATACCCTAAGTCAGTGGCCCTATTCTCCATTGAGGCAGAAACAGTGGCAAATGCTTTGTTACAGATTTTCAGCAGAGTAGGTTTCCCAAAAGAAATACTGACTGACAGAGATACCAATTTCATGTCAGACCTAGAGGCTTGTCTGTGGAAGCCTACAAGGAGTCTGTTGTGGCATATGTCCTAAATCTCAGGACAAGATCCAGGGAACTTATGGGCTTTGCCCAGGAGAAGCTGTTAGAAGTCCAACAGCAGAAAACGTCTGGTATGACAGGAATGGTCGAGCTAGAGAGTATGCTGTAGGGGAGCAGGTTATGGTTCTCATTCATGTGAGCCACAACAAGCTGCAGGTTGCTTGAGATGGACCCTTTAAAGTGGTAAGGAAGTTCAGTGATGTTAACTATATGGTAGAACTGCTAGGCAGGAGGTAGGGGAACAAACTGTGCCATGCTAACATGATGAAACCTTACCATGATAGGGAGATCCTGGTGCTAAGTATTTGCAGTACAAAGCAGGAAGTGTCTGAGAGGTATCTATGGCTACAGGGAGCCAGCCAGTAAAATCCCAAATTACTATGGTGCAGCAAGGATATGACAGGACAGTGCAGCACTGTACTAGCTTCAGCAATGCCAAGGTAGCTGGAATCTCCAATGGTGTAAAGTATTCCCAGATAGCCACACCCCTCTCAAGCAATGTTTCTCAAGGGTCACTTGAAAAACTAGCTTGAGTCTTCGGGGGGGGGGGGAGAGATCACAAAAGGAGATGCTGTCAGCATTTTGTAAATAATTATGTCATTTGTGAATATTAATATGATTTATAAAGACGTTTGACAGAGGGAGATGCTGCCAGCACAGCTGTCTGGAATTCTGTAAATGGTTATGTGTGATTTGTGAATGTCAACATGCTTCATGTAAGATGCTTGTGTTACAGATGTATTAGAACTGTATGTCATATTGTACAGACATGTGCTGAAGAGATATTTTGTAAAATACTGTCCAGAAATGTATATACACTATTGCAACTGTTCACATGTATGTATTTTTAACAATGGAAACTGCAACACAAAAAGTTAACATCAGAAGAATAGTTGAGACTGAGTTACTTTATGGCAGGGCCATACTAAGATATGTTATCTTTCAGTTTCAGTGCAACAGGAGACATAATATCTAGAACTAGAAGTTTTTTGTATTGTCTTTAAATGTGGAGGAATGTAAATTATTTTATGACTTCCATCATTTGCCTTAGATCTAAGAAGAGCCCTTGTTTATGTATTTTCACAAGTATATGCTACATGCTCCAGTGGGGATTTTCACATGGCATAGTCAAATGACAAGAAATTATGTCATTCTGCAAGTATTTCAGCAGTAATATTTGGTACATCAATGTAAAAACTCGCTGAGACAGAGACTGAGCATTTCTGTATTTGTCTTTGACGTGACAACAGCAGCTGGAAAACCAATTCACCATATCTGCCTTGCCCTGCTCTGAAAGTAAGTTAACTAGGGTATAATACTTTATCTTTGATTCAGACAGGAATATAGTGATGCTCAGATGTTTTCTTTATTTATTTGAAACTGTCCTGCAATGGTGTTTTAAGTATTTCTTGTGATTTTAAACTCTGATGTAGCTGTGATTATTTACTGAGTATTTTCTTGTTCTTTTATTATTTATTATTAAATATATTTAAACCTTTCACTGTGGCTGAGTTGTGTAGAGACATATTTATGTTCTGAGAGTACATCCATATTTATTTGGTGACACTGTGTGGGCTACTCCTAATAGCCTTGCTCTTGGTCAAACTACCATTTGGATTAATAGTAACATTACACAGTAAGATTGGAAACTCTTTGTTAAGGGCCTTAAAGTAACTGAGAAAGAATTGTATGGTGGCAGTTATAACTATCTTATAGTCTGGGAAAAAGGGGGCATAGCTAGTGAACCTGTGCCAGTCTTTCCCAGGTGTGTGTGTGTGTGTGTGTGTGTGTGTGTGTGTGTGTGTGTATGTGTGTGCACATGTTTGTGTATAAATCAAATCTCAAAGAGTGTGTGTGTCAGCTACTTGCACAGGGACACGATGCACTGGTTGAACAGAGAGTGCGCTGGAGGCCTTGGCTTGGGAACTCAACTGAGATCTCAGCTCTGTAGCTGTGCCAGTGGGAAGTCTTACTGGGGATCTTGAGAAAGAGGGAGAAACCAAGGGAAATTGCACTTCATGCAGAGAGGTGCATCTGGAAATACTGTGTGTGTAACTTGTCATCCTCCCAGTGTGTACTTGCCCCACTGTTGTCAGTGGTGAGGATTGAGGCTCCTTGATTTCTGGGCAGTGGTAGGACATCGCACATGACATTAATGTTATGCACCAGTTCTTCCCACAAGTCTGCTTGTTCTTGCCTATTTGCTCTCTCTCTGGACAGCAAGGCTTCCTAGTGTTGATGCAAAGCCTCAGTCATGAGGTCATTTTCTGCCTCAGTAATGGTGCACTGCAATGCACATGCATGATATCTCCTGCAATACAAATAAATGAGAACACGTCAGGATCACATACATGGGAGTACAGTATGTAGAAATAGAGCAATAAAAGAAGGCTATCAGTATTCATTGCTTGATTACACACTTCATATTCAACAGTGTACCAAACATTCAAAGGGTGTGGATGCAACTAGGATAGTAGTAATAGCGACCTACTCATATTTGTGCCATGACAGATAATCACATATGATCACATACCCAACACAGGAGTCCACTGCAGTGTGCTCTACAGCAGGAACCTTCCCATATAATATGTAAAAACAAAAGTGCCAATGAAATAGCAGTATACTATTACAACTGCTATCAAAGGAAGTATCCAGGAGACCTGTGTACCTAGTTAACAGCATTATACCCTCGCTGTACTCTACATCCCGGTATGTGTAACACAGCTGGAGATCAATAGCATGTCATCAGTATAGTTCTTAGAAAGGCTTACTGATGTAATCCCCATTCCCCCTAAGTATATTCAAACATAAGCATCATGTTGGAAACAAAATGGTTACATACCTGATGGAGTACAATACTCCTCCATTGAAAGATGCAGCTGTATAAGTACTGTGTCAATGAGTTATTTATTTATTTGTTTATTTATTGTATTTTACATTTGTTAATAAACTAATAAATAAATAAATAAATAATCTTACAAACTAACTCTCACACACAATCGTTCGCCCAGCTAGAAGTTTGCCTTTTTGAGATGGTTTTCATTAGCAGGTGATTGCCTTTGATCAAATCTGTGGTTCAGAAATGCAACACGCAGCCTACACAGCTGATTTGCAGTATAATCAGCCAATCCCATGCAACTACTCAACAAGATAAAAGGCCTCAATGTAGATTCCATCCCCTTTCTCGTCTGATGGGGTGGAAGTTACTGGGGTAAAGATACTAGTCAATCTTAGCTTATCTTACAGGAGATCAGAGCTTTCAGTGCAGCACTACATGAGGAGGAAATATAATGCAAAATGTCATGCTAAGACAGTAAACACATTAACAAAGATAGTCTGCCTCCAGTATGTAATTACTGTATATTTTAGGTAACTGTTGTAACAGAGTTGCCAGGTATGAAACACAAGTGTGACTACACACCGTCACGCTCTGAGGCATTGCATCTAGAACAAATATTTCCAGCAGCCCCAAAAATACCCACCCCAACATATAACAGCCACATCTCCTGAAACTTCAACTTCTAAACCCAGAAGGCAAGCCACCACATAACCCAATATTTTGTTCATAACATAGTCCATTGTGAGACACACAGATGTCCCACTCACCAGGCGAAGCAGTAAGTTACCTTCAGTTGTCTGTAAGGTACAAAGATCCACTAGATTACACACTCAGGACAGTGGGTTCAAGTACCAGTATGACTCATCCAGTCCATGTGGGTTTAAATTACCTGAAACATCTCTCCTGGGACTATTTGGCAAGAGACAGAGCTCTTGGATTAAATTTTCGGGTCTATGTTATTTAATCGACCGTCAAGATGTTCGAAGACTACAAGTTTGAATGTGGAAGTTCAAAATATGAAAATGTTGAAGCCACGGAAATACGAATTCTTTCCTAGGGAAAGAATTCAGTTGACTGTTTTCGCAGCTTTGACATTTTTTCTACTGTGGTGCAAAAGTTACGGATCGGTTTAAGGTAATTGTGGGAGTGTGACAGATTTTGGGGTTAGGGTGCGGGTAAGGTAAGTGTGCGATAGTGACAGACTTTAGGGTTAGGGTGTGGGTAAGGTAAGTGTGTGATAGTGATGGACTTTAGGGTTAGGGTGCAGGTAAGGTAAGTGTGCGATAGAGACGAACTTTAGGGTTAGAGTTCGGGTAAGGTAAGTGGGCGATAGTGATGGACCTTAGGGTTACGGTTTGGGTTATGGTTAGTGCTTAGATAGTTGCGTATGTAAGGTTTAGTGTAGGTTTATTAGGTTTTTGGTGTGCTTGTGTTGTGTGTGTGTTTTCCCTTGGAAAAAATTCGCTGTTCTGAGGTTTCAGTGCTGTCAGATTTCGAACTTCCAAGTTCGAACATATGGTGTTTGAAATTTTGGAAGTTCGATTATATGACATAGACCCAAATTTTCCAGGCCAGTAACAATCTAGGATTGAGCAGCATTATACCTTCTCCAAGGATGGTGTCACAAAATGAACAAAAGATGATTGACTAATTGGTTTAGTTTTTGGTGTCACTTCAAGGCAGCACAATATTTAGTAAAATAATAAAAAAAAAAAAAAAAAAAAAAAAACAAGCACTCAGACTGCTGACCACCTAGGCCAAAACATTGTCCTCAATATGCCTTTTTTAGAAAATGAAAAACTGGGAAACCTTCCAGGATAACAAAGCCAACCCTAGAAAATCTAAAGATGTTACTGCTCAGTCCCAGAAATATAAACAAGAAAAATGTACTCGCTTCAAGCTCTCCTCACTGTGGAGAATGCAGACCAAGGCATGGTTTAAAGAAGTGTACAGCACCCCAGCAGTGCACCACTGCAATGCCTTCAACACATTTAGACCAGCTATTACACAGGCAGAGGGAAAAGGTGGAGGAGTATCTGTCGTGCATAAAAAACAAACATACCTCCAGGCAGATCAAACAGAACAACATGCTTAAGCTTCTTTATCTCCAAATTACCATAAGAAAGTCCCATACTATATCCTTGCAAGCTATAGGTCTTACGCTATTACTCAGAAACCCATAACACATAGTTTACTAGATCTCCTCACCTCTCATAACTCATAACTTAAGTAAATATAATCACCAAGTAGATGCAATCACTGCTAGCATGCGAGAATGCTTCACCCCCCCAACTTAATATCTTCTATAGTAGGTTTGAACCATGTCAAAGTACATTTTCTAATAAGTGATAATCTGGTAAAATGTGATGCTCCCAAACCCTGAGGACACTGCTGGCTATACCAAATTGCTCAGAGACATTGTACAACTATGTTAATAGAGACAGCTCTGCTTACCAAGAATAACTACAGAACAAAATCAAAAAAACAAGCCACCCTGATCGTACTGTAGCAACCAAAAGGAAGAAAGTCATGCCAAAAATTAGGAAGTGTGACGCCTGGTAAGATAAAAAAATTATGCATCTAAACAAGCAAATCAGAGGACAAGTCAGGTTACTATACATATATCATCCTTGTTCAGTGGTACCATCTGTTTCATGCAAACATCTGCGTACCCTTAGTACAAGAATAGTGCTTAAGAGACAACAGAACTACTCCAATACAGCCGATACAACTCACCCATGAATTACAACATAAGTGTCAGTACACTAAACACTGAAAGTGTGATAAGGGACTTAGGGCACAGGTGGACAGTGGTCTCACCTTCAATAACCATATTACTACAATAGTCAGGAAATCCTTCTATGTAGCACACCTCATCACTAAAGGATTTTCTTCCAGAAAAAAGGAGGTCATTGTCCCACTGTACTGATCCCTCATTAGACCCATTATAGAGTACAACGCCCCATTTGGTATGTACCTCACAAGACATCTGCAACAAATGGAAAGGCCACAGAAATACCTCACTAAAAGAACCAAAGGCCTAAAGCAGATGCCTTATGCTGTCTAACAAACCTCCACCTATACTCTGTCACATATCACCTACTCAGAGGTGATCTCTGCTTATCATATAAGGCCATGTCAAACCTATAGCTGTTGGACATGCTACACTTAAAGAAATTCCAATCCCTCTGAGTCATACACTCCAGGGATCTAAACCTGGTCATCACAATGAACAAAACATGCTGGAGAGATGGGTTCCTGACCCAGAGACTCCCCATACTCTGGAATAGTGCCCATACATGTCAAGCTGAGCACCTCTTTGGCCCTCTTTAAAAAGAACCTTGACGATTGAATGGGAGACAGGAAATTCACTCCAGGGATCATGTCAGTCGCCCTGCTAGATGGGACCAGGGAAGTAAATATTCTGGGAAGAAATAGCCAGGGAATTGTTATGGCTAGGCTTGTATAGGCCATAGGGCCGATAGCTGAGTACCATCCTATGAACCTATGAACCAAATTGGAAATCTTTCAAGATAATGTCTGTACAGTACTGACTCACTACTCCCAATACAAGTTAGCATGAATATTTCAAGAAATTCCAAAAACGCCAAAGTAGTGCAAGCCAAATCACCCAAAACATGACCTCTTTCCACACAGATGCAGGAAACAATTTTATTAAGCTTTAACAATGCTTTTCATTGTTTACAAAAAACAACTTCTTCAGATAAAAACATTTTAAAACACTGGGGTTTAAATTCCCCTCCTTCCTATCACATTCTATTTCTTGCTTAGAAAGCAAACCCCACCTCCCTTCAAATGAAACAAACAGTTCTACTATATTGTAAAAATCAAGTAACATTAGTTGCATACATAAGCCTACCTAATGAATAAATAAAAACATTTCTAAAAAATGTTTACAAAAAAAATTTTCTTTAAAAATATTGTATTGTGAAGCGTATATTTATATACATCTGTACAAAATATGTTTTAAAGCATGTGTTTGTATGTATCCAAGCAGTATAAAAAATATTAATAAAAATAAAAAGAAACATTTTTTACTACTGGCTTAAGCTTCTTAGTTTTAAAATACACATAATGGAACTTAGTTCATTTATCCCTGGGTAATAGCAAGTGTCCAGCCTCAATTGCCACATAAGTTCATTTTTCTCTAAAATCAATTAATCTGGCCCCCCCTCTCCCCTCATTCCTAACTCGATTTATTGCCCGAAATGTAAACTGGTGTTGTGGGTACTCCATGATGTGTATTACAAGTGCATTCTCTGCTTAGTGTCTCCCCATGGCATACATATGTTCATATACCCATTCGCGGAGTTTTCTGTCAGTTTTTCCAATATAGAATACTGGGCAGCATGTGCACTTTGCTAGGTACACTACCTGCTTGCTTTGACAGTCAAGTTTGTCCCTTGTTTTGTATCTCTTGCCCCTAATCTCAAATGTTTGACTAGTGTCCATGTATTTACAATATGTACACATGTTGCATTTAAACATACCCATTGTGTTTACCTGCCTATTTGGTTTCCTTTCAAGTATTTTTTTCAAGTTGTTTCCCCATTTAACAACAATTCCAGGTTTTTCCTGGAATTTGTTTCTCAATACACCATCGTTCATTAATATGTCCAAGTTCTTTTGGATTATGGAAATCACACTTTTAGCATCTAGGCTGTATGTAATAATAAAGCTGTAAGGGCTAATAGTTTGTCTGACAACTGATAGTTTCATAATGTGTCCACTGTGTTGGTTCAAGATGGGCAAATAAATTCCCCTTTCCCTTTTTAACTGGACTTCTTCAATTAAGTCCTGTATTAGGGTGACAGGGTAGCCTCTTTTCAAGAATAAATCTCAACATAAATATACAACAATAAACATTTGAGATTAGAGGCAAGAGATACAAAACAAGGTGTCTATGTGGACGACACCAGTTTCAGGGTGGCTTTGCTGGGGTCTGGGTGCTGGGGTCAGCCTTCCCTGCTAGGTGCACCAGTCTGCCCTTGATCTGGTGCAGTCAATCATCCAAATCATGCTGGAAACCCCTGTGCACCATGCCCAGAATCTGTTTCCAAGTAACCAGTCCCTCTCCACACCCCCACCCACCAACCATGGGTGGAGCAGGACCAGCGGAGGGGGCAGTTCCAGGTTTGGTCCCAGACGTGCGGTGCCATGGCCAGATGAGGTGGGATAGGCAGATCCACTGCAACCAGCCTACCCAATCATGCTATGGTGTTGAGGTTTGTCAAAGTGTATTGCTTAATTATGAGTATAACATTTCAATGTTAGTTATAACAGCATGCATAGGTGTTCCAATTAACCCAGAACAATAGAATTGCATAGCATACAGAACATAGGCATAAATGGAATAACAGTCATTATTGTAACAGCATGCCAGCAATAGTTATGGCAAAAGGCCAACAACATTGGTATTTCAACAAGGTATGTTAGTATGTAACCATCGTAATATATAACCAATAAAACAACAAAAGGCCCAGTATTAGATTTTGAGAACAGCAAATGTGAAACTGGAACCATACCCATAGAATAAGAATAATAATTTGTGATACAGATAACGGGTGGGGGAAGAGAAAGACATTCCATTACCAACTGTATAGGCTATATTTTTCACAATAGTACTGCTCAATACTCTACAGGTCTGCCCTTACTTTATGTCTACAAGTGCCCTATAGCTTCTGTAGCACATACATAGCTGTCAAGCTGTCTAGATGGGATGGGATGGTATGGTCCAAGCTATAGCACCTACAGGTACATAACTACAGGGGACTATTACATGTCAGGGGAATATATATGACTACCAAGGTGTACTCTGCACTGATGTTGTGTGAGTGTGCTACTGGCATACTTTAATTGGGCTTATGTCTGTGTCCCAGGTGTCTGGCTGCAGTTCACTATCTGTGGCAGCATGACTCATGAGACACATGTATCATGCACAGTAGAGAGAGTTTACACTTATTCTGCAATCATTGGCAGGCATGGGGTTAGATTATCAGCAGATATTCACAGATGCACCAGGCATACAGGTGTAGCAACAATATACCATTTAATTTGTCTTATTAACTTGGAATAGTAGTGTACTTCATGTTGTTTTATTTGATGGAGTCTTATGACCTTGTTGATCAATGTTGTTTGTGCACTAGTATATCTGGACACAGACATTAGTATACCTGTCATACAGCTACTACAGACATTTATTTACCTGTAAGTCCCATGGGGAGAATATCTTTTAACTATACATAACTGTTTCTATAAATAGTCAGTACTATATGTCTTTTACTATAAATATATCTTAGTACCTGTCCCTGGATTCAAACCCCAGTATGGGTGTGGCAAAATGAACAACATGCATATTGCTTATCATACTGAGCTACTGGGCCACTGCTGTGTGTTGATTGAGTGCTATGTACCTAAAGCTCACCTGGTGGCAAAGTCTGACCTGGTAATATAGGTAGAGTGTCACAAAAGACTGCAGTGGCAGTTGAGCATTCATGCATGAGATTCATGCATGACAGAGATAGTAGGTGAACTGTGTATTAATACTTGGAATGCAGATGTACACAATTAACCCCTAGTGGATGGGAATATGTGTTATCTGTGCAGACCATATCGGGATGCTGGGTTGCCTACCCGACCCATATACATTTGCAGATGGTATATTTGCAGTCTACAGCTATTACAGTTTCATAATTGCCTGCATCAGCGTACCTACATTCAGGGATGCATATAGCTGAAATGCAAAGGTTTACACAAGACAAACCTTTCAGAAACACACTATAATACCTTAGACAGTACTACTCTAGGTTCAGATCTTAGTGCAGAACAAATATATTGCATTATATCTTGCAGTACAGTGCCACATCTACACTTTAGCCTAACAGTTCTTTACTGGCCAATCTTCAGTGACTTCATGGTGTTATACCCATGTTTACTTCACAGCACCTTTAATATTCGATTTCTTGAACAACAGCCCAGAATACACACAACAATTGGCAGAACACAGATTTATTGTTTTACACTTTAAATAATGCAGGCATTGGAAAACAGCTGTTATTACATGATCTATGCAGTACTACCTTTATTTCTTCACAATTCTGATTGCAGTTGTACTGTATTTCCTGTCGATTAGGAATGCAGTTAATTTATTCCCTTCACATTTTCAGTGCTGGTGTACTTTATTACCAGAACATGTATTATTAATACACTGTACATGTTATTCCCAGTCATTATTAATGAAGTATTAACTTTCTTTCCATAACATTAGCGTGTTTTATGCTTTCATCTATATTGAATAGTACCTGGCAATACTCACTTATATCAGTCCAGGATTATGAACACATTCATTGCAGTACACTCAAAACAGAATATACGAACTGGTAGTTACTACTGTACTATTTCTTAATTAGATTACTATATATTGGAAGATATATCTGTACTCACCACACTCTCAATGCATCCTGACCCTGCATGGGCCTCCAGGTTGCGAGCCCTCTCCTCTGCAGCTGTGGGGGGAAAACACACTATTATGCATACCTGTCTTTCAGATATTCATATTAAAATTCAGTAAATCAATGGTTCCTATACTTACAAACTTCTGCAGTGTTGCGGTCCTGAGCATCTTGGAGCCATTGGGACAAGAGCCCCCCCTTCCTATACTTCAGGTCATCATAATGATGACGTACCTGCTCACCAGTGTGAGGGATGCCATTTGCAGTGGGGAGGTCATGTGCCAGCCAGTCCCAAGCCTCTGATTTGTATTTAGAGCACTGGTACTGACCCTGCAGCAGCTGGTCACCATGGTCTTTCACAAGGAGTCCAACCATGACCCTGGACTCAAAAATACCCCAGAGCTGCACCCAGAAGTGTGCACCCTCTCCAACTCCAGCCATAACTACTGTAGTGATCAAACTCCAACAGGTTCTGGCTGTATTCCCACCTACTGCACTTAAATAAGGCTGTTTTCCTGCCTTTTGCTGCCATTGGCTGTTTTTAAAAATGCTGAGCTCCGCTTACCACCATGCAAACCCACTGAGCTCAGCTGACCAGTGCTTAGACAGGGAATGCTTAGCAATGCTTAGTGGTGTGCAAACCCACTTTGCTGAGCTGAGGACTGCTTAAACTGGGATTGTTTAGCAGTGCCCAAACCAGCTAAGCAGAGCTGTGCTTTGCTAAATACTGCTAAAACAGGTCCTGTTTAAGCATTGCTTGGCTTGGCTTAGCAATGTTTAGCAGAGCTTAACTACAGGCAAACCAGAGTTTTTCAAAAATAAAAAAAAATATAGAAACTAATTGTTCATTAATGATATGTTGTTATTATTATGTGTATCTATTTTACTTTATATCTCCTAAACATATGCATTTCACTACATAATCTTGAAGTGTAACTTTAATATATAACTGGGACTGTTAGCCTCAGGTTTTCAATGACAATGGGCTTCTGGTCCAGCTGGGCTAACCCAGTTAACAAATGTCAATGTATACATGATAAAAAAAATTATAACATTTTCCTATCGTATGTAAAAAGCTGAGTTGTCTGTATTCGAACCATGCACCAATTGCACACAAGGCTATAACTCTAACCATTCAGCTACCAAGGATATGGTGATAAGAGCTATACATTTCTATACAGCTCTCAGTTATGCTTAAGCACTGCTGAACACTGCTCTGCACCATGCAAACCTGCTTATCTATGCTTAAATGTGACCTTTCCTAACTTATTAAATGCATCCACTTTCTATTTTTAGATGTCTGGCATGTGTCTATTTCTAAGCACAGCACAACACAAACAGAAAAAAAAAATATTTACTTTATTTTATTTATTTTATTTTACATTTGTTGACCGGGCTAGTCAAGCTGGATATATGTCCATTTTCAGTGAAGACCCGGGGAGAAAAGCTCCACAAACAACAACCAAATAGGACAAGACAAAGATATTTACAATAGAAATTGGTACATTACAAAATTTATAACATATTACATACCTAGGATTTTATATTCTGTATTCCAGTAGGGATAAAACCTGATGTAAAAATAACCTAGATAGAACAGTAGTTTGAATTAATAATGGAAATTATATCTAATAGATACTAAGGTCACACAAAAAAATCAAAAGAAAAACACTAGTGTTAAATGAACAAAAGCAAAATACAAAGATACAATTATAGTGTTCAGTCTCACAGGAGTTGTGGTCTTATATGAAAATGGTTGGTCATTCAATAGTATATACATATTTACATGAGGAAAAATCTTCAGAATGGTCAAGCACACTATTATCAGTGAGTAAACACAAGATAATGTTCATAAGAGGCTAGGAATCAAGGGAGTCTAGAAAAGGGTAAGGTGGTTAGTCTGGGTTATCACAGGGGCATAGTCAGTGTGATTTGAGGTAGGGTTTGAGTTTGTTTTTAAATAGATTAACTGAGGATAGTGAGGTTAGCTGACTTGGGAGGCTGTTCCAGGCTTTATCTACTGTATTAGAGAACAGGGTGTCACCAGCTGAATTGTTGGATTTAGATATTTGTACAAGTAGTTTATTAGATGAGCGTAAAGTTTTGAGATTGTTATAGGGGGTGACTAGGGATATAAGTATGGGTGTATTTTGAGGAAGATACAGGATCTTATGGGCTACTATTAGTTGATTGAAAAGTATTAGATTTGGCAACTCTAACCATTCAAGATGATTCAGGTTGACACAGTGATAAGTTCTATAGGAGGACCCAGCTGCAAATCTGGCAACATTGTTGTAGGAGGATGACAGTTTACTCAGATTACTTCTGCATATTTTGGTATAGATAGGGTAGGCATAGAGCAGGATAGAGATAAGGTGGGTGCGAGCAATGGTGACCCTGGCTAGAGGAGTTAGAAAGGGTTTGATTCTGTAGAGGGAACCTAGTTTCTTATTTACTGTTTTTATGGTGTTATTAATGTGAGGTTCAAAAGACAAGTTATTATCTATTAGTACGCCAAGTAGTTTGGTGGTTGGCTCAGGAGATATTATAGTTCCATTATTTCTAGTAATAGTAAAGTTAAGTGGGGAGGTTCTGCGAGTGGGGGTAAATAGTAGCATTTTAATTTTTTTGGGTTTAAGATAAGACACCTTTGTAGGAGCCAATTTTCAACTGTGCTAAAGGTCTTTTGTGTTAGTGACTGAAGTTCTGATTGGGAAGTAGCAAAGCATATGAGTGTGGAGTCATCTGCGTATTGGATACAGTCAGCTTGTGGAATTACAGAATGGAGGTCATTTGTAAAGATGGAGAAGAGTAAAGGACCCAATATGGATCCTTGAGGAGCCGATAGGGCAACTGGGAGGTGGGAAGATAAAGTATTATCCCATAGTACAGCCTGGCGCCTATTATCTAGGTATGATTGGAACCACTGTATAGTAAGGGCATCCAATGACAGGTTTTTGAGTGTGTATAAGAGGAGGTGGTGGTTAACCATGCCAAATGCTTTAGACAGGTCAATAAAAAGAGCTGAGGATAGAGTATCATTATTACGATTACTATTAATATGGTTAGTGAAGGATAAGAGAGCAGAGGTGGTGCTATAAAATGGTCTAAAGCCATGTTGACAGGGTTCTAGCAAATTGTGATCAAGTAGGTAGGTTAACAGTTGTAAATGAATACATTTCTCCATTATTTTTGCCAAAGGAGATAGTATGGCTATGGGCCTGTAATTGGAGAACTCCTTGGAGTTACCACCTTTGTGCAGGGGGATAATGTGAGAGACTTTCCAGATTAAGGGGATAGTTCCTTCAGAGATAGTTCTATTAATGAGGATGGATATGGAGTAGGCTATGACTTTAGCAGCTTTTTGCAGGTATTCTGCATGTAGTAGATCTGCAGAGAGTGTGGTGGGTTTTAGTTTCTGGATGAGGTTAAAGATGAGTGATGTGGGCACTGGCAGAAAATGAAATAGAGGAGGATTATTGGTAGAGGTTGTGGTAGAGCATGAGGTGCTAGGGGATAGCTCGTTGGCTAGGGATTGTATAGTTTCAGTGAAAAATGTGTTAAATGAATCGGCTATTTGGATAGGATTGTTGTGATCAGAGCCAGAGGGAGTGGGAGTGCTTGAGTGTCTGGGGTGTAGGAGGTTATTAATGCCTAGCCAGAATTTTTGAGTATTATTTTGGTGGATTTGTTGAAGCTGGTAGTAATAGTTTCTTTTATCGGCTAATCTGGCTTTTTTTGTTTAATTTCTTAGCTGTCAGAATTGTAAGTGATCTGAGGGGATTTTTGTTGAACGCTATTTGGCCCATAGTTTATTTCTTTAGAGGATTTTTTGTTTGGTAGTTTTGGTGAGCCATGGTGCTGGTTTAGTTCTGATTCTAACTTTGCATAATGGGGCATGGCAATCGAAAATGGAAAGAAATTTCGAATTAAAGTATTTAATTGCATTATCTAGTGGAAGGTGCTTCAGGGGTGACCAGTCACAGGCACTTAGTTCAGTTTGAATGTTAGCTGGGTTAAAATTTTTGTTAGTACGAATAGTTCTGCAGATGGTTGAGTTTGGAACTTCAGTTTTAGATCTGATTAGATAGGTAAGCAAGTGGTCACTTATGTCCTCTGGGAGGGTGCCTGTTTTATAGTTTTGTTGGGGAGTATTAGTGAGCATCCAGTCAAGGGTACTTGATTTGTTGTTAAGTTTATTGGTACGGGTAGGGGATGTTATAGTTTGGGTAAAACCATATAGGTTGATATGAGTAGAAGGCAGCTCAGATATACAGGAGTTCCAGTTTATGTTAAAGTCTCCAAGTATAATGGTTTCTTGGTGGTAGTTGCTTGAGAGCCAGCTGAGGATAGCCTCTAATGTGTTGATGTTATTGCCTGGGGGAAGATAGACACAGATTAGATATATGGCTTTAGTTTTGTTAAGCTGAATCTTAGTTAGAAGAATCTCTGCATTGTTGGAAAGTGGAGGTTTGGGGTCTAGCAAGGTAACTTGTAATCCATTCGTATATATTATGGCTACGCCTCCACCTTTCTTAGTATTACGGTTAGGTCTCAGGATATTGTAGCCAAGGGGTAGAACTGCACTGTCTTGTATTGATGGATTAAGCCATCTTTCAGACAGACAGAGGATGTTAAAAGAATGTACATCTATAAGGGCATGCAGGTGAGCAACTTAATTATTGATGCTACGAATGTTAAGATGAGCTATCAGGAGAGAGATGGGGAGCTCTTTTTAGTGTTTAATACCAAAAAAAATTAGTTGAACGTGTTTCACTCTATTATTTAAGTGCCATCTGGCACTTTAACAGTGTAGGGGGTGTGTTACTCATCTGCGGACACTGTAACACGCCCCCTATACTGATTCTGTACTGTGTTTCACGGCTCTGTCTCATTAGAGCACCTTCATTAATACATAAGGAGTGCTGCTGAGGGGGAGCTGCAGACACAGCCACAGAACACTCCATGTAGGACTTAATTCCTACATGAAGTTTATTAAATCTGGGGGACAGTGTTTAGTATTGAATTAACTGCTATTAAGTGCAAAACTGTAGTAAAAATGCATCAAGTCATTTGAAAAAAAAACAACTAATATGTTGCCTTTTTTTCAGATATGGAGTGTCCATATTGCTATGCTCTGTGATACTACAGATAGTGCTACCAGTAGAAATGCAACAATTAATATGCATGCTTAAATAAAGTAATTCCTATGAAGTGTGGTGAAATATCATCAAGGCTAATTGGGTCATTATTGTGACACTAGGTGAAAACCAGTGAAGTGAACTGTGTTTTTACAAGGGAAGATTAAGTAATGCTAGGATCTGGAAATTTGTATTACTTTGTCAAAGTTCTTCTAGTATTGTTGTTGTTGTGTCTTTCGGCTTATCCTGGTTAGGGGTCGCCACAGCGGAACTCCAGTCCGCTAATGTTTGGTAGTGGATTTTTACGTGCCGAGTTAACAGCCCTGATGCACAATCTTCAATGAAGGCACACCCATTCATGCATGCCTCCACACAGAAGACACGCTAGCTGAGAATCAAAAGCGACAACGTCTTGCTGTGAGGCGACAAAGCTACCGCAGCACCACTACCGCGGCGAGTATAAAATCGGTAACAAGCCAAAAAGGAAGATAAATGTAGTGACAGAAACAGCATCCCTTAGACATGCACAAATTCAGACAATTCCAGGAAAACTGTTGCATTCTGTAGATGTTATCCTTGATCTGATTCATGATGAATTATTAGGAAAATAGTTTTCGTATTTCAAACCACAATGAGGGAGGGAGAAACTATCAACACAGCATGCTTGACTGATATACTTAAGAAAAAGGTGAAGAAGCAAGCAGCTTGATACGCTCAATCAGAATATGAAGACATTCAAAAAGAGATTCAGAACAAAACAAGAAGGTGTGGGTGTAGAAAGTACAAAAGGAGAGTGAATTTGTTAGAGAGAAAAAAAGGATCTCCTCTGCTATTTGAAACATGCTGTAATGATAGACACATAAGAAATGCAAATCTATAAGAGATCTCAGTATATGAACTGAAAGTGAAATGAAGTAAGAATTAATACAAGTCAGCACAGACACTTACAAGAAGCTTTATCACACTTAAAGTTTGCCTGGAAGGACATGGAAGATCATACAAGCATGGACTGAGACAGCCCGGTCAGAGCTAATGTGTAAAATTATACTTGAAAGTTTAGAGTTACAATTGGGGCCTAGATGAGGCCTACAGCCTGGGATTTTTTACGATAGTCTGTGCTTGGAGTGGATGAGAGGGCATATAGTATTATTTGATAGAAAAATAATATTTTTCCTGTAATTTTATAAAAAATAAACGTGTTCTATGGAACTCTTCCCTCAAATGTATCCTTGGACTTTACAATGTGTGTGCATATACATTACTGGGTTTACTCACACATTCACAAGTGCAATCACACACACACACACACACACACACACACACACACACACACACACACACACACACACACACACATACACACACAGTGTGTGTGTGTGTGTGTGTGTGTGTGTGTGTGTGTGTGTGTGTGTGTGTGTGTGTGTGTCAATATATCTATCTATATATATATATATATATATATATAGATACATATATATATATATATATATATATGTATATACTGTATATATATATATATATATATATATATATATATATATATATATATATACATATATAGATATAGTTCCCATTTTATTCATCAAATTTACATTTGATTGAATGTGAAATAACCAACACCTCGTTAACGAAACACCACTTTGCCAAAACCTCAGTATGCCAAGTTCTCTTTAAGCAAAAGTGATGCTGGTAGTTCAAGAGACAGAAACAAATATGAGTACCCATTGTGCTGCATGGCGGGTATGCCTGTAGGTTGAAATATATTCAGCTTGGTGAAAAGTTATTTTATTGCTCTTGTAGGTTGTAGATGGAGATCGCACTACAGGAAGTATCAGAGAACCCACCCATGTTCACACTGTAGTGCGATCTCGGAGTTGGTATATATATAATTTACAGGGCGGTGCATGGGGGCTTGCCCCCGCAGCAAAAATATTGGAGAAAATGTGTGGTTCTGTTTTTATATTTTCAATGATTGCGCTTTCAGGGATTTGTTCTTTGGCAAAGTGAAGTTTCATAAAAATTAGGTTTTAGGTGAGTGGAGTCAGTTATTTCACATTCGATTAAATGTAAGTTTGATGAATGATAGTAGACCCATATATATATCTATGAATATATATATATATATATATATATATATATATATATATATATATATATATAGGAGCACTTTACATGCTCGAATTACTGAAAGCTTGAATTGCATATGGTTGAGACCATATGCTTGAGCTTTCATTAACTCAAATGTGTAAAGTGTTACAAAATACACAGAGGCAAGGACCCCTGTATGCTCTGTGTGTAAGTAATGTTTTCATTGTTTTTGCGATGTTGATAGGAAACGGGAAATCTCCCATTTTGCACTGCCACATACAGCGCAAAATGGTAGCTTTCCTTTTTCCCCACTGTAGCACGATCTTGGAGTTGGTACATTTAAGTAGAGGTGCTGTGGGGTGCAGGGGGGTGAAGCCCCCCTGCAAAAGTGATGTTTGACTTTTTTATTTTTTTTTTTACATTTCATTTTAGGAGTTCGAGTTTCCGAAATTCGAACTTATGGTCTTGACCATATGAAGTTCGGGTTTTTGGGAATTCAAGCTTGTAAAGTGAATCTATATGTAGATATATATATATATATATACATATATATATATATATATATATATATATATATATATACATATATATATATATATATAAAAAAAAAATATATATATATATATATATATATATATATATCGTATTTACTCTTGTCCTTGTGGGTTAGTTTATGGCTAAAAGTGTGAAAGTGTGTGAGAAGGACCATTTCAATTGCCCAGTTAACTAACAAATAAATTATATAATTCCTTTTCTTCCTGATCAATGGTATGCCAACTAAGGATACACCCACACATTTTTACCAATATGTCAAAATCTGATACATGCTGCTCCATTCAGGCCATGTGTTCTGTGTTCACAGAATTAAAGTTACTTTCCTAAGAGCTACATGAGAAACATTAATAATATCATAGTATCTGCAGAAAGGAATGGACTTAAAGGACCTACAGTTGTTAAAGATTGTAAAAGAAGCTAATCAGGCACAAAATTGTATTTATTCTAATTGGAGCAGTTGGAAACATGTTCAGTCCAATCTGCAAAATGAAGTCATTCAAACCAACAATGAAAATGTAACAGCAAGATCAAAGACTACAGTGACATATGCAAGTCACGCCTGAAAGAGACATTAAGGAACCAGCAGGTAGCAGGCCTACTCAGGCAGCAATTCCAAGTATATAAAAAATGACCGAAATATAGAGCAACGATCAGGTCAGGAACCAGAATTCAGGACTGATTTATGGTAACACTTCTACAGTTAAATAAGTACAGAGGGCTTCATGAATTAATGACAGCAAGGGGTAGATGATATTTTGTTCCATGCAGAGTTTAACTAAAATATAGGGAGTGTTAAAGTGCAGTTAGAAAAATTTTAATGGTAGTTCATAGAAGGTATCCTGCCTCTCCTATGTCAGTTGTACAAACTCTGTTACATTTCATGTCTTGTATTTCTTTACTCTTTGCAGTTTACAGGATGTTGTCTATGCAACACTGAGAGCTGTTATGCAACACTGTCTCTGCTAGCTTATGTATGTTTTCACAAATGACTATAAAAAGCCCCGAACAAATAAAACCAACTGCAGAAAAGTGGAAATGTAGGGACTGGTCCTCCCCAAGCCAAACACCAGACACAACGAAGTGATGAAATAAAACTTTAAGCCTTTATTGATAAATGTTCAATGTGAGCGCTTTTGTTTAATAAAATATAAACTTCCTCAGACCTACTATAAAAGGCCCGCTAATTACCCAAAATTCACTTTACTTACTATTTGCACAAAAGCTTGCTTGCCTCCTGAGTCTCTAGCAATTAGGGAATTTTGTAATATTTATGCTTGTGATCACTGTTTCAGAAACTTGACTATCAAAGTCAAGGAAACTACATAACAGGATTCTTGCAACTTTATGAATTTTAGTTTTTCAGTCAGTTTTTTTCTTCACCAGGATAAGGATGTCTGCAATTAAAATAGCATCCATATGCATGATGAAGGCAAAATGCACAAACACATGCAGACACACGCACACACACTTGAGTGTGCTGTCATGCTTACACATATGAATACAGTCACACACTCAAACTGCATGGATAGTTGCAAACGCAAACACATGGATGCGCATGCAGACACACACACATACTTGCACCTGTTTATTCTTACATAAATACACACATACACAGATGCACACACATTTCCACATGTATATACCCATACCAATCCACACAGGCACATACACACACACACACACACACACACACACACACACACACACACACACGCACACGAACATATGCTCATTCACACTCTCAAATGTAAGTACATACACATGCATATACTCATGCACACTTCCAAATATAAACCCACACACACATGCCCGCACACACATACACACACACAAAGACACATGAGTCTATGTCATATAATTGAAGGTTCAGCTCCGTGAACCTCCATTTGTTGAATCAAAAAGAGCAAACGTTCACTTAAGCAAACATTCATATCAGCGAATGTTTTAAACAGGGAATGGAATTTGTTTGTCAGCATTAGGAAATTTGCCCTCTTCTCCATTGTAGTGTGATCTCAGAGTTAGTATATATTAGGTAGGGGTGTGTGGTGCATGCAGCCTCCCAAACTTTGAAATGTGGGGGGCGAAGACCCCCACCTGGGTATGTTTGACATACTGTGGTGTGTGTGACAGTCATGATGTTGGGCAACTAATTCCATCCCCTGTTTAAAACATTTGCTGATGTTACCATTCGCTTAATTGAATGTTCACTCTTTTCATCTCAATGAACAGAATTTAGTGGAATTGAACATTCAGTTATGTGACATAGATCCAAGACACACGTGCACATTTGCAAATGTGTGTTTACACACTCACATAGATGTGCAGATGCTCAGAAATCTGTGCGCATTCACATATACTCACATGCAAAAACAAACATAAGCTCTCCCAAATGTAAATGCATACACAAGTAAGCACTGTGAGATGCATGGAGTTTCCAGTGTGCAAATTATACAGACCTTCCTCCAGGCAGACTGTAGTCAATACAGTGCTCAGTCTCTCCTATCCTATTGCAGTCGATGCATCATTGATTGGATTGCATTGTTGAACACAGATCAATAGTGCTTGTGGAACTCCAATTGCTATATAAAAGAACTGGTCACCACCAAAAGAATTTTTTCACAAAAGCATACGGTAAGGACAGACTGCTCACAGAAATAGCCAGACAGGTTATTCAGAACAACTTGGTCTAGTGATAACAATAATGAGAGTAAAACATGCACCTTTTACTGTATGTGTTTACATCATAATTTTTGAATAACCTACATTGGTTTTGTGCATGCACCATATGCTTTAAATTGCCTATATACTTTGTATGAGTGCCACCGTGTGCCCTGGGTCATGTCTGAAAAGGGCGATCGTCTTAACCAGACAACTTACCTGATTATTAAATTAGATAAATTAATAAACAAAACCTTTATTTCTAGTACTGTAGTCTAAAACTTTAAACAACAGTTGTTATGTCACACTTTCCAGAACTGATGATTTTTTTCAAAAATGTATGTACTTTTTTTTCCAAAAATACATCCGAAAGCATATACCCACAAGTAGTAATCAAAAAATGATAAACCAATGAAAGAAATATTACCTCCCCAACCAGTGATTAAATCTGAATACCATATTACAGTGGTATTGAGCTTTAATCATTGGTTGCAGTGTTAATATTTCTTTTATTTTTTTTTTCTTAGGTTCGTGTTGAAATTACAATGTTTGTATAGAAATGTATCTCTGCATCTCTATATTGTACTGTATCTAAATTTATCTCTTCTTTATATTGTGATATTCTCATCTGGAAAGGTCCATTGAGATTGGTATACTGCCTCAGTAGACAGATATAAAATAAAATAAAGCCTGGGATTCTTCAACAATCGTGTAGGCTTTGCATGAACCCTACGTGATTTAAGCAGATTAGTGCAATGCACAGCACCACTCACTGAATATGCATGTTGCTCATCACACTTACACATTTATAAGCACCTTTTTGTGGCTAGGAGCAGTGTTGGCAGTCATGAAAAGATAACTCCAACAAGCGCTCGCAAGTACGGCAGGTGCAAATGGCCGAAACACCAACTAAAATCAGCAAAATAGCCAGCACCAAAGTGTTAAAAGCACACTTTTTATCAGCAAATAAATTGTTGCTCCAACTATTCCATTTAATTCATACCAATTTCAGCATCATTGCCTTCCCCAGTGAACAAACCATATTAACAAGAACCACAAGCATGACAAGCATATATATAACTAGGTATTTACTACACCCTTCCTGTTGCCCAATAAGGAGCATGCCCCCACCCACTCATAATTGGTCATTTAGACCAGGGGAAAAAAGACCTCCTAGCCTAACAGTCCACTTTTTTTCTTTTTAACTAAGGCTAGAATGCCAACCGGCTTTATTACTCCTGTCCCCCTGAATCTTATCTATGACCGTGAACATGAATTTAGCAGATTTGTGGGACCTATGGTGTCTGTATAGGGCATTAGTCATTCATTTGTTACCGACATCACTAAAATGTTCTGACATACGTGTTCATAAGGGATGGGAAGTTTGACCTATATTGAAGGTGGAACAAGTACAGCAGGCTCAATACACTACTCAGTTTGTTCCACAATTAGCAAAAAAGTTTATGTCATAAACCTGACCAGTATTCTTATTGGAAAATTGTTTAGACTTTAACATAAACTTACAGAAGGTACAGTGCCCACAAGGGAATGATCCCAGCAGTTTGTCCCCTGTGATTGTTAACTAGTAACTCAAAGGGACCCTTATACTACCATGTTTATAGTGTGAAAAGTATGATCCCAGGGTCCTCCCCCTCTAAAATGAATACTGACACCTAGAAGGCAGCAGCTGACTCAATTTTTCAATAGCCAATAATATATTCCAGTTCTTGGATACCACATTTTTGAGTATATTAATATTTTGTCCATCGGTAGTTACTAACCTAATATTATTACACTCCTCATTCAGTGTTTTGTTATAAATTATTAGATAAGCAAGTGTTGTATATTCATGTACATCCTAAACAGTAATATAATAACACTCAAAATAAACAAGTAACAAATGACAATACAGATTTGATGGCATTTCAGTAGTTCAAGGTCTCCATTCATAAATGGAGTGCATCTACTGCATGATTATCCTGGGCAGGCTCACAAGAAATGCCAGTGAACACTGCCATAACAGCATGCAAACAACACAAACATACAAGAAAGTGTCCTAAAACAAACCCAATCACACTTTATGATGATCTTGTTTAATGTCATGCAGTAAGAAATGTTATGTAAGGTATTGTGTCATATAAAGCTCTATAGTGTGAAGGAAAGAACTGTAGAAATACATAAATGTTTAGCTGAAGATATGCAATGCAGATGATTATTGTTTGGAAATTAAGTAATGCCTGTGGGCAATCAATGATGTATTCAACATTTTCATCTTGTTAGACTCAAACACATGTCAGGACAAACATCAGAGGGTTGTGTATCAACCTCTGATGACAGAAAGAGGCATAGTCTGTGTGTTTGATGAGCACATTTGAGGGGCTTACAGCACTTTCCTATTGCAATGGGTATGAATCCCCTACCATGGAGGGTGATGCCTTAAAATGTGTCCCTCTGAGTGTGCCATAAATACTTTCTTTGCCTAAGACACTCCTATGTAACACACTCATCTGACAGACAGATGTTACCAGATTCAAACCCCTGCCTATCATACCAGCACTCTGCAGAGCTGTGTATTGACTGTGGCCACCATAGGACATAGCAATGGAGCTTTCCACTTAATGTGTGAAGTAAGAAAGGGCTCTGTGGAACATGCTATAAGTATGTAGCACTATATTACAAATAACAAGATAGGTAGGGGTTCTAATCTCAGCACTGGCAACTGTGTGTGCGTGTGTGTGTGTGTGTGTGTGTGTGTGTGTGTGTGTGTGTAGTTGAAAGCACTAGGGTAGAAGGTTGCCATAATGGTCAAGGTATTTACCTTACAGATACAAGGCACATGGTTTGATTCTAACACAGGGTATTTGGGTAGGCTTAAGTGGCCCACAAGGGCAGTTATCCTTGTACCAATCTTAAACCTTAAATTTGATGATAATTTGTACAATAATATTATGTGAGAATAATGACAAGAAGGTAACTATGTTAATGTTCACACTACTGTGAGCAGTGCAGTATCAATGTTTATTTGTCAAGGAAGTGATTTCTGTTGTTTTGTACACACACTGTCCCAGAAATGAACCACAGCCTATCTGTATAGATATACTATACAAGTCATTGATAAATGCATGTGCTTCAGAAAAACTCACACCATGATAGTCATGGAACAACTGTTTTACTACCAGGAAATCACGAGTTTACATTTTTTCTCCAAAGGAAAATTTGAGGAAAGCAACGTCACACAGTGTTGCTTGCATAATGTCAGTACATTCACATAATGCTGCCCCATGCTGGAAGTGAACAGCAGGCTATGTAAGTCAACTGACTAATGGCATGTGGATGAGTCACATGCATTGCAGTGAAAACCTTAACTTAGCTCTGAGACTCCAGCTGTGTAAAGTCATTACATTATATGACTGAGTTGCAAACAATTTGTGTGAGATAAAAGGGATGGGGAGACCTCTCCCACTGCAAATGCACACATTATAACAGTTTTGGATGCCATTCTTGCATACCAACAGAAAGACACACAATGCTTACAGTCACTCAGTGTGGATTTTGAACACCAGTCTGTGTGACGACAGAAGCTACATGATATTGTGAAGAACGAATGCACCATGGTGCAAGTGTTACTAAAATCATGAGACATTTGGTTATTTGAAGATGTGACATTATGTTATTGCTGCAAGGGATATCTGTGCCTGTAATTTCTTTACAATACTGTTACTATAGGTCTATTTCTCATACAACATTGCCTGCTGTTAGGTATACCCAAACACACATGATGCACAATGTGGTCATCACTGTGATGGAATAATGGCAATCATGCACAATGTGTAGATAATCATGGATTTAAACAAATGCCTTACTATTGCAACAGCATATAGAACATTGTCTCATTTCCTCATGCCTTGGGAAAAGCCTTATTAATTCTCTTCTCTTAGGAAAGCCAGATTTCATCTAGTGGCATTATCATTATCCAATAAAGCATGTCTGTATGAAAAATGTGTAGACATTCTTGTAAACGGACATCTCCAGCCATGCATGTATACAGAAGATAGCTGGGTGACAACATTGCTACCTAACAGGCACTCTCATAGTTATACTAACAGGTGAATGTAAGGATTAATGGCTAGATTTGAACTGACTACCTAAGGTCACAAGTTGCAGAACACTGTCTGACTCACATGTGCCATATGACACAATGGTTTACAATTGCAACAGTGCACATTTAAATGGATGACATTACCATTGATTAATAGGGTGATGTTTTACAAAGGAAAGGAGGTGGTTGAAGAGGATAGTAGCAAAGCTATACATACAATATGCATTAACAGCCTTCTTTGAAAAGCATGACAGACAAACACACACTCAAAGTAGTCAGTCATTGCTGGATTCAAACCTCCTGCTTATTCATTTATACCATTTACAGAAAACAGTATCAACAGCCAATGCCACAGGATAAGTCATACTATAACTGTAGTGTATTTCTTTTCTGAAAGCATGATGTAAACATTGTGTTTCCAAAACTGGATACTGCCTGGGTAATAGCAATTTACAGAGTAGCCCTCTGCCAATGAAAATACATCTTTTAAGTGGAACTTTACTGAAGAGGTTTTGCCACAGCGCCAGTTGTACATGACAGTACACAGTCACACTATTTAGCCAATGTTAAATTCAAAACCCCTACCAATCTAGCACATAATCTAGAGAATACAATGTCATGCGATAAATCTGACTTTTATAGTGAAAGCAAGCACATTTGTTCAGGATGCTATATGCAAATGAGATTGAAGACAGACACAGACAAGTTCATCACACAAGTCTAATGTTTATAGTGAGAGAATGTACTTAAGGAAGGATGGCCTCATCAGTGAGTTGCACAGGATATTTTTGTGGTAAAAGTGGTATAACAGGATGGAGGAGTCCTCCCCCAGGTTAAATTCTTCCCCTGAGTGGAACGTGATGCAGAATGTCTGTTTAGGAAGCCACATACACACACACACACAAGTTCATTACTGTGAGATTTAGACCTCCTACCTAAATAATTACATACTTTAGAGAATACAGTATTAGCACAAGTGCCACAGAAGAAGGCTGACTCTTAAGGGGAGACAGTGTGCAGTTTTGACAGGATTACTTCACTATTTTGTTGCAGAGAAGATATTTACATTAAAAGTAGGATAAAGTGCAGAGGGAGATATGTCCAAAGTTAAATTCTTCTTCTGAATGCAGGTGGACACAGCACATCTATTGTTTGGACTTTACTTACCTGTCACTGGACCCAGAAGCACACATGTTCATCACTGTGTGATTCTGTGATTCAAATTACCTCCCTAATTAGTTACACAATCTAGATAATACAGTATTAGCTGCAAGTACCATAGGAGAAGTCTTACTCTTAAAGGGAGCCAGGGCAGTTTTGTCTGGATTACCTCATCAGTATACTGCAGAAAAGATGTTTGTGTTAAAAGTGGGATAAAGTGCAGAGGAGACATGTCCAAAGTTAAATTCTTCTCCTGAGTGGAAGGGGACACAGGACATCTATCGTTGGGACTTTAATTACTTGCCAATACAACCACACACAATCTCACTACTTCAAATCATATTCAAATCACCAATCTAACTAGCTGCACAATCTAAAGAACAGAGTATGAACTGCAAGTGCCACAGGAAATGTCTGACTTTAGTGATGTGAAAATGCACATTTGTGGATATTACATCTTCCTGTCTGGAACATCAGCTACTGTGCACCATATGATTGTAGACGTGTGAGTGTACTGGCCAATGCAACAGCATTGTGGTTGTCCCATGTAATTTCATAGTTTTCTGCAACAACAATCTGCTGTTATTCATGTGCATTGCATTACTGTGAGTGATGTGTACCTGTTTCACAGTATGGATTGTCTACAACAACTGCAATTGCTAAACAGTGGATTCTCAAGCAAGCAGTCATGACAATTCATACTGGGATGATTGCATGTTAATAGTAGCCATTTATCATGTCACTGTCCATTGTCTTGGCTCATGCTTGCATAATGTGCAATGACAATACAAGCAGACACTTCCTAAATACGGCAGTGCATTCTGAATAGCGCTGATGGATTCTATGTGAAAAAGGTTACACAAGATTATAACAAAGTTACAAGTGTAACCATTGGAGTGCAGACATACATTAACAGATGGAATTAATTGAACCACCATCATTCTGAAAATCAGATACCTTGTTTTCAAAATTCCATTAACAAATACAGAAGTTATACAACCTCCTCAGATAATTATTTTGTTTATTTTTTTTTAATCCGTCAATGAAGCACACACTGGCAAGCAAATTTGCGCAGCTGATGGCAATGTGTTAACACATGTGTAATCATATCATGAAGGGTTAAACTGTGAATGGGAATTAGCAGTAGTCTGTGGTGCTCTGTGGCAACCTTCATGCAAATAAGCAGTATACACAGACAACCATGCCTCAGTTTAATGGGATACAAACATAGATGTGTTATGGTCATGTTTCATGTGTGATGATTTACACACTTATCATGACAGTTGTAGTTTTTCACTCATATGTATGGTACTGGTGTATTATGAAACACATGACAGATGAAACATGTTATTGCTGATGGAACCATAGCTTATGGAAACCGTTTTGAATCAAGGGAGTTTATTTGAAGACAGAGAAGGTGTAGGAAGAGGTGGATATTTGGAAACAGTAATATATATGTGTATATATATATATATATATATATATATATATATATAGACATGCTAAGAGATGAGATTATGGTTCATTTCTACACATGTTTGTGTTCTTTTGTATTATTTTGTATTTTCTGACCTATATAAATTTACAAAATAAAACCTATGTCTTTTTCTAATGCCTCCGATTATATTCACAATGAATGACAGCAACAAACATTAAGATGCAGAAATTTGTACATACTTTGAAACTTGTACACTTCAGGTTTATTGCTATGTGCAATAAAGTGTTTCCAATATGGATGAAGATGATGTAGGAAAGTAGAAATATAATGAGGACATAAGGAGGATACTGTTATCTGACAACATATGCAGTACATTTACACACATAATATTAAGATGTTAAAACATTAAGTGTATGATATACATCTGGATTCAAACCCTTGGCAGTATAAACTAAAAGTATACAAACAGGAGGATTTTCCCAGGTCAAACACATAGAAACTCATGGATTGTTAAGTTAACAACAGATTCAAGCAAGGGGGAATGTAGGCATTAGCCTTCATCACTGCAAGGACAGGTGAATCATCCCATAAGGTACAGTATATATGACATCTATCAGCCTGATACACACAAGCTGTCTCACAATAATACTATCAGTCTGTATTTTTGTAGTGCAGTGGGCCTAAGCATATTTGGTTGACATTTACTCTGCTAGTCTGCTTAAAATTAAAATCTTCAGTTTTTCCCATAATATGTTAAATGCCATTGACCATAACTAAGCATTGGTGTCTGATACCAACCTCTGCACAAATGCTGAGGGCAAAAAGCAAAGGCTTTTTGATGGGTCATTTCTAGCCATGTGTATTGAGTGTGATTCTGTTTTTTGAATTGATTCTAAACACACAGAATAGTGGTAAAAATGGTGGGGGGGGGGGTAAAGCAGAGGGTAGGCCGCAGGGGAAAGACTACAGGAGTTTGCAGGATGGTGTTGTGATTGCAACACAGTTATCAACTTCTTCACAACATAAATGCAGAATTATACACAGAATTTCATGGCATTGGAGAGTCATCACACTGGGAGGGGGGTGACAACAACAGAATAATGTTGTGTAGTAAACTGGACCAAATTATGTGTGTCAATAATTCACATAGGTGAAGTGGAGAACTATGTGTGGGGTGTAATTTTTTTCTGGGAGAGGTGCCTTTTTTTTGAGAGAGAAGAATGTTGAGGAAGGTGCTTAGGAATGTGATGGTCAGGTAGGTAGGGTGGATTTGGAAGCAGACACAGACATGCAGGACATACAAGACAGACAGAGATGGTGATGGGCATAAAAGGTTGGGAAACACCATGATTAGGGATAGGTAGGTAACAAAGTGGCATCCACATCAAGCTTGAGAACAGTGAGAATCTAGTCCTCACCTTAAGAAATGTCATCGCTGTCTTCTGTGTCAACATCCTGGATCAATGCCAGATGTGGCATTATTCTGGTAATATGATGCAGGACATTTTCAATCTTGCCAATTTAGTCATTAAAGCCTCACTCCATTATGCCTTCCTCCAGCCCTATCAGCTACTGATGGGTGACAAAATTGCCACCTCCACTAGCATTGTTCCTGGATGGTAGCACTGAGCCAGCAACTGGGGTAGATCTACCTGACATAGATGGAGAAGGTAGGGGAGGAATTGTGGAGGCAAGGTTTACAGGATGTGACCCAGTTGTGCTGGGTGTCTGTGTTGTCTGTGGTGGTACCACCACAACTACCTCTAGAGATATGGGGGGATGAACGGTAGTGGTCAGTCTAACTCCCTGTGCTGATGGTCATTTTGTGTTCAGCAGCAATGTATTAAAAAAAAAATATATATATATATATATATATATATATATATATATATATATATATGGTGTGTGTGTGTGTCTGTCTGTGTGTGTGTGTGTGTGTGTCTGTGTGTGTGTGTGTGTGTGTGTATGTGTGTGTGTGTGTATAAATATATATATATATATATATATATATATATATATATATATATATATATATATATATGTATGAAAAAAAGAAAAACAAACAGAGTGTAGGGTGGGTGGGAGACAGTAAAGAGATAATTTGATCAATAGCATGTCACATTATTTTTTATTTCAATATGACATATAAATATGTACACCTTGGCCATATCCATATATAAAGGAAAGGCATTACAGTGCTTTAAAATCAGTCAGTCACTATGGTATGATATGACAAACAGAATCATTCATTTGACTATGTCATAGTGGAAATATTCTTTCTAATATAATAACTACATTTGCATCCATAGAGCTCCATGTTGTTATTTGCTTGCGTTACTTGTTTCTATTTTCTCAACTGACTTGATGCAAAGGCATGTTGCTGTTTTTTTTTTTTTTAACAAAATGCTGTATTTTGACCTTACTTATGGATTGCATTTCAGAATATACCAATTGCATTACTGTCTGCACTGTTTGTCCCTTGCTCGTGGCATAGGCATGTATATCAGTTATTTTTCCATTAGAAATGTTTGTAAAGAGTAGCATGACAATATGGAAAATTTTCTTTGGACATCTGAATAGTTATTTAAAGAGTGTTGTATCACTTAGTAGCAAAGTCAGGGGTTTTAAATTTGTAGTCCAGAAAATGTGTTAAGCCTGTGATATATACCTGAGGGCCCTCCACACAAATGGACATCCGACAACAGTGCCAGCCATTTGCAATGTAAAAGTGTACATTGCTTTTGTTAATGCTGTAATATACTACTCAGCTACACACTTGTTGCCCTCCTTGCGTAACTTGTACACTTGGTTTTCCTTTACTTTCATTTTTTTTTTTTTGGGGGGGGGGTCTGTATTTACTCATGTGTACTAATAAGGACCTTTAGTTTTTTAATTATTTTGTACATAATGGATGTATACATTCATACATATTTGTTTTGTTAACAACCACTTGTGTCTTAATTGCATATTTTAGACTTATTTTATGTTTCATCTCATTTAGGGATCTGGCACCCAAGACATCTACACACTGTAAAATGCAACACAGTGATGCAGAGAATGAACTTATCATCCAGCCAGTTCATTGACATGTCTCCTTCCTCTTAGAAAGAGGCAGAGGTGACACATATTCCTGTGATTGTGTCTGGGGGCAGATGGTCAGGTATGTTAATGGTGTAGGAGGCCATGACCATACAGATCAGAAACACTGACACAGGGTCAGTGACATGATAATGTACATGATATGCAGGGCAGGTGCAACTGTCCGGGAACATATGGCTATGGGGGGGGGTCTTGCTAACAAACCACCAGTGGCTGAAACTGAGGAGTTCCTTTCCACTTTCAGAGATCTCCACATCCTCAGCAGTGGGTTCACACAGAATCATTATTGTTGGTTTTGGCATGGGAGACAATACAAGTGTATATGCTGCAGAACTTTTAAGTATGCAACACAATTCTATAATTCATACTCAAATCTTTGGTTGCAGACTTACCCTCATGCATCCCCCCACTACCACCGCATGACACTGATGATGGCTGTGCCCTGCCATTTGCACATTTTTCATTTATTTATGGTTGCATATCTGTGTGGGAAAATTAAATGCTTGATGCACATTATTGGGCAAAGTCCATAGCTGGATATTGTAAACATGACTCATAACTATTAGTCACATTACTGGACACATGACAGATATCTCTTCTTATGGACATATAACAACTTGCATATGGGACAAGGCAGTTATCTAACTCTTTTTCTTTTTGTTTGTCAAACAGGTTACACACTTACCTTTGGCCTCAGGTAAGGGCAGAAGAAGTTGCATATTTCCTTTAATGTTTCCCTGTCTACCCAGTATTGCTCTACAATTTCTGTATCATGCAGTTCATAATAAGTGAAACATGGTATAAACACCCGTCTTCTTCCTGGCAGAGGTCTGGTAGCAACAGCAGCAGCACCTTTGTTTAAAGCTAATTGCATATACAGGTTAATGATGGCAACAAACAACCCATAACATTTTTTTCTAAGAGCAATCATGGGCATAATGGCTTTCGAGGTAAATGGCTGCACTAAATGTATATGATTGCTTTATAGGTTACTGAATAGCTCCACCATGTTGGTTTTGTTCATTAATATGTAATTTGGCTACTTATTCTTTCATTAGCATATTCTGACATTTACCCTTGTCTTTGAAGCTCTACACTAAGCTGCACTTAGTGTAGCCATTCATAAATCCATCCCAAAATAAAATAAATTCCAAGGACCATAAATGCAGTAACTGGACTAGCGAGGTTCTATTCACAAATGTCACAACGTACAATCTAAAGCAGATAAACACAAAAGCCAGAAGAAGTAGCTGGATTGAACCCACTCAAAGTAATGCAGGCAACAAATCACCATACAGTTGTAGAATGTAGAATCCACTTTATTAACTTCAGAACATAAAAATTCAAGGATGAGCGCTTTCGTCCAGAAAGATCTAGACTTCATCAGACAATTTACCACACATAGTTACTTCCTTTTTATACAGTTCAAACAGGAAGTTCCACCCAGTTATGAACTCATCAATTATGTCATTAAAAGCACAATATTTACAGTCACTGAATTTAAAAAGCAGACAAAATATACAAACTGAAAAAGTACATGGAACACACCACCCTAAAAACACACTATATAAAAGCACTGCTTCATAAAATGACAATGTACAATAAATATTTAAATATGTTGAATATGTAAAAACAAAAAATATGTGTAATTAAATACTAAAAACTAGATATAGTAGAAAATGTTAAGATAAATAAATACACATTAACATAATAAATACTGACCATGTGAATTATTTAAAATGTTAAAATACATAATGAGAAATATATAACTATATATATATATATATATATATATATATATATATATATATATATATATATATATATATATGTGTGTGTGTGTGTATTTTTTTTTTTCGTTCCAGTGCCTTCAGTTTTAAAATTGGGCTAATGGAAATATGCTCATTCAGGCATGGCCAGTTCACAGCATTCAAACGTAATTGGCAGCATAATTCTCTTTTCTCAAGTAATAGTGACCATGCACCACCCCTCATGTTGGTACTGATATTATTTATAATAAAAATTGGAACTTATGGTCATTGTACTCCAAAACATATTTGCTAAGAGAATTAGTTTCTTTTTCATTCCTTATGTCATATAGGTGTTCGTAAATGCGATTTTTTAACTTTCTATCAGTCTTGCCTATGTAAAAGCAAGAACAGGTGGTACACATGGCACAGTAAATCACTTTCTCCGAGTTACAATTATATTTCTGATTGATTCGGATTTCGATATTATTGATGTAACTGCAATAATTACATCTGCCACATTTGTTTATAGAACCTGACCTGTGGTTTGAGTAGGAGTTACTGCTCTCAAATACGTTTTTCATATTCTTGCCTTTCCTATATACCATAATAGGTTGCAGTCCTATTAATGGTCTGATGTTCTTATCATGTCCCAAAATAGACCATTTTTTTGTGAAGATGTTTCTTAGTATGTAACTATCTTGAGCGAATACAGTGATGAAAGAAGTCTTATAATCATTCTTACTTGCAACAATGTTAGTTTCTTGATTATTGGTGGAAGGACCACTGTCAATCATATTACAAAAAAGAAAACGTACATAAAACCCATGCTCTCTCTTGTTAACCACCTCAATCATTATATCACTAACAAACTTACAAGGCTAGCCTCCTTTTTGAAACATACTTTTTAAGTTGTCACATTCATCTAAAAATTCATCAGTACCAGATACCATACGGCTGCACCCACGAACTGTCCCTTAACTGTTGCTTTCTTTTGTCTGACTGGGTGTGTGCTAGAAAAATGCAGTAGTGAGTTCGAATACATGCTTTTCCTAAATATTTTTGAAACAAACATCTTATTTTCATAATCTTTTTCCAGTAAGATGTCTAAAAAGGAAATTGTGTCAAGGTCTCTGATGTAGGTGAAACTTTCAATGTTATTGGTACTGATAATCCTTCAACTAGCAACTTTGGTCAGGTTTTTTTAGACACTGAAGAGCTTCCCTCCCAAGATGCTCAGAGCATCTGAGGAACAAGGGTCCCCAGGGGAACAACAATTGGGATACGGGCCCGATGAACAGGAACAACCATTGGAACAGGGGAGGGATGGTGAACAGAGGGGGGAAGAGGTACAAGTCCTAGAACAACAGGATGTAAATGTGACTTTAACTAACTTGTTGCATTTACCACCAAATAATTTAGGTGATGATATGGACCATTTACTCCCACCCTGTCACATAGTTACCAACACTTTAGGTGACTTTAGTATATATATATAATTTTTCCAACATTGCTGTTAATTCTGAACATTATGATTTGTTTGCCAAAGGCTTTACCTTTGTACCCCCACAGCCCATAAATGTTTCTAATACTCTTATTGATTTAAGAATGTATACACAAAAGCTGAACTTGAATATTCTTTTTAACAATTATGCACCTGGCTCCTTTGTCAACTCTTTAGCCATCTTAAGTACATATAACCCTCCACTGCATCTCATTGCCCAACTTATTGAGAACATATGTGAGTTAGATATATGTAACTCTAAGCTTTCTAGTAGGAACTCTAATATGAATGATAAAAAGGTAATGGACGAAATAAAAATATTTTCACACTCTATTAGAATTATGAAACCTGATAAAGGTGGAGGTATTGTCTTAATGGACTATGAGGATTATAACAAGAAAATGCTTTGTATTCTATAAGGAAAAGCATATTTAAAATCATCCATTAATGAACTGATCACTTCTTACCAGCATATAAAGAATGAACTCCAAGATTTATTTATAGAGGGTTCAGTTTCTATTGATGTGCTTAATTTTCTATCTGTTCCCTAGCCTAAAATATCAGTCAAGTTTGGGCTTCCAAAATTGCATAAAAATCTTAGCCAACCACCCATGCGACCTATTGTAGACTCTAAGGGGTCCATTACCCACCCCCTTGCAAGATATCTAGACGACAAGTTAAAAGAATACATATTGAGTGAGTCACATATCTGCAAGGATTCATGGAGCTTCCTACAAGCTATAGATGGGATACCTTTCAAAGACACTTTTGTTTTTATTACTATCGATATTAAGGACCTTTATTCAGTCATACCTCACACAATTGGTTTGAAGTGGTTTACAGATTTCTTATATGAAAAAGATATCTCACACTTCTTGGTCTTGGTCTTTTCACAACTGATGGAAATTATCCTTAAAAACAACTTAATTGTGTTTAACAAAGAAATTTACTTACAACAAGAAGGGGTGGCTATGGATTCTGCATGTGGGGGTCTATATGCAAATATTGTAGTTAGGCAATGGGAGAAGAAATTTCTTTTTCCTTCATGTTATTTTAAGCACATCAAATTTTATACCAGGTTCTTGGATGATATGTTTGTTCTGTGGGATGGACCTGTTGATACTATTGATGAGTTTATAAACTATATTGGAACCACCACAGAATTTCTAAAGTTCACCTATACCCGAGGCCTTGACAAAATTTCCTTTTTAGATATCTTGGAAAAAGATTATGAAAATAAGATGTTTGTTTCAAAAATCTTTAGGAAAAGCATGTATTTGAACTCACTACTGCATTTTTCTAGCACACACCCAGTCAAACAAAAGAAAGCAACAGTTAAGGGACAGTTCGTGGGTGCAGCCGTATGGTATGTGGTACTGATGAATTTTTAGATGAATGTGACAACTTAAAAAGTATGTTTCAAAAAGGAGGCTATCCTTGTAAGTTCGTTAGTGATATAATGATTGAGGTGGTTAAGAAGAGAGAGTGTGGGTTTTATGTACCTTTACTTTCTTGTAACTGCGGTGGTGGTGCTGCGGTAGTGTTGTCGCCTCACAGTGAGACGTTGTCCTGTTCGATTCTCAGCTAAAGCTTCTTCTGTGTGGAGACATGCGTGAATGGGCATACCTTCGTTGAAGGTTGTGCATCAGAGCTGGCAGCTCGGTATGTAAAAATCTACTGCCAATCATTAGCGGACCGGAGTTCTGCTGTGGCGACCCCTAACCGGGAAAAGCCGAAAGATACAACAACAACAACAACTTTCTTGTAATATGATTGACAGTGGTCCTTCCACCAGTAATCAAAAAACTAACATTGCTGCAAGTAAGAATGATTATAAGACTTCTTTCATCACTGTATTCACTCAAGATGGTTACATACTAAGAAACATCTTAATAAAAAACTGGTCTATTTTGAGACATGATAAAAACATCAGACCACTAATAGGACCACAACCTATTATGGTATATAGGAAAGGCAAGAATATGAAAATCATATTTGAGAGCAGTAACTCCTACTCAAACCACAGTTCAGGTTCTATGAACAAATGTGGCAGATATGATTATTGCAGTTACTTAAAAGAAGACATTATTTTTTACATCAATAATATTGAAATCAGAATCAATCAGAAATATAATTGTAACTCAGAGAAAGTGATTTACTGTGCCATGTGTACCACCTGTTCTTGCTTTTACATAGGCAAGAGTGATAGAAAGTTAAAAAATCGTATATACGAACACCTATATGACATAAGGAATAAAAAAATAAACTAATTCTCTTAGCAAACATGTTTTGGAGTACAATGACCATAAGTTCCAATTTTTTATTATAGATAATAATCAGTACCAATATGAGGGGTGGTGCATGGTCACTATTACTTGAGAAAAGAGAATTATATTGGCAATTACGTTTGAATGCTGGGAACTGGCCAGGCCTGAATGAGCATATTTCCATTAGCCCAATTTTAAAACTGAAGGCATCAGAAAGATAAAAAAAAATATATATATATATATATATATATATATATATATATATATATATATAATTTCTCCATTATGTATTTTAACATTTTAAATAATTCATATGGTCAGTATTTATTATGTTAATCTGTATTTATTTCTCTTATTTTCTACTATATCTAGTTTTTAGTATTTAATTACACATATTGATTGTTTTAACATATTTAACATATTTAAATATTTATTGTACATTGTCATTTTATAAAGCAGTGCTTACATATGGTGTGTTTTTAGGGTGGTGTGTTCCATGTACTTTTTCAGTTTGTATATTTTGTCTGCTTTTTAAATTCAATGACTGTAAATATTGTGCTTTTAATGACATAATTGAGTAGTTCATAACTGGGTGGAACTTCCTGTTTGAACTGTATAAAAAGGAAATAACTATGTGGGGTAAATTGTCTGATGAAGTCGAGATCTTTCTGGACCTAAGTGCTCATCCTTGGATTTTTATGTTCTGAAGTTAATAAAATGGATTCTGCATTCTACAACTGTATGGTGATTTGTTGCCTGCATTACTTTGAGTGAGTTCAGTCCAGCTACTTCTTCTGGCTTTTGTGTTTATCTGCTTCTGTTCACAAATAACAAGCATATATATCAAATGTGATGCTGTATTCCTCCTTGCCCAAGATACAGTGACATTGGAACTAGTAAGTATACATAAGAAGCAATAAGGTGAAAGATGAAAAAGTGTGAATATAGATTTATAGATAAATAGCATTGTACATTCTTTCTACTTACCTCTACTTCTTTATTGGAAGCATTTGAAAATCCAGTGTAATTAACCTCAAGGGCTTTTCCAGGCAAACTGTTGAAGTACAGGTGGTCAGTGGTGTTTCATATAATTCCAATAACTAGCATTTTTGCTACTAGTGTTTTTCTGTCCCTGCTTTACTCAATATATACCATGGCAATATATGCAGTCATCATAAAAGGTTCATAGGTGTTTACTAGGCTAACGACCACAAGGGCCTTTTTAAGTCTAGCCATGCATCCCAAATCTCTGACATGTTCTGATACCCTTGATAAGTGTAAGCATGGGCTTGGGAGGTGAACCATTTATAGGTTACCTCTGCGCATTAGAGAAATAGGTGCCAAACCAAGGATGAATTTCCAGTTTCTCATCCAATTGTCCAAGTTGCACTTAGAATTGGGTTAGGGAGGAACTCTGTTTCACATGGATGGGATGCCTGTTCCATAGATGGGGTAGTCTCTGGAATACATACCTATCTCTCCAGTAGGTCCTGTATATCACAGACAAGGTTTAAGTCTTTAGAATGGGTAATTTTGGTGCTGTTTGTTTTGTGGATATGCAGAAGGTCCATCATAGTGGGTTCTGACAATGCCCTGTATGCAAGGCATAGATCTAACCTCAAAAGCCTGTAGGTGACAGAATACAGAGATAGGGCCTTGAAGCATTCTGCATAGGACATATTACTTACCTCACTAAATGGATGGGTGGGAGGTTGGCATAATGGTTAAGGTGTTTACCTTACAAAGACAAGGCTCAGGGTTTGGCTAGGCTCAAAATGGCCCACAAAGGCAGTTAACCTAGTACTAGTCTATGAATCTATGAATCTCTGTGGATGTTCTAATTGTTGGATATGCCTGGTTAGGTACATACCAAAGGGGGCACTGTACTCAATTGATAGGTCTGATGAATGCCGAATACAGTGGAACAATGACTTCCTTGGACTTAGAAGCCATACCTTTGTTTGTTTATAAGTTGTGCAACTTAGAATGATTTCCTCATCACTGTAGACACAAGATGATCAAAGGCTAGATTACTATCTACGTTAGTCCCTAAGTCCCTGACTACTGGGTCAGCTCTAAGGGGTGTGCTGTCAATATGATAGTTTCCAGGATTGGATGACTTCCCAAAGGATACTATTATGCATTTCTTAGCATTTAGTTTTAGTCCATGACTCTAACACTAGTTGTTTGTCTGTGTCAGCCCCTCATAGAGAACATTTGTGTCAGTGTGAGATTCAATGACAACTCCTATTTACAATCATCTGCAAATTTAGTCAGCCAGAGACCACTGACATTGGCCTTGACTTCTGAGAAGTAAATGCCAAAAAGGAGCGGTGCAAGGACTGATCCCTGTAGTATTCCACTTGTGAGTGGCCTCTTTGCAGAGGTGGCCTCCCCAGTTCTAACTTCCTGGGTCCTGTCTGTGAGCCAGTTGACTATCCACCAGTTAATATATAGGTTTGCACCTAACCTCTTGAGTTTGTCAACAATATCCGAGTGGGGTATTGTGTCAAATGCCTTGGCCAGGTCAAGGTAGGCAGTGTGAATGACTTTGCCCTCATTCCCTTCTCAAAGAAGTCCACCAGGTTGAGTAGGCATGATCTGCCCTTGACAAAACCAAACTGAGTTGGGTCCAGTGTCTGGCAGTTTACTATATCTCTATTGATAATCTTCATGATAATTATGTAAATAAATAAAACAAATTGTAAGCCTGGCAGTTTGGAAACTATAGTGAAAGATTTCAAAGAAAATTGTTACTAGAGATGACTGCATACTAGAAGTAGAAGAAGAAGCCACAGATACGAAAGCTTTATCTGGTATAGTTAGGGACTTTCAATGTTAACATGGTTTACTTAAAGCAGACGTTTCTGTCATTCAAGCCTATCTCACAAAATATATTTAAAGCAAAGCATCTTCACTACATGATTTAAGCAAACTGCAAAACATCGATGCATCTTAAGAATTCCATAAAGACGGGGCATTTATTTATATATATATATATATATATATATATATATATATATATATATATATATATATATATATATAAATATTTAATCTTACTTTACTTTGTTAACTGTAAGTGGTGCAAAGACCATTTTCAGCCCTGACCTGGTTCAGGAGGCAATAACAACTTTTCAAAATAAAATTTACAGATTAACTTCTGAGTTATATTTCAAACAAACATTTACATTCAGGTGACATTACAACCAACATATGCAGTTTTGCAAATACCACAGTTATGCTTTTGCATGAATATTATTTACACAAATCAGTTCTTTCTTTCCAAGGATACATGCACTACTACAGTTCAGTAACTACTATAATTGTGCTTTTACAGGAATATTATCTGCACAGATCACTGCATTATAATGAATGCACTAACATTAAATATTTACATAGTTTGCTATCTCTTTTCATTTTGCCTGGTAGAGTATTTCATGCTATAGTGGCAGTTCCATAAAAAGGCCATTTGTATTGTAGCTGTGACATATGAGGGATTTTGTAGCTTAGTGTATCTTAACCTCTTAGGTTATTCTGGGGACTTTTAACTGGCAGTGTATTTTGTTATGGTTGGCAATAACTTTCATTAACTAGGTTGCATGTTAGACTATTTAGTAAAAAAATGTGCCTCTGTCTCTTCCGGTAACCATTTGTTTTTCTCTATGGTATCACAGTGATGTTTTCTCTTACATAATAACTAAGTGAATCTTTATTTTTTTCTTGGCTATTTAAAGGGTACAGATATTTTGCTGGGAATGCAGATTAGTGGCAGTCCATACTATAGACAAAGATTTAGGACATTGTTGGCTACTGATGCTCAAGCTTCAGCAATACATAGGTAGGAGGTATTATAGGGTACTTTTAGTTGGTTTGGAACTTTGCCAACCTGTTGTTATACAAGCTGCCAAAAGATAACTTGTTATCTAATATAATCTCAGATGTATTTGTACATCAGTGGAGGGTAAGAATATTCCTTCTGGATCCTTAAGGTTCACAGGTTGAGCTTGTGTGAGTCTCATCTATTTTCCAAATAGCATGGAAACAGACTTTTGGGTATTAGCAGTTAGATTATCAGAAGTCAGCTTATCAGACAGTTTCATAAATGGGTAAAATCGTCTAGTAGCAGCTCATTTAAATGCAATATCATCTGCATTAAGAGTGCAAATATCATCTGGAGAGCATATGGTAGTGTATTGCTAAATAGAAACACTAGCAGGGGCCCTAGCAATGAGCCCTGAGGGAATTCTTTTGTTTACACTCTGTCTCTGAGATAGAAACGTTAAGGTACAGTACAAGGATCCTTTGATGAGGCAATTTTAGAATCATTTAATTGCTACTTGTGCAAGGCTAGTTTTGTCTAACTGTCAAAGCAGTAGCTGGTGGGCCATACTTTTGAAGACACATTCAAGACCCAGGAAAAGGGCATCTGTGAGTGTTGTATTTACCACATTGCAATAGAGCTGGTTATTATATAATGGTGTTAGTATAATGTAGGTTGGGATGAGCCACACTGTATGACTGGCTGGTGCCTGAAAAGGGTCCAGGTCCAAAGACCAATGTGCTCATCCAATTAATAAATATAAGTAAAATACTTTAAAATGTATTCTTTGTATGCAGATTAGATTTTCCAGAATACTGGTTATAGGATATGAACTGGCAATTGGGCAGTGGTCAGTAACTGCAGTGGGAATAGTTCTTTGAGCAGAGGTGATATTTTGTGTCTAAAACTGAGTAGAATGGGTTTAGTATTGGGAGTGAGACTGAATATAAGCTTCAGTGGGTCAGCTAGAATGATATTATCTATTCTTAGCAATCAAGGGTATTATATGTAGAAAATGGGCAGCGCATTAACACAGTGAGAAGTATTATCACCTCACAGCATGTGGTTCTCTGGTTCAGTTCTTGCCTGGGGTGCCTTCTGTGTGGAGTCTTGCATGCGTTCCCTGCATTCACATGGGTTTTCCCATGTCCACCAGATTCTTCCCTCCTTCCAAAGATATATGGTAGGCAGACTGGCAAATTTAAAGTGTTTCTAGATGTCTGTGTGTGTATGTGTGTGAGTGTATGTATTTGTGATATGGAAAAAAGGCATGGCAATCTACTTCAGTTCCCTACTTGCCTGATAAGTACTGAGGATGGCTGCAGCTGTTCATTGGGTTGCTGTAGGAATCAGATGTAACTCATGTGCATGCATGAGTGGGTGCAGACATATGGGTTGTAATGGTAGTCTGTTTTTGCTAATAATTCCTAAAAGTCTTCTTTTTTGGAAAATGTTTTAAAGTTGAAGGGGTAGGAAAAGTATTTGTGTAGACAGTTTTGAGGTGTGAACAGCAGAATGTTGTTAAAGAATTTTGTTGAAGGAGATGATGGAACAATATATTGTCTTCCAGTTCATTATTTCACTTATTTTTTTTAACGATGGTCTATGTATTAGTGGTAAGGTTTAGAATTAATTTGTTCATACTTATCTTTCTAATTAACTGTCAGAACCTTTTTGTTTTTAAGTTTGCAGGAAGCTTAGACAGGTCACCATAGCTTCGTAGTATTTGTTCTGGTGCCTTTGCTAACCTTCAAAAATGTTCTTTTTTTACTTTGATTATTAATGTCTCTTCATTCTATCCAAGCTTTGTTTCTAGTTTTAATATGTGTTATTAGATTGCTTGTTAACCATGGAGTTTTTGTTTGTTTTTTTTTTTTTTATTTGTTTATTAGGCAATCACTGCTTTGGGAAGCTTTTCCTGAATGGATATTAATATATGATAAGAGGTTCTGATGCTAACACTACGCAATATGATTTGTTTACCGACATGAAAACAATTTTGGTTAAGGAGGCAACATCCTGGATTATATTTGATCACTTTCATGAAACATACAAACTTCTGCAAACATAACTGTGAACAGCTTGATTATTGCAGAATGCTGGTCCATAAGGAATTTTTATGCTATGTCTGCTATTTTTACCTGCATTCAAAAGTAACTTTATTTTGTTTATTATTTGTGAGTTTTTTACTACATCTATTTTGCGTTGTTTATAAAGCAGTTGGGCTGTTTTTTTTTTTTTTTTTTTACAGCAAAACTGCATGTTTCCCCTTGTTTTGATCATAGATTAATTTATTTGGTTTATTTGTTTCTGTTAGATGTTAGTGTCTGCATTTTCCAAATAACAGCAATAATGGGGCAGTCCAAACCCAGAGGCCTTCTCTTGGGTCTTTACCCTGTCAGCTTTTTGTGTACTGATCCCCATATCACCTTTACATGCAGGAGACTGCGTGTGGTGAAGATTAAAAGGAATGGAACCAGCAGGGGATCCTTCTTTGCATATCCTGACTAGGATGGATAATTAGGGTTACTCAAGTCCTGCCAGAGAGCAGTATCATCAGGATCTGGGTTGTTCCTGCCTCATGCCAATAATTTTTTAATGTCAGAGTGTTAGCTCCAATTGTTTAACAAAACCCGACCCCCTAATCTACTTTTTACGGCAATGTAATATAATCAGGAGCAAGTCAAGTATTATATCCAGCTTGTTCTGTATGATCATCTTAGTTGGTGTTATTGGGGCCTGTTTGGATGAATGCCCTGGGCCATGTCATAGCTTTTGAGTTCCACAAAATGACCATGTTATCCATAACATTAGGCAGGGGAATTCAGCCAGGTGAGGATGTTTGTCATTCATGGAGCTTGAAATTAATGAAGTCTGGTATTGAAGGACCTGCTAACTTCAAATGAGTCCAAACACAGGAGTCAATAGCAGATTCATCCTTCTGTGACATCCACCCATTTACCTTTGAGAGTTTCTACAAGAATTCTTGACTCTTGTCAATGAGTTCCAATACATACATTTTCTAGAGAATTAAGTTTCATGATTTCAGTGAATGGCTTAATAACAAGACTTTCAAACTTGTTGAGGTACTCCTTAGTTTAATGGAGAGTCTCAGCTTCACTCAGGAAGCTATCATTGTGACCCATAAATTGACATTCTTTGTTCTTAGTCTTCTATTTTTGTCTTGAGCAAAAGAAATTTGTCTAAGGATGCTGTATCTCG
Organism: Protopterus annectens; assembly: GCF_019279795.1. NCBI lineage: Eukaryota > Metazoa > Chordata > Ceratodontiformes > Protopteridae > Protopterus > Protopterus annectens. The sequence continues at coordinate 183,173,420 of NC_056750.1, read as the reverse complement.
AGCATAGCTTCACCTAGATCTTTTCAGTCACAGAGTTTTCCTGCTCTGAGAATTATGTTCTGGAGCTAGCCAAAAATAGGAGCTTCAGTTTGTAAAGCTAAGTTTCTTGTATATAATCCTTGGTCATGTGTTTGAAAGAGTAAGCAAAGTTGATCTACAGTACTGGTGACTGTTTATAGTAATGCTTGTTTTGATGCAGTGGATCTGGTCATCCCAGTTAGTATACATCATAGAGCTATTGTGTGATATGAGCCATGGTTTTATTATGAAGTATGGTCATTGCAAAGATTCAGACAGAAGCTGACATTGGATACACCTTCTTGAAGGTAAGCTTATTCTGAAAGATCATTACACTTTGCACCAGAAGGTGCTCTGTCAAAAGAAGGCTGTTTTATGTCAAAAGAAATCACTGCTGCATTTAGTTGTCCAACTATGGACATACAGATGTTTGGCAGGATGTTTAGTTCAGTCTGTCTTACTACCCACATAGTTTTTTTCCTCAGAGGATTGTGAGAAAGCTATACATTTTTTATAGACAATAGAGCTGGGTAAGGTAATCATTTCCTCAGGAGTTAGACATCTAGCACTCTCAGTTTTCTGAGTCAGGTGATTTGCACTTATACTGGGTATAGTTTGATTATGTCAGTTATGACAGGTTTTATTTATGTTGTTTTAGTTGTATGTCCAACTAATTTTGAGATGGATCCTTGCCCTAAGAGACTGTTAAGAACTTGCCTCATCTTCCTAGTTCCAATAATTTTGTTATTTGGTAGCTTCCATTTGAGCAGCAGGAGTTTTTCATATGAATTAAAAGACAAATTGATTATTACAATCCTCAAAACAAATCTTTAGAAACACATCTTAGGAAAATTATCACTCTGGCCAAACATTACGTTTATAGATTTATTTGGACAGGTAATTAAGAAAATAGCATATGCACAACTGCATTCACATCTGACATTGCTTGGCTTGTTAGATCCTAGCAACACAAGGTTTAGGTGAAGGTTCTTTATGGAGATAACCTCATTAGAGAGGTCAATGACCTCCTGATAGTGACAGATTGACAGTAATCAATTTTGATCTTCCTTGTTCTATTGATTGCCTTTGGCACCATGGACTATGAGATGTCTCACTGAGCACTTGAAAATGTGCCATAGGTTATCAGGTACTGTCCTTGAGTGTTTACCTCTCCCTTCTTGTGGCATATACAGTACACATCATGTGGTTTGAAAGGCATCAAGCATCTCCTAACTAAATTGCAATGTGTTCAGGGCTGGTTTTTGCTCGTTTGCTTTTTACAGTGTACAAATTGTTGCTTAAGGGGATCTTTGCAGGTAGAGCTATATTTTTAATAGGCTATGCTGTTGATATTTAGTTATATCTCGCCCATTCTTTGTGGATTGTGCTATTTTTTTAACCTTCAAAGATTGCATGGATTTTTGTCTTTGAGTGGATGCCCTGTAATCACTATTAAGCTCAAAACAGCTAAGACCAAAGCTATGCTGTGGCATATTATTGTCTGCCAATTTGTCTGTCTGTCTGTCCATCTAATTCTATTACTTTAATTATGTTAAGAACTGGTCTGTCTCTGTTGATTATACAGACTGAATTAACTCATTTAATCCTGAATACCCGGAGGCTAATTAATATCTTTGTTTACTGAGATCTTCTGAGCCAGGAAATCACTTGCTTCCTTACAGCATTCCCCAAATCTTCTACACTATTATTTTTATAATATCTGATAAATGGTGTGAGTTACAAAAAATGTAAAATATTATAGCTTTTTGTAGACAATGGTGCACACGGTGGTGATTGCATCAAAGGTCTATATATAATGATTTTATACTGCATATATATGAATGGAAAATTGTATCTTGTTTGCCAAAAAATGCTAGTGTTATGATAAAACAAAAGGTTATATATCTCCATAAATGTGCAATATAGACCCAAGATATCGGTGAAGGAATTGTTATTTTTTTAAAGAACTTTCCAATGATGTATGCAAAAACAGATAACATATTGCTGCTTTGTGATACTGCCAAAGATTACAGATTATGCATATAATTTCACAGTATTTCCAAATAAAAATAATACAAAACCATTTAAGTTAGATGGTGGCTATCAATGGAAACATTGTGAACCTTAAAGATTGTTATGGGTTTATATCACAAAATTGAAACGTGATAACATAAAATGCAGGAACATTGAACTGGTAACCATGAAAACCCAAAACTCTGAAAGCTGAGAACATCGAATTCTTCCCCAGGGAAAGAATTTGGTGGGGCCATTTCCGCGGCTTTGCTATTTCCTCCACTGTGGTGTGATCACGGAGTTGGTATATTTAAGTAGGGGGGGTAGGGGGTGAAGCCCCCCTGCATTAGACATAGTTTGTAGTGTTTGTGTGTTTTGTGTTTTGTGCTGGAACAGCGATTTTTTTCCCAGGGAAAAAATTAATTGTTCTCAGCTTTCAGAGTTTTTGGTTTTCGCGGTTACCATTTCAATGTTCTTGTGTTCAGTGTTATTACATTTCACTCTTGTGATATAAACCCAAATTTTATAAGATGGCAGTATTTGTTCATCTGTCAGTTATACAGCTTTTATGAAATTAATGCAGTTATGACAGTATAGGTAATATTCTTTAGCTGCTTTACCAAGCATTTATATCTCAACATTTTTAATATAACTTTTTACTAACACCCACTACTTGAATACACCACCCCAACATAGCAGTATCACGCTCTAGTTTTACACTATTAGTGTAATCATGGAAATATATCCTATTTTTTTATAACTTTGAGAAAACACTCCTTAATATCTCCAGCTCTAGACATCCCATGCTGACCATTTCACTGTCATGCCTAGCAAATCATGTCAACGTATAGATTACCAGGACTTTAGAAATTAGGATTTGAAAACAGTGACAGGTGTACTCCTTTCAGGATTATAGGGACTTTTCCTGTTAAGATGAGTATACTCTTACAGGATACAGAGAAGCTCTGCTTTCCTAATGACTATGCTCTTGTAGGAAGCAATGAGTTAATTGCAATGTGTGTCTTACATTCACATTCTATATGTTATCCTTGACAATATGCTAACATTAAAGAACCCATGAAGACATTGTATGTCCATCTGAAAGATATTGCCCAGGTCAAATGATATATTCTGTAACTGACCTTGGCATGCTGATTCATCCATTGGTGTTATCCAGTCTTGACCACGGGCTTTTGAATGGTGATCTGAATTGTCTGCAATACAGCAGCCAAGTTGTTAAGTGGCATTCCCCAACTATGTCATGTCCCTTCTGTGCTGTGTGATATCTACAGGCTGCCAACTGCAGCCAGACATATATTTAAGATTCTTTCACTTACCTTCAGTATCCAGCAAGATCCAGGCCCTGTTTATTTGAGAGAATTCTTGAGAAATTATGTCCCACTCAGTCAGTTCCTGTTATCAGATGAGGGAACACTGACTATTCTGAAGTCCTGTTTAGAGGCTTTTAGCAGGATATATTTTCCATATCTGGCTCCAGCCCCCTGGAATCAGCCACCATCTTTGATTTGAGCATGTGAGTCAGAATCTTCCTTAAGAAGTCCCTGAGGGACCAGCACATGGCTATACTGCATGTACAGTAGAGGCATTCATTCTACATTTGGGAGTTTACATTTTTGAATTTGATGTAAGTTATTTATTTGTCTTAATATAATTGCATTTTATGCAGTCTTTCATATAATTTTTTGTTGAACTTTCATATTTATATTTTTTATTCTCGTTTAGACTTCTTAGCTTTGAGCATTTTAATGTTAATACATCATTTCTTTATTTACTTATTCATTTATATTTGGTAATGAAGAAAAAATAAAATCTCCATTTCATCATCCAGTGGTGGACATTTTTTTTAAGATCCCAGGATGGACAGCATTCATCAAGAGACACTTCATAATATGCCAGATGTTGAGAAAATATTAAGATCAGTTTAATGTTTCCAGTGAAATTAAAAATAATACGTTTTTTTTTTACTTTCTCTACAGTTTGTGTACTGACTCTGACATTGCCATTGTATTCATATTGACTTCTATCACATCTCACTGGGAATGTGCAAATTAAGAATCTGATTTATATTTCTTTATATCATGGGTGTTTTCCTTATAATATAAACACATCCTCTGGTTTATATTTAATTTTGTGGTAAGTTTGTATTCATAAAAATAAACCCAGAAAAAAAAACTGATGAACCACGCTACATTCAACAAATACGTGCAAGGTATGTTCAGGTGTTTCATAAAGAAAACTCCTCTCTTGCAATATCTTTTTATCTCAATAATTTTTTAAAAGTATTTTTATACTAGTCACCAAATAAACTCCTTTATATATAAAAACTGCTAAAATAATTATATGCTCAAATAAATGTTTGCCTTTAATTCTTTTCTAGGGCCTATTATGCTGGACTAAAGAAAAAAGGATCCATAATATGTGTAATACCCAAGCCATTCTACCCATGGACTATGAATGAGGGGAAAACTTCCACTGATGTAATTTTGCCACAGTAAGTACCCAGCTTTACTATGTAATGCAGCTGTCTCTCATTTAAGCTCCATCTGTTTAATAATTGTCAATAATAATCTGTTAGGTAAAAACATGCAAAGTCATCCTGCACTGATATAACATTGTGTGCAAAAAACTGTAAAACAAAAATGGTTGGGTTTATAATGTCAATCCCCCATTTTTATTATCTTGCTAGAGTACCATTCTCTTAACAGAGTGCAATTTATAGGATCGTAGGAGGTTACTAGGCTATCAACCCAAAGGTCATTTCAAGCCTGTTTCATCCCAATGTAATACCATAGATACTCTAGTCAATACCCAGGATTGTATTTAGTAATGACTGCCCATGTCCAGGAGGGTTGTGGGTGGTATCCCTGGTAAAAATTTATGGTGCCCCATCCACTTGTCCAGATTCCTTTTGAACAGTGTCATAGAGGTGCTCTGCTTCACATGAATTGTCAGTCCATTCCAAAGGCACGGCAGTCACTGGGAGACCAAATCTGTCCCTCTAGCATGTCCTATTGAAGTCCCAGGCCATATTTAGATCCCTGGAAAGGGTAATTCTAATCCTGTTTGATTTATGGACGTGCAGCAGATTCATTAGGTTTGTGTCAGAGATTGCTTGCAAGCCAGGCATAAGTCTCTTCTAGGATGTCTATACGATACTGAGTGTAGTGACAGAGACTTTAGTCAGTCTGTGTAAGGCATGTGCTGGTGTTCCTTGACCTTCTTAGTTAGAAACCTCTGAGGTCTCTCCAAATGCTGCAGGTGCTTTGTATGGTACATGCAGAAAGGGGCTTTATACTCGATTATGGACCTGATTAGTGAAGAGTATAAAGAGGTTATAAACTCCTTTGCTCTAGAGGTGATGCCTTTGCTAATCAAGTGTGCTATGTACAAAGCCTTCCTCACTACAGTAGATACATGGTCGTCAAAGTTAAGGTCGCAGTCTACTTGTGATCCCAGATCTCATACCAATTTATTACCCGCATCTTGACAAAAATCAGATTCAACAAATATCCTTTTAATTGCTCTGTCACAGAAAAAAAAAAACGTCTTTCTAAATAGGTACCTGGACTCAAGACCCATGTTTCTAATAAAAAAAACTTTCTGTGTGAAAGACAACTGTCTGATATTCTACCTCATAGTTTTGTGATTTATATTCTCCTAATCCAATTCCAATTGTTACGTCATCTCCATACGTCCTCAATATTAATACCTAAAACTTTAAAACTTAACCTTATTAAAATATCTCCTAATATTGCTAAACAACAAACCCTTTACATTTCATTAATTTTTTTCTTATGCCAAAACTCCATATTCATTTTCTTAATGTATGTATTATTAAGTGAAGCTGCTGCAATGAATCTTTATAAAGGATAATATCATCTTCATAAGACAAACTTGTTGACAACAACTTGAATCAAACAAACATACTTACTGCTTATACTTTAATATCACTCCAAAATACATAACTCAAAAGTATAAACTTACACGGCATCCTTATCTCACTCTCACTCTCACTCTTCATTAAGAATACTTTTTTTCATATACCCATTAACATCTAGTCTCAAATCAGCATATTTATATAAACACAGAACCTACAGATGTATGATTCAATGATTCCTGATACAAACTCTCACATTGTCTATCATCAAAGTTTTTTTTGTAAATTAACACTGTAAATGGAACCCATCCTAAAAACCTTTTTCATTAATCAATGAATTCAGCCTACTCTGTCATAATTTATTATTCTTTGTGCATTTACAAAACAATAATTTGCATTTTTTTATCAAAACATATTCTGTAATATTAAAGCCAGCAACATATAATCACACTTTAAAAGCTCAAGAGGTCACTGATCATTCCATTGGCTAACATTATGGCCCTTCCAAATTAAAGTTGACAGTTGGTGCCGAGGATTAAGGAGCTGTTAATTAGCTGTTTTCTGTGGTTCAATGGTGCAAGGTTTGATTCCCTTAATCTCCATTGCCTGTGTGACTCTTAGCAAGACATTTAACCAGCCAATACTCTCAAAAGTCTGAAAAAGGTCAACAGAGATATCCTAGCAAACAAATAAAATGCAATAAGATAAAAAAAACTTTAATCAGGTATGTTGCTGATAAAGAATATGCCTGTGTAAATAATTAAAATAGTATTAATTCAATACTTTTAAACAACCTTCAGAAACTTAGCCAATTTTTATACATTAGTAAGATAATCCATCCACACTATGAGTAAAGTGATTAGCTACTCATTTAAAATTAACTGTAATTCCATTAATGAAAAAGATGTTACAAAATCTCCACAACAATCCTTGGTTATCAAATCTGGCCATGACCCAGTCACTTTCTCAATCTGTTATGAAGAAAACTTAGCTGCAAAAAAGTTAGCAAGACATTGGCAACCTACAGACACTGGACTCATCCCAGTTTGGCTTTTTTAAGGGAAGGCCATGTCTACTTAATCTGGAAGACTTATTTACAGTGTCACCAAGGCAATGGACTTGGATAAGAGAATGTATAATGATTATCATGACCTGGTTAAGGCATTTGATATAATACCTCACTCAGGCATCATTGACAAGCTGTCTGAGCTAGACAAATTGTTATATAACTTGCTGGATTGCTAAGTAGATCACAGACAGGACCCAAGAAGTCAGGATCAGTTAGACCACGTCCACCAAGAGAACAGTCACCAGTGGAGTACCCCTGTTTGGCATTTACTTCTCAGAAGTCAAGGCCAATGTTAAAGGCCTTTGACTCATCAAGTTCATAGATGACTGTAAATTGGGAGCTATTATAGATTCCTCCAAAGGCACAAACATCTTGCAAATGGGTTTAACACAAATGACTGATGCCAAACCTTGGCCTAAGACTCAGTGCCAAAAATGCATTATAATGCTCTTTAGGAAACTGTCAATGCAAGTTAATTACTCCATTGACAAAACATGCCTAATACTTGACCCAGTAGTAAGGGATATGGGGACATACCTTTGACCCACACGTATCTAAAATAGCAACAATATAATTCTATGTTGCCCAACTTATAGGTAAGACTATGGCATCCAGGTCCAAGGAAGTTATAGTGCCACTCTACTTGGCCCTGATCAGACCTATCTTTAAAAACAATTCTCCCTTTAGTATGTATCTTACCAGACACTTGCAACAGTTGGAACCCCCAAAAAGGTTTCTCCCCAGGAGAATTTGGGGCATGAATACCCTGTCTTACATTGATCATCTAAAGGCTCTGTCACTGTCTCTGTCCCTGTCTCTGTATTCAGTCTTTTACATGCTGCTGACAGGGTATCTTTGCCTGGCTTATAGAGCTTCCTCAGACGCAGCCCTGATGGATCTGTTGCACATGCACAAAACAAACAGCACCAGAAACACTAGATCCAGGATCTGAACTTCACTTGTGACATAAACACAACATGCTGGAGAGAAAGATATATGTTCGAAAGGACACATCAATGTAAAACATAGTTCATTCCTGACCCTATTCAAAGAAAACCTTGACAATTGGATGAGAAATCGTAAATTGTATGGCTAGGCCTGTGAGGACCCTAGTGGTCGTTAGCCTAGTAGCAACCTATGAACCTATGAACCTAAGAGACTGCAACTTATCTTTTAACATACATACCAAATTACCATGAATACTAGAATAGGTTTCTAGCTTCCTGTCATTTTCAACAGTTAAATCAAGTGGCAATATTTCTTTACATTCCTTTATATGCAATTGTATGTTTTCATTGACACTTTTGCTTTCTTTCAGAACAATCCATAAGCAATTTCTTAGGAACCTACAATCTAAAATTACTAAATCAATTTGTTTGCTTAACTACATCCACAGCTAGACCAAGACAAATAGGCCTACATGATAGTCAAAGTGATCTGTCACAAGGCCGGATTCATGAATGCCTACACTAAGTGTATACTAAGTGTACACCATTCTGAGTGAATAGACAAAACAAGCATAACTCCCATCTTCCTCTTTCTAATTTTAGTTTCCTACTGCTTTTCTTGTAGCCTTAGGTATCAAGGGAGATTCATAAAGGTTACCACAGAATGTAGATGGAGTTTACTTAGTATAACCTTTCTGAGTTAATAGACAACACAAAAGATGTGCTAGGGATGTTATTGAAAATAGATTGTGTACACTTTGTGTATTCTTAGTGTAGGCATTCATGAATCAGTCCCTTTAAGTAACCCCACACTTCTCCTTCTTGCATTGTTCTGTCTGTATCTTAATGAGAAAATATATATATCCCCTAGTGTTTCGGTCATTATATGTCTCTATATAGTTCTATATGATTTGATTAGCCTGTAAAAAATAAATACCCCTTCTACTCAAAAAATTGCTTACTAACAAAAAAAAATCAAATTGAGCTTTCACTTCATCATTAAAAATTGTATAACCTCTTGGACCACTTGAAACTAGCTGATATTGTTGAATGACTGTTTGATATAACCTACAATTTGAATTCTGATTCTGTGTTCATTTCCTTTTATTTCCATCAAATAAACTTGAATTTAGATCTTCACCCAAAATTACCAATACGTGTCCAACCATAAATCTACTAACTTCCAAAGTATTTGTTTCTACACATGTTTTATCAAGTTATATATGCCCGCATGCATTGCTCTTAAATACATATATTTATACTCGACATCTATAACAAAACTATGCCCTGGAAAATAACCTAGCCTCAAAGACCAAAACCCAAATTTCCTATAGGCTTAGAAATTCTATTGTGATCCATGCCAGATACCTTCCTAACATCCTGTAACAAAAATATATCACACTGTTATTCTGCAACCCATAAAACACACTCTACGTATAGACTTGCAAAAGGAAAACATTTAGATTAAGGGCTAATATTTTTCATTTTCTAAATTATGCCTCCTCTTGTGTTTCAGTCTTCTCTTTGACTTTTAAAATGTCTCCTCTTTTCTGGTACCTCTTCTGTACCTTCTTCGGGATCAGAACATATTAAAACAGATTTTCCCAAGTTCCGCCTCCTTGTTTTAAAACTTAAACCTCTCCATTGGATATTGAGGTAGAACTGAGAGAGGTCTTGCCACATCAGATATCAGAGTAGAAACATTTGTTACCAAATTTCAGGTGTGCAAAGCCATAGTATATTTATATCTAGTTCATATATTTGTGTTCTTGCTCCACTGTACATAAATACTCTCAACTTTCAATTGAATAAACATATCTTGTATGAAATAGCTGGATGAGTTTTGAGTGATAATTCCTTCCCCATAGAATAATTTTTAAATGAATAAAGTTTTTTTTTTTTTTTAATAGTACCACTATGAGTCCCCTGAATAAAGATAACAAATATGTTTTCCTGCTTACATGTTTAGATATAGGCCAGAATTCATAGTTATGCAAATGCACTTAGGCTATCTGAGGTGTTCTTGGACGAGTGCAGTTAAGCTGTGATTCATAGAGGCCATTTACACAAATGACCTTAAATGTGCCAATGTAAATGTGCAAATAACGAGATTTAAATGAGGAATGATGCAACTCTTTGTATGCTAATAAAGTATGCTACACACTGTTGTGTATTAATCACAGATTTGCTATATAAAGAAAATTCTTACCAAATCTATTGGAATTTGCAATTGTCAAAAATGCTGTCACTTGCTAACTTTGTTATTTCCAGGTCTGATTTGCCTGTTTTGGCTGGGCCACTTGCAACTAGTGACACTTGCCGGCCAAGAAGGCTAAAATATAAGCAAAGGATACCTCATTATCACTTTGACAATCAGTAAATTCTTGGGCAGTGGCAGTATAAGGCTTTAGTGGGTATGTTTGACCCCCCATGGGGGCATTGGAGGAATGTGTGGACTTCCTAATCCTTTGGGACACCAAGATATGTATGTTTAGTCCTAACTATACATGCTAGTAGGACATTCCAGAGGCAGACTGGGGACACATTGTGGATCTCACAGACTTCTGACTGAAAATATTGCAGCAATTCCTGAAAGTACTCTTGGCAATTGTGTATCATTATGTCTGTTTCCCAATATTACCTTAGGACCAAATCAGGACTATGTGTGCCTTTTATGGACTGGCACATTTTTCTGAGGTACTCGGTGTTAAAAATTGTACCTCTGCTGCAAGCAGGGCTCCTTCTTGTCCACAGATGGAGTAGTACTGCAGTAGAAAGGGCTACCATTCCATCAATTGTCAGGTAATGTACGATGCATTAGGGTGCATCACCAACGTTTCTGCCCAACATCTTTGCACATAATTCCCATATCTGACATACTAACTCACTCTACCACTTCTTTCTGCAGGTATGATGCTCAGTGGTCATCTCGTTGGTAAGTGGAAAAATATATATAATTTTTAATATTGTATTTAAGTAGTTATTCAGATTAAAATGCATTACTGAATATTAAACTTTTGTGTTGCCCCCCCCCCCACACACACACACTTTTCTCTCTGTCTCTCATAGGTTCATAGGCTCATAGGTGTGTAGTAGGCTAATGGCCGTGGAACCTATACAATTCTCTGGCATCAAGCCACCAGAAGTTAGTTCCCAGTGTCCCTGTTAAGCAAGGCCACTGAGGTGATCCCCGGGGTGAACTGCCGCCCAAAGATAGTTTTCCGTGCCCCTGTCAAGCAGGGCCATTGAAGTAATCCCCGGGATGAACATCCTATTGACCATCCACTCATCAAGATTTCTCTTGAAGAGGGCCAGTGAAGTGCTCTGCTTGACTTGAATGGGGAGTTTGTTCCAGAATATGGGAAGTTGCTGGGTTAGGAACCTGTCCCGCCAGAATGTTCTGCTTATTGTGGTAATGAGGTTTAGGTCCCTGGAGCATGTGGCATGGAGGGATTAGGATTTATTTAGGTGTAGCATATCTAACAGCTCTGGGACAGACATGGCTTTGTAGGTCAAGCAGAGATTTCCTCTAAATAGGCGATATGAGACAGAGTATAGCTGGAGTTTTTTTAAGTCTGTCAGTATAGGGCATATGTCTAAGGCCTAAGATCCTCTTAGTTGTGTATTTTTGTGGCATTTCCAGTTGTTGTAGGTGTATAGTGAGGTGCATACCAAATGGGGCATTATATTCTATAATAGGTCTAATGAGGGATGAGTAAAGAGGGATTATGACCTCTTTCTTCCTGGATGAGAAACCTTTTAAAGGACTTTCTGACCACAGTGGCAATGTGGTTATCAAAGGAGAGGTTGCTGTCAACCTGTGTCCCCTGGAATCTTATCACTCCTTCGGTGTTTAGCGGACTACCACCTATGTGGTTGTTCATGGGGACGATATTTTTCCCAAAGGGAATGACTGCACTTTTTGGCATTGTGCTTAAGGCCATGGTTCTTGCACCAGTCATTGGTCTCTGTGAGGCCTTGTTGTAGGATGTCAACATCAGTTGGAGAATCAATAATGGCTCCCAGTTTGCAGTCATTTGCGAACTTGGTCAACCAGAGTCCCTTTGTGTTGGTTTGGGCTTCTGAGAAGTAAATGCCAAACAGGAGAGAACCCAGGGCTGATCCCTGTGGAACACCACTTGTAACTGGTTGGTAATCAGATTTAGAGTCTGCTACATTTACACTGTGGGCTCTATCAGTGAGCCAGTTGGCTAAACATCTTATGACATAAGGTTTTATGCCTAATTTAGTGAGTCTATCTAAGATTCCTGAGTGAGGGATGGTGTCGAAGGCCTTGGCAAGATCCAGATAGGCTGTGTGAACTACCTTGCCCTCATCCGCAGCTCTGGTGACAGATTCAGAAAAGTCTATCAGGTTGAGCAGGCATGATCTACCTTTCACAAACCCAAACTGTGTGGAGTCCAGAGTTTGGAGATTCCCTATGCCCCTGTTAATAAGGTCCATGATGATGCACTCTATGGCCTTACATATCAGATTCATCAGGCTAATGGGACGGTAGTTCCCAGGATTCATAGTTGCTCCCCCTTTGTGGAGTGGGATGACCATAGCAGTGTGCCATTCAGCAGGAACAAAGCCTGAAATGAGGATGTGACTGAACATGGTACTCAGGTATGGTGCCAGTTCATTTTGTAGTTCATATAGGACACAGTCCAGAATATTGTCAGGTCCCATGGAAGCTGTATTCTTGGTTTTGGACAGTGCAGTTTTTACCTGTGTAGTCATGATAATAGGCACTTGGCATTCCTCAGGTATTGTGATGGGTCCGTTGGGGGGGTGAAAGGGGGGTAAAGTTCGCACTGAACCTGTCGGCCAATATGTTGGTGATATCAATTGGTTCTGTATATGTAATGCCATTGTGCTGTAACCCGATGCAGATCTGAGTCTTGCCATGTAGATTCTTGACATAGCTATAGAATGCCTTGTGATTGTGTTTAGAATCTGCAGCAATTTTGTTTTCATAGCTAGCTTTAGATGATTTGATAAGGGATCTCAGTTTTTTGCTGAGGCTAACAAGGGGGTTTTTCCAGTCTTGGGATTTCACTCTTTTCTGCAACAGTTTTTTTCCTTATGTTGTAGAGTTTGTTAATGTTAGGGGACCACCAGATTGATTTCCTGTTTTTGAAGGACAGCGTCTTGGTTCTGTTTGGTATGGCCTGTTCCATGGACTCGTGTATGTGCTCATACAGTGCATTGGTGTATGATTCAGCAGTCATGCAACTATTTTCCATTTGTGTGGGCGTCGTGAAGTTTGCCTCCTCTGTTTTTAGAAGCCCAAAATTGGCTTTGGAGAAGTTTTTTTACAGTTGTTTCATTTAGTGGGGGTGTGTGTGGGATGTGGATGTCCACGGTGATAAGTTTGTGGTCAGATCTGACAAGGGAGGAATTGATTTCAAGTTTAGAGCAACGGTCACCCATATTGGTAATGACCAGGTCAAGGATGGTTCTACCCCTGGTGGGAATAAGAATGAGTTGGTCCAGGGTGTTGAAATTAATGAATTCCAGAAACCATTGAGCAAGTGTGTTGGTACATGAGTAATTGTCCCAGCTAAAGGAGGGGTTGTTAAAATCTCTCAGTATAAGGGTGTTGGGTTGTACCCTAATATTTTCCAGTACATTTAGGAATGTGGAGTGGGAGTCTTGGGACATGGTGGGGGATCTATAGCAAGCCATAACCTGGATTGCAGCTTTACCCAGTGTTAGCTGTACCTGAAGTATCTCTGATGTGTTATGTTGAGCTACTTGTCTGGAGGTGTGCATTTCTTTTATGAATATGGAGACACCTCTACCTTTAGTGCTTAGGTATGGGATAGGGGGTTGAAAGATGTGGCATGGGTTATAGTCTGGTAATGCTGGGGTGCTCTCTGGTGCCTTGAACCAAGTCTCAGTCACTGCATAGATGTCAATGTTTTCCATTTTTAGGAGTGCTTCGAGTGAGTGCATTGTGAGATTTAGGCTTTTAGCACTGAGTAGCATAACCCTCAGATTTTGTTTGCTTGTAACTGTTATGGGGGTAATTTTGTCTTCAGGGCATTGACTAATAAAGGCACTATAGGTGCAGCAAGAGCCTTGGTCAGTATCCAGAATTCCAGGGGTGACAGGTGCAGGCCATCTCCGGTGAAGCATTGAGGTCTGTCGATCATGTCATCCCAGGCAGACAGATATTGGATCCCCTTAGAATGACACCAGAAACTTAGCCAATTTTTAAAGTCAATCACTTTCTATTTGTACTGTGGTATATTTCTGGGTGATGGTAGGATGCTACTCAGAGCTAGGGTCATATCTGCCTGGGCTACAAGATCCAAGAGTACCTCTACGTCTCTTTTCATGTAGTCAAGGGAGGTACATCTCAGGTCATTCACACCAACATGGACAATGACAGAGTCATATTTGTACCTGTTTTGGAGTGACCTGAGTGCATCCATTATGTGGCAGATCCTGGCACCTGACAGGCAGCTGATCATAACTTTCTCCTTATTCAGTCTAGTGAGTGGAACATCAGTGTGCCTTACTATTGAGTCAACTATGACTAGTGTATTGGGTAAGTTGTTTTACCTTGGGGCTTTGGTTGTGTGGCACACTGCTTATGGGAGCTATGTGTTACATGGCTTTTGCTGGGATGTGGTGGTTGTTTGCATTTCTGCCTTGAATGTCTCTGTTGTTTGGGCAGATTTTTGTTGAGATCCGCAAAAGTAGGTGTGTGTTTTATGTTACTATATGAGGGCTGTGGTGGTGTATGTTCTGGAGGGCTATGTGTTGAATGTGGTGTGGTGCAGGTGTTAACCTTCTCCTCTTGACTGGCTAATTCAGTCTTGGCTGGAGAGTGCTTGTCTTCCAGTTTGGCTATATATGTGCATCTTCCACAAGTCATAGTGTTGAGGGGTAAGAGGAGGGGGTTGTCTGTGTACATGAGGCAGTTGCTACATTGCCTTAGGATGCCCAAATTCACCAGGTTGACAGGAGAAAGCACAGGGAACTGACCTTTAGACATGCCTGGTTAGATGCTCAATATATTTAAGCACTGGAGCTGTTATCTTACTCTCCTTTGTGGAGAGTTTTAGTGCTGGTAGCAGTATATATGCTACATTAAATGATACAATTAGTTCTGAGCAAGTACTGGTCTTATATTATCTAGTTTGAGTGCAAAAATGTGAAAGCTAGCAAGATCTAAATGAAATTTTGAAGAGTACACTTTCTGGCTCTGGTAACAGTTTACTCTAGCTTAGCAGAGCTGCACGTTATGTAAACCCATGCAAACACAAGTTTTTTTAAGGCAGAAAGTTAAAAGGGATAGAAAGCAGCCCAGAACAGCCAATAAGATACAATTTCAGATCTGGAAACCACTCCTCCAGTAAAAGATAGGCTGCTCAGACCTTACCACTCCCACGGCTAAGCAGAAAGACTTCCCTCTACCACAGCAAGGTCTAGACAAGTCAGAACCTCAAACTACATTCCTGGAATCAGCAAATATGAAATCCAGGCTATTCTAGCTAGAGAAAATGGCAGTAAACGAGCTAACAGATAGGATTTTGTTTCTTTTTTTTATGGAAAAACAGTCAGAGAAACAATTTAAACAGCAGTAAATACACTTTTAAGGCACAGAAAAGGTTAGCACACGAGTGTGTAGCCTACAACAGTAAATACAGTAGAAATAACTAAAAAAAATTACTAAAAAGTGTGATAAGCAATTTTAAATAGCAAAATACAGTATCAGTAAATGCAGCAAGCTAAAAATGGCTAGTTTAAAGTGTGGAAAGCAAATACAGGCAAAAAAAGGCAAATGGAGGTACTTACGGTCAATCAAAGTCTCTCTTTCTCCTTTCTATTGCTGTAGTAGTTTGCAGGATGCCCAAACAGGATACACAGAGCTAAAACAAGCACAAGCCCACACAAACACTGTTTTTTTAAGGCAGAAAGTTAAAAGGGATAGAAAGTAGCCCAAAACAGCCAAAAAGATACAATTTCAGAGCTGGAAACCACTCCTCTAGCAATAGATAGGCTGCACAGTGCTTACCACTCCCACCGATAAGCAGAAACACTTCCCTCTACCACAGCAAGGTCTGGACAACACAGAAACTCAAAATACAGTCCTGGAATCATCAAATCTGAAATCCAGACTACTCTAGCTAGAGAAA
The DNA here is from genome assembly GCF_019279795.1 of Protopterus annectens. Classification (NCBI taxonomy): domain Eukaryota; kingdom Metazoa; phylum Chordata; order Ceratodontiformes; family Protopteridae; genus Protopterus; species Protopterus annectens. The sequence continues at coordinate 183,157,322 of NC_056750.1, read as the reverse complement.
ATGGTGGGAAATGTGTAAACAGATAGGATTTTTTTTGTTTTTTATGGAAAAATAATTTAAAGAGCAGCAAACACACTTTTAAGGCATAGAAAAGGCTAGCACACTTGAGTGTGTTGCCTACAACAATAAGTACAGTGGAAATAACTTAAAACATGACTAAAAAGTGCAGTAGGTAATTTTAAATAGCAAAATACAGTATCAGTAAATGCAGTAAGCATAAAACAGCTAGTTTAAAGTCTGGAAAGCAAATATAGGCATAAAAAGGTTCTCTCTCCTTTTTTCAGGTGATGCTGAATATCCATTAAGCCATGAATCATGACACCAGTGAGAAATCCAAGTGGAACTGTGGAGGAGACATATAACACATCCCTGTCTCAGACCCATATTTTCACTGAGAGGGTGTCCGGCCTACTGAAAAGTCATTTCAAGTGCCTGGATGAGTTTGAGGGTGCCCTTCAGTATGATCCAGCAAGTGCATGCAGGATGTTTAATGCATGTTGCATTCTGCATAACATAATCATGCACCATTCTGGTGGTGAAGTGAGCCATGCTGTTACTGCAGCTTTCATTTCCAATCCCACTACAACTAATGATGAATAGTCAGTAGCAGTAGTGAGGAAGCCCATATGGCAGGCCTCCTGCATGGCATGTAGCTGCACAAATAAAGAGGCAGCATCTAGTCCACAACTATAGACCATGACATTCAGATTAGTTTTCCCTTATTGTAAAAAACATAGAGCATAGTTAATGCATGTAGTGATATCTGTGGGCTATGATGTGTGGTGCAGGGACAGCTGTCACTGTTCATCTGACATTCTCTCTCATCTTAAAATGTTGTTGTTATCTTTTAGAATGAATATACTCATATTATTGTTACCTTAAAGTCATGTCTGAGGGCTCACTGACTCCTGTTCAGTGATGTCATAAGGCATTATATAAAAATTAAATCACATGTTTATCTGCTTTGCTGAAGAAGTTCTGCTGCACTGAATACTGTCAACATAAATACTTCATGAGTTAATGCACTGCAAATTCAATGAAAATATATTATCCTGATTGTTTTTATATTATGCCATCTCTTCTTAGATTATATGTGGTGCTGTACATCAGATTAATTTTATACTGTCATATATAATAATAATAATCAACGTTAGTTTTTTGCATGCTAATGTTGCAAGAACAGTAGATGGTGGTTTAAGAACTAGCATGCACTGGAAGTCCTGTAACTAGAATAGCTTGTTGCATTGCTTGAGTATGCATCCTAGCCATGTATATAGGAATATACTGGAAGGTCAATGTGTAAGGATGTCCAGGCTGAATAATGGTGGCTGCCTGCAGCAAGTGCTTGTAGGTGTATGGAATGATTTCATATCTAGAGGCTACTCTAATAGAGAAGTTGATCAATCTATCAACAAAGTGCATCATGTTAGAGGGAACAGTGTGAAACCTTATTTTTCCTTTACAAGTGATTTGGATATAGCTCCTTCCATGAGGATCATCTGTTAAGTCAGGTAACAACAGGGTGCCACTAACTTACCGGAGTAACATTACACTTCTATGCAATGTCATTAAGAAGAACTGGCCTATTCTTATGGCTGAAGACAATATTAGATGGGTTGTTAGGAATCAACCCAGATTTTAAGACTAACAAGTCCCTTAAGGAGCAGCTCTGCTATAGGTGCTGGAAAATAGTAGGGCTTCAGATCATGTAGGTACCTTTCCTTATCATTCATGTAAAGCTTGTACGTTTATCGCTACTGACAAATGCTTTATTTATCCAGTTACAGGGTGAAGGTACAAGCCGAAAATGTATGCTAACTGCAGGAGTACAGACTTAATATATTTAGCTATGTGCAAAGTCTGCTCCTGCTTTTATGTAGGGGAAAAAATTGCTTGCATAAGGAGGGTATCTTGGCACATCAGTATGACATACGGAATTGTGACATCTCTAATGCTCTACTGAAGCACTTCACTACTTTTGATGCTACACATGCTTTTCATTTTTTAGTATTACAGTTGATTTTAAAGGATTTGAGAGGGGGTGATTTCATAAATAGAAGTGAAACTTTTGAGTTTAGGTGAATAATTACTATACAAGCTAATAAAAAGTTTGGTTTGAACAAAGCTGTGCCTTTAAAACCAGTTTTGAAATCACATGGCATGTTTTATTGAATAATGGATTTTGCTATATATTTGGTGATGTGTTACACTGTTTTATGGTCTGATGAAGCACTGAAGCACTAAAGGGCATAAAAGTGCTTACCCATTAAAGTTTTATCTGTTTTTTAGCCGTGTTAGTTGATCTCTTCTTTTTTCTACGGCTTATTTTGGTCTGTGTCTATCCATGTCTTTTGCTATCTTATTGTTATGTTTTTAGAAACAAAATCAAGAAATACGAACTAAAACTGTTAAACGTTCAAAGAGGAACCAAACAGGAAAAACTTGCTGAATTCCTTGGGTTTTAATAAATCACCACCAAACAAGCAAAAGTCAATACGTAAAAACAGCGTACACGCCAAAATCTGTATTAAAGCTATTCCACAACTGCGTTTTCGTTTCACCATATGCACTTCATCAGATAGAAAACATCAAATTACAAAGTTCTTTTATATCTTAGTTAATTAGAATCAATCAATCCAATTAGATTCAATTTATAACTTTTTGAACCATTTTAAAGTGAAATTAGTGCTGATAAAATATAGTGAATCTTAAATTAATTGTAAATACATCCTTTTAAAACTTTGAAATATAAATGAATCAAATATTTGATTCATTTATATTTCAAAGTTTTAAAAGGATGTATTTACAATTAATTTAAGATTCACTATATTTTATCAGCACTAATTTCACTTTAAAATGGTTCAAAAAGTTATAAATTGAATCTAATTGGATTGATTGATTCTAATTAACTAAGATATAAAAGAACTTTGTAATTTGATGTTTTCTATCTGATGAAGTGCATATGGTGAAACGAAAATGCAGTTGTGGAATAGCGTTAATACAGATTTTGGCGTGTACGCTGTTATTACGTATTGACTTTTGCTTGTTTGGTGGTGATTTATTAAAACCCAAGGAATTCAGCAAGTTTTTCCTGTTTGGTTCCTCTTTGAACGTTTAAATGTTTTTAGAAACAATTACCCCCAGGATTTAATAAAATCTGTGTAGGCACAGTGTAGAGCCTACATGGAATGTTACCATGTCTGTGTACATGGTTCCCCCTCGGCAGCGCGCCATGCATATTAATCATGGAATGTTGCCGAGGGTGATCCATGGAACATGGTTATTGAATAAGTAGGGAGTGTTGTGCCAACTGTGTCTGCAGATGAGTAAGACACTCCCAGCACTTTCCAATTGTATTATGTCAATGTTTATTTTATTGTGTTAAGTGTTTTTTTTTTCTTTTTTTTTTTTTAAAAAAAGGATGTTTGCATGGCATGGTGCAGAGCACAGCAATGTTAAGCAGTGCTGAGACACCTGTCAGACAACTAAAAATAGAAACCGGATGCAATTAATTATTTATTTAAAGGTCACGTTTAAGCATAGCTAAGTGGGTTTGCATGGCACAGTGCAGTGCTCAGCAGTGCTTATAGGTAGCTCAGAGGTATATGTAAAGGTATAGCTGAATATCACATATCCTTATAGCTAACTGGGTAGAGGTACAGCCTCATGAGCAGTAGATGCAGGGTTTAAATACATGGAATGGAAAATAAGCATTTATTTTTGAAATACAAATTATACCATTTTTTTTTTATTCTGACCCACTGCCCTGCGCTAAACCATGCTAAGAATTGCTAATCACAGCATAAATGCAATAATGTCTGAAAATGTTTATGCACTGCTCAGCTCTGCTTGGCTGCTTTGCGCACTGATAAGAACTGCTAAGCATATGGGCCCTCAAGATTTTGCACTGCTCAGCTAAGCTGCACTGTTTTGTGCACTGCTAAGTGATGCGCTGCATTTTTAAATGTTGCCCAATGGCATGTAAGGGCAGGAAAACAGGCTATATTAAACCCAATAGACAGGAATACAGCATAATTCATTGGTGTTCTGTCTATGAAAGATACTATGGCAGGTGTTGGTGAGGGTTTGAGCTTTCTGGTGCAGCATTGGGCATTCTGGAGTCCGGGGTCATGGTAGGACTCCTATTAAAAAACATGAAGACTGGCTTCTGCAGAAGGTTACCAATGCTCAGAGTGCAAGGAGGAGGCCTGGAAACAGCAGGCAAGGGAACTCACCAGTGCAACTGGTATCCCCATGCACACATGAGCAGTGTCATCACCACCATGATGGCCTGGAGAGATGAAAGGTGGCTCTCTTGGACACCTGGGTCCAAGAATTTTGGGCAGTAAATGTCCCACATGTATGTAAGTACTTTTACCTCTGTTTCATTAATATCTAATCTGAATGTCTGCTAAACTGGTATGCATAATGGTGTGCATCTCTCCCAGTAGCTGCAAAGGAGAGAGTTTGCAACCTTGAGGTGCATGCTGGTTGCTTGGCCAGGTTGTGCTATGAGTGTGGTGAGTATGGATGCATTATTTTAATTGTATATAAATAAGCAAGAAAAAGTAAGGCATTAACTGCAATAAAGTATGTACGGTAAAGTTTGTATTGCAATAAATGTGGACTTAGAGCTGTAGTGCAATAAAAGAATAATGCCATCTGTAGTGCAATAAAAACATGAAACAATACCATTACCTCATTAAAGTATATACAATAAAGTCTGTAGTGCAATAACTGTGGAAGTAGAGCTGTATTGCAAGACCTAAATAATGGCAACTGTTGTCCAAGAAAAACTTGAAACAGTACCAGAAACTGCATTTAAGTATATAAAATAAAGTCTGTAGTGCAATGAGTGGCATTAGAGCTGTTTGTCAAGAAATTAATAATGCCAACTGTTCTGCAATAACACATGAACCAATACCAATAACACAAAGGTAAATTGTGTACATAAGGATTCATAGGTTCATAGATAGGTACTAGGCTGTTAGCTCTATGGCCTATATAAGCCTAGCCAAAAAGGTACCCTGGCTTTCGCCACCCAAGAAAATTATTTTCCTGTGCCTCTGTCGAGCAGAGCTGCAGAAGTGATCCCTGGGGTGAATTTCCTATTTCTCATCCAATCATCAAGATTTTTCTTGAAGAGTGCTAATGAGGAGCTCTGTTTGCCATAGATAGGTAGTCTGTTCCATACTAAGGGAAGTCTCTGAGACAGGAATCTATCCCTCTAGCATGTTCTGTTTATTGTGGTGACAATGTTTAGGTCCCTAGAGCATGTAGCTCGGAGGGATTGGGATTTCTTTAAGTGGAGCATGTCCAACAGCTCTGGGTTTGACATAGCTTTGTATGTTAGGCAGAGATTGCCTCTGAGTAGGCGATATATGACAGAGTAAAGCTGGAGTTTTTTGAGACGGTCTGCGTAGGGTATCTGTTTGAGGCCAGTAATCCTCTCTGTGAGGTATTTCTGTGGCCTTTCCAGTTGTTGTAGATGTCTTGTGAGGTACATATCAAAAAGGTTGTTGTACTCTATAATGGGTCTAATGAGTGATGAGTAAAGGGGAACAATGACCTCTTTTTTTCTGGATGAGAAACCTTTTGTGATGAGGTGAGCCATGTAGAAGATTTTCCTGACCACTGTGGTGATGTGATTATCAAAGGAGAGACTACTGTCCACCTGCGTCCCAAGGTCTCTTATCACACTTTAGGCATTAAGTAGACTACCACTTATGTGGTAGTTCATGGGTACAGAGTTTTACCAAAGGGAATGACAATACACTTTTTGGCATTGAGCTTCAGGCTATGGCTTTGACACCAGGCATCTATCTCAGTGAGGTCCTTTTGTAGTATGTCTACATCGTTAGGAGTTTCTATTATGGCTCCTAGTTTGCAGTCATCTGCAAACTTTGCTAGCCAAAGACTTTCTGTGTTAGCCTGTAGTTCAGAGAAGTAGATACCAAACAGGAGACGACCCAAGACTGAACCCTGTGGTACTCCACTTGTCACTGGTCTGAAGTCGGATTTGGAGACTGCTACTTTCACAGTGTGGGTTCTGTTTGTGAGCCAGTTGGCAACCCATCTTGTGACATAGGGATTTATACCTAGTTTATTGAGCCTATCTATAATTCCAGAGTGGGGGATGGTGTCGAAAGCCTTGACGAGATCTAGATAAGCTGTGTGAACCACCTTACCCTCATCTACGGCTTTGGTGACTTCAGATTAGGAGACATGATCTGCTTTTACAAACCCGAACTGGGTAGGGTCCAGAGTTTGGAGATTACCAATGTCTTTGTTTATGAGTTCCATGATGATACGTTCCATGGCCTTGCAGACCAGACTCGTCAGGCTAATGGGGCAGTAGTTCCCGGGGTCCATCGTGGCTCCCCCTTTGTGGAGTGGGATAACTGTCATGGTGCACCATTCAGTGGGCACAAAGCCTGAGGTGAGGCTATGACTGAACATGGTACTTAGGTAGGGTGCCAGTTCATTCTGTAGTTCATGTAGAACGCAGCCTGGGATATTGTCAGGTCCCATGGATGCTGTGTTCTTGGCTTTGGAGAGTGTGTTTTTTATCTGTGCAGCCATGATTACAGGAACTTTGCATTCTTCTGATATAGAGATGGGCCCTCTAGGGGGTGAGAGGGGGATAAAGTTAGCACTGAACCTATCTGCCAGGATGTTGGCAATATCATTTGGTTCTGTACATTTAGTGCCATTGTGCTGTAACTCAGAGCAGATCTGAGTGTTGCCATTGAGATTCTTGGCATAGCTATAGAATGCATTGTGGTTGTCTTTAGAGTCAGTGGCAATTTTGTTTTCATAACTAGCTTAGGAGGATTTTATGAGGGATCTCAGCTTCTTACTGAGGTTGACCATGGAGTTCCCCCAGTCATGGAATTTTACTCTTTTTTTGCAACAGTTTCTTTCTTCTGTTGTAGAGTTTGTTTATGGCAGAGGACCACCAGATTGGTTTCCTTTTTTGGAGGATAGCATATTGGTTCTATTAGGGATAGCATGATCCATGCACTTGTGTAAGTGCTTATAAAGTGCATTTGTGTAGGATTGAGCAGTCGTACCTCTATTGTCCATCTGCATGGGTGTCATGAAGTTTGCCACTTTTGTCTTAAGAAGTGTGAAGTTGGCTTTGGAGAAGTTTTTTACAGTGGTTTCCCTAAATGGGGGTGGGGTGGGATGTGGATGTCTAGGGTGATTAGCTTGTGGTCGGATCTGACCAACGAGGAATTGATCTCTGGTGTGGAACACTGGTTGTCCATGTTGGTAATGACCAGGTCTAGGATATTGTTGTCCCTGGTGGGGGTGTGAATAAGTTGATCCAAGGCATTGGAATTTATAAATTCCAGAAAACGTTGAGCAAAAGAGTTGGTACATGAGTAGTTTTCCCAGTTAATGTTGGGGTAGTTGAAATCGCCCATTATTAGGGTGTTGGGTTGTACCCTAATACTTTCCAGTGTATCAAGAAATGAGGAGTGGGAATCCTGGGGCATGGTGGGGGGTCTGTAGAAAGCTACAATTTGGACTGCTGTGTTGCCCAGAGTTAGTTCCACTTGGATAATCTTGGATGCATTATGCTGTGCAACTAGCCGGGAGGTGTGGATATCCTTAATGAATATGGACACGCCTCCACCTTTAGTGCTTCGTTCCGGGTTAGATGGCCGAATGGTGTGGTATGAATTATAGCCTGGTAATGCAGGGGTGCTCTCTGGAGGTTTGAACCAGGTCCCTGTCACTGCACAGATGTCGATGTTCTCCATTTTAAGGAGTGCCTCGAGTGAGTGCATTTTGAGGTTTAGACTTCTAGCATTGAGTAGTATTGCCCTCAGATTTTGCTTGCTTGTACCTGTTACGGTGGTGAATTTGTCATTTGAACCTTGCCTAAAAAGGCACTATAGGGGTGGAAAGAGCCTTAGCCAGTATCCAGAATCCAAAGGGGGACAGGTGCAGGCCATCTCTGTCAAAGCATCGTGGTCTGTCGATCATGTCGTCCCAGGCAGACAAATACTGGATCCCCTTAGAATGACACCAGAAGCTTAGCCAATTGTTGAAGTCAATCATTTTGTCCTTGTACTGTGGCATCATTCTGGGTGATGGCAGGATGCTACTCAGGGATAGGGTCATACCTGCCTGGGCTATAAGATCGGAGAGCTCCTCCATGTCTCTTTTCATGTAGTCCAGGGAGGTATGTCTCACGTCATTCACACCAACATGGACAATGACAGTGTCATATTTGTACCTGTTGTGGAGTGACCTGAGTGTGTGTGTGTTATGTGGTGGATCCTGGCACCTGACAGGCAGCTGACAGTAACTTTCTCCTTGTTTAGCCTGGTGAGTGGAACATCAGTGTGCCTGACTATTGAGTCACCTATGACTAGAGTGTTGGGTACGTTGTTATGCCTTATGGGCTGTGGTTGAGTGGCACACTGAGTTTGTGGGTTATGTGTCATTTGGGTTGTGTTGGGGGGGTGGAGTTTGCTTACGTTTCTGCTTTGGAGGTCCCTGATGCTTGGGCAGGTTTTTATTGAGAGCCTTCGCGAATGTAGGTGTGTGTTTTGTGTTTCTATTTGTTTTGGTGGTATAGGTTTTGAGGGACTATGTGATGAGTGTGGTGTGGTACAAGTGTTTACCTTTTCCTCTTGACTGTCTAGTCCAGCCATGGGTGAAGAGAGCTTTGCTTCCAGTTTGGCTATATAAGTGCATCTCTCACAGGTTGTAGTGTTGGGTGGTAGGAGGAGAGGGTTGTCTGTGTACATGAGGCAATTGCTGCAATGCCCCAAGATGCCCAGATTCATCAGGTAGACAGGAGAAATCACCAGGAGCTGACCCTTAGACATGCCTGGATAAGTGCTTATCTATTAAGTACTAAAAACTGCTTTCCTCTAGACAAGTGAGAAAAGTTGAGTGCTCTAGTAATGTGCAGCTTATTTAGTGCTTACAATGAGTTCTGAACAAGTGCTGAGTTCAAAGAAACATATTTGAGTGCTGAAACTAGAAAACTGGCTAGTTCTAAGAAACAAAATTAAGCTAGAAGGCTTCCCCTACAACACAGAAAGGTTTGGGGGCTCAGAAGCCTACAAACAGTCTAGACCACTTATAGGAAAGGCAAGAAACAAGCTAATTTTTTTTTCTTTCCCAGATGCTCTCTTTGTAGACAGTATGAGTGCCTGAAATCAGAATATGATCTCACTGCACTCAGTTGATTGTCTTGACTTAACCATTGCAGTACAACTGTATGTATTCAGGCTGTAAGGTAAGGTGCTGCAGTCAAGTATAAAATTGTAATAGCTGTAGAATGCAAATATAATGGCTGCCAAATGTCTTATTTAACACAAACAGTACCATTCAAGGATGTTTCTAGGCCAATATTGTTCACATAATGCTCTGTCATCCACAAACAGCAGGTAACCAAGGTATATGGGTGAGGTAGCCCACTCCATGATCTGATATTGTTTGTTAACTTCACAGATATTTCAAACCAGTAACAATATATTGTGTACATCTGAATTCTATAAACTAATGTATAGATTACCTACAATGTCTGTCACATTTGTATTTCATGCATATGTGTTCTACTGTCCATGCAGTCTAGTATATAACTGTAGTACTACTACCAGGTCATATATTGGTTCCAGATGAGCACTAGGCAAATATCAGTCAGTCAGCAGATAGCAATGACTCAGTAGCTCAGTTTGTTAAATGCTCTGTCTGTAGTACATCTTGCCACACACAGACCAGGGTTCAAATCCACTGCTATGTATCACTAAATATTACAGTATCAGTCACGTAATGTTTACAGACTCTATCTCCACAGGAACTATGGGTAAATGGGTGAGGTAGCCCATATTATGAGTAAATAATTGTATGCTTAGATGTCATAGAATGTTAAAATCATTAGCAAGAATGTGAAAGTACAGCATAACATAAAGGAAATAAATATAATAGCTCTAAAATAAAATGAAATAAATAACATGGGTAATCTTGATATGGCTGTATGCCTGGAGTGCCTGTTCAAAGTTGCTGCAGCCAATTCATACATTCCATGCAAATGTCCTCTGCAGTCACTGCTATTGGGTTCTATCCCCACGCCTGCCAAGCAAGGCATGATAGTTGTTTACTTTCTTTATTGTACACATACATGTCTCTCAAGTGTCACACTGTCATATAATGTACTAGTGCATAAGCCATCTGCCACAGGATTACTATCAGAATGATTGCCTAAATTGCAAACTATCACATCATCCCACAGTACACCTTGGTAGTTATATAGGGCCACTTGATATGCCAGTATTCTGTGTAGTTGTGTACCCGCAGTTGTTACTGCTTGGCCCATACTGTACCATGTGAATAGCTTGAGAGGTATGTACATGCTGCAGCAGGTATAGGGGACTTGTACACGTAAAGAAAGAACAGACCCATAGAGTAGAGAGTACTGTTGGGGCATGTGCATTATTATTGTTATGTAGTATAATGGCTGCATATTAACATATTCTGTTGAATTACCTATTTTGTTGGCCTTATACTGTAACTGTTACTGGCATGCTGTTAACATACTGACTGTTCTGTCATGTACTGCTGTGTTTCACATAATATGCTTTGATATGTAACTGCATTATCTGCACTGTTCTGGCATGCTGTTATTGCTAACTATGTTTTTATCACAACTAACCTATACTTATTGCTATACCTCCATCACCATAGCACGTCAGGGTAGGCTGGTTCCCCGTGATCTGCCTACCTTGCCTCAACTGGCCATGGTACCTGGTCCTAGCACATTTGGGACCCAGGGCACTAATGGCCCCTCTGCTGCCCCTGCACCACCTGTGGCATAGGATGGAATTTCCTCAGGGGCAGGACCTTGCCTCCCCCGGGAGCAGTGATGGAGGGGCTGCAGTCACCCAACAGGCACCGCTGGTCATGGTGCACAGGATTATTCATCGGACCTATGAACATCACCTGGCCCAGACTGAGGGTACACTGGCCACCTCGGTGAAGAAGGCTGGCATGGGTGTCCAGTTTCCAGCACAGCCTGCTTATCTGCTTGCTGGATCACTCTACCATCCTGATTTGCATGCAGTTCATCTGCTTATCAGGTGATTTGCATGCCACGGACACTTCTGTATTGGTGTGCTCATGCACAGTCCTCAGCTCTGTTTCCTAGATCACAAACCTGTTTACTTTCATGTAAGCAGTGTGCCACTATGCCTACACAGAAAATAAGTCCATGTAGGCTCTATTAAATCCCCCCCTACATTTTTTCTTACTAATTGCAAATGACTTTTGCCAACTTTATTTACATATCCATGTAGCACCGCTATTCACAGATAACCTAAGTCATTTGTGAAACCTCAAACTATGAATACTGGCCATAATCATAAGTTGACTGATTATTACCCCATAATTTGTTTAGTTTACCTTCAATGGGACCATCTACATGACAGGAACTGTTAATCAGATACAAATAAAATATGCCGAATATTTATTTATTTGACATTTGTTGACCGGGTTTGTCCGACTGAGGAGAAGTCCTTTTTCGGCACAGGCTCGGGAAGAAAAGCTCCACAGATTACACAATGTAAGTAGAAACAAAGATCAGATACAGTAAATTATAAAAACTCAAGATACAGTAAACTATAAAAAAGAATTTAAAAAAGATTTAACATAATATGAGCACATGATTAACAAACCCACAGAGTAAATACAGTCTAACATCAATATTGTGCAAGAACAAGTAAGAGAGCAAGAACCAGGTTACATCAGTGGAATATAATAAGCTTGACATTAGATGGGACTAAGTGAATGTATGAGTTATGAGTAGGGATAAGTTGCAAGCTACATAATCAGCAGTTGTATTTTATTTATTGCATGTTAATTAAGCTAAATGTTAGCATCAACCTTCCAGGCAAAATGAAATGGGAAGCATCCTATGATATTTTGGTTTTTAGATTGTATATGAGTATCAGACTTATAAAAAAGATATATTAAAATAATTGAATCTTGTATAATTGATTAATATGTATGAAAATATCCATGTCTTACACTTGAGACTCTATTCAACATTTAATGCATCTGTGACAGATGCTAGGAATAAACAGATGCTAGGTATAACTGATATCTATATGACTATTTAGGATTTTTTGTTTCTGTTTTACATGCAAACAATTGTTTGTTGTCTTTTGCTCTTGATTTATTGCAGGTTATTTTGGTTTATGTTTTTATTTTATTTTAAATGTGTTTTTCATGAAGTTTAAAAAAAATCAGTTAGGGACAATTAGCAAATGTTTTTAGTTAAGCTATGCAGAACAGAGGAATGTTAAATCTATAGAAAATCAAACCAACATGTGACCATGCAACCAAGTACAGCCCAGAATCAGAAAAGGGCACACACAGTGTTGAGCACTCCAACCCACCAATGAAGTTTTCTTAAATCAAACAAATGTCTCAACTAACAATAATTTTATAAATGGACCACCAGGGAGCCAAGATGATAAATCACTTATATATCAGCATAACAAAATAATTAAAGTTGAGCTGATCTACGTTTGAGCACTGCAGTGCTCAAACGTAGAGCAGCTCAACTTTAATTATTTTGTTATGCTGTAAACCACCTATATTTTAAGAATGCTTTCTAAGAATGTTTTACAACACTTTTGTATTATGTTTATTTAATTATAAATGCATTTTATCTTGTTAATTATGTCACATGATTGTTTGATATATAAGTGATTTAGTTTCTTTACTCAATGGTTCTCAACCATGTTAGAGTTACATTTTTTTGTTTTCTTATTGGCAAAGTATAATGATTTTAACCTCGGTCGATTAAATGGATTTTTACTTATCATCCTGGCTCCCTGGTTGTCCATTTTTAAAATTACTGCCAGTTGAGACGTTTGTTTGATTTGAGGAAACTACATTGGTGGGTTGCAATGTTCGACAGTACGTGAAGGTTTATTCTATGACAGCTACCACATAAAACTTATTTTTTTTATTTATTTTGTATCAGAATCAGGGCTAGCTCATCTATTGCCATGTGCAGATCCCCAAAGTGGTACCCCTCAACCTTAGATGAGGGGGAAAAAAATCAAAGTTAAAGAGAAAAAAGGTCCTCTCTGCTTCTGCAACTGTAGCAAGTTGCTTGCCAAAAATGCAACACAGTTACTATCATATATTTACCTCACACTAAGGACATCTGAGGAGTAAATGCAGTAATAGCATTATTTTATTAATACCAGTATTGCCTTTCTGCACCATCAGGACCAGCTGATTTCTTCCCTTAATAGATTGTGTGAGGAATAGCAGCCATTTCATTTTACAGTGGCTACATCTCTAGTCTGCATACTTGCATTGTTTCATGCCTTTTGCTTCTTTTTTGTTATACTTTATTTTACTTTAAATTTGCCGTTTTATGTTACTTGGAGTTACAAATGTTATTTGTTATGGTCAAATTTCAACCATTTGTGTTACATTCTTGAACTGCAGAGGGGATTATTTCTATGTGAATTGTAGGAAAGCTGAAAAGTAGCAGTGACAAGGACATTGTTTAAGCTGTCACAGATGACATCTAAAGATGCCATGTGACTATTGTGGATTTTTTCCTGTCCACCATCCTGTTTCTTTTATCCTTTTGAACCCAACAGCTCTTGAGTTCCCTGTCCCTTATATAAATTTGACTTGAAAGTCCCTCCTTCTCTTATCTCATCAGATAATACAATCAATGAAGCACTTCGGTATGATATTGGAAATGCCCTCTACTCACACTGAGAAAGCTTCCGTTACTCTTTCTGTATTCCAACACATTAGGTGCACACTGCAATATATACACCTTAGCCTCCTTTTTTCAACTTATCTGTGAAACATATGGAAATAACACTACTACTGTCTAGAGAGACTACAAACTACTTATCGGGAACCAACTTGAGATTAGTGTTTTTCATGTTTTTCACCTAGTCGAAGTAGGAGCAGAAGGAATTGATTTCCTAGCATCTCTGATTTGGCTGTTTATATGAATCTTTTCTGACTATCCTGATTACAGTTTTAGCAGGAACTGGGTCTGTATCATGACGTTGAATGATAAAAAGAGTGAACGTTTTTCTATCAAACGTGAAAAACTGAAAGCAGAAAATGTCGAACACACAGAACAGTGATTTTTTTTCCCAGGGAAACAAAAATCGCTGTTCCGCAAAAAAAAAAAATCTAAGCACAAAATAAAGTGGGGAGCTTCACGCACCACAGCCCCCTACTTAAATATACCAACTCTGAGATCGCACTACAGTGGAGGTAATGGCAAAGTCCCGAAAACAGCCCATCAATTTTTTTCCCTTGGAAAAAATTGTTGTTCCATGTGTTCTGCATTCAGTGCTTTCAACTTTTAATGTTCGATAAAAGAGCGTTTACTCTTTTTATCAATTGACTCCGTAGCATAGACCCACAGGAAACTATTACATTTAAATTTTGGATTGTTGTGCAACTCAAAACTTTATTGTGCTGAGATGTTGAGTGTGTTACCAGGAGAAGATTATAACAAATCTATGGACCCCACAAACCTACAATATCTTGGTCAAGGCTACTGATCAATAGAGAACACTGAGACCTATTTCTCAGGAATCAATTTGAGATCAGGGATACAGCCTTGCTCCTGGAAACAAGAACACAGGGACACTGATTCTTAGCAGCATACAGTTGTGTCAGAATGGCACCAAAAGCAGTCAAGCAGTAGTCAATTGAAAAATCACTACTGTTTGTCATTCTTGGCAACCATTGTTTAATTCTTCCAGCAAACGAGTTATGATAGTATCACTATAGTCTCATGGCTTTGACACACCTCCTCCCTTTGCAGTCTGCTGGCCTTAGGTGTTTTGAGGTAGTGTGCAGCAATTGCCTCTTATTTACTGACAACTCTTGAGTTCTGGACAATGTCAGTTTACGAGAGATGTGACTATTTTGGAGACTCATCTCTTGAAAGCAACTGGTGTCAGCAAACAGCAGTATTTTACTCAACCAGATTATGCTGAGGTGGTTAAAATAATACTGCCTAAGCTTCCCATGTCCTCATGTAGCAAATATCAGTTACCCAGGAATCACATGCATCTCTTTTCACACATATTCTCACACACACATATCTGTATTATAACACAGTAAAACTGCAAGCCTGTTTCCCTAAGGGCCCATAAGGCCATGGGGAAACACAGAGTCCTTAATACTGATGATTCATATTTAGATACAACAATACTGCATTATCAGACTGTACAAGAAAGAGGTTTCAGCAAGTTATCTCTACAGTCCTATGATTAAGAACATTTCAGGGGTCCTCAGAGCCCTTCATTAGCCAAAATATGAGTATAAGCATGCACTTGACCATGTGAGAATGAATGACCTTAGGTACTCCATCCTGGAAGAGATGCAAGGAGACATTACTGACCCTCTCTTCCCATGTCTCCAAGGAAGGATGTCAGCCATACCTCTCCATGAGTGAGGCTTAAGATGAAAGATAAAATATATGGACTCACCACTGGTATGTATCTGCCTGGGAAGAAATGGTTAACTGAGTCTCCTGCTTTATTAGAGAAGGACTGCATCTCTCATATCATGGCGTTTGCATTCTAGCTAAAGTAGTTGTTATCCTCATAATGTCTTTACAGGTAAAGCTAAGTTCATGCACATACCAACTTAGCAAATTCTAATTCAGGCAATATCAAGTTGTAGATGCTTAGTGCAAAAAGCTTGAAAAACAAAATGTCTAAGCTTGAGACCTTCATCAACTTTGAAGACATATATATGTGTGTTGTTATGTAAATTCTGTTCCAGTGCAAATACAGCACTCCTTTTTTGCCAGTGTTTTCAGTACCTACCATACATCCTGGTCCATAGGGGGTGTAGGGGTGTGCCCATATTGATTCATTTCAAATCATGAATGGTAGCATACTGGAACTTATAGATGTACATGCTACACTGAATAAACCTGCCTACTAGATTTTTGTCAACTTTAGGTCTCATTCAGGTCTCATTCTATGTTCCTGTCTGACCACACTTATTATCTAAAATAAAATAAAAAAAAAACCTTAGTAAGACTGACTACTCTTATTATGGCTAACTTTTATTACCCCACTATAAACTGACATACCTATGCAAAAACATAAATAAAGATAGATAAACTCGAAGATTCCTCAACTTTATGAATACTTATTCCCTTGAGCAATTTGTTCTGTACCCCACCAAGAGTTTCTTTACCTTGTTCTTACCTAGCCCCCCCCCCCCATGTGCTGATTGTGAAGGAAACCCTATCAGATGATTGAGTTTTCAGAAACTTAAAATTCATATGGTTGAGACCATATCACTGAGTTGCAGAAAACTCGAAAGTTTTGAATGGAGATCACAGTACAGGGCTGAATGTGAAATTTACCCATTTCCTCATTGTAGTGCAATCTCAGAGTTGGTATATTTCATTTGCAGGGGATGTGGGGGGTGCAGGGGGCTTGACCCCTGCAAAAACGTAAAAAACGTTAGGTTTTTGTGTTTTTTTTTTTTTTTTGATCTCTGAGTTTTTGGAAACTCGATCATATGGTCTCGACCATATGGATTTTGAGTTTCTGAAAACTCGATCATCTGATAAGGATCTGATTCTGAAGTAATTGTTGATATTCTTGCAGATAAGCTCAATGCTAATTTTTTGCCCCTACCCATCAAGATGTCCTACTATTACCAGCCATTCCACCTCTTTCAAAATCATCTTGGGCCAGATTATAACTGCACCAGGCAAAATAAAAATAATACTATCTTCATGGTAACTGAAAATAATCCACAGCTGTTTGATAGCCAACCCCCATCTTAAAGTTTTTATGTTTAAATCTGTCCATGGGTTATGCTCCTTAAGCATGGAAAAATACCATAGTGGTACTGCTATTTAATTTTTCCTTATGCTAGTATGCCTGCCATAGTCTTTAGTGGAAGTGATTAACATTTTATGTATGCTAGTTTATATATTTTTACTGCACAGTACTCTGTAATGGGGTGGATATTGGAAAATGGAGAGATTCCATTTGCACCAGAACTTCTAGGTATCTCCTCTAATGTATAAAATCACGCTCATCACTGACATTGAAAAAACATAATAAAATGTCAAGATGCAATAATTAATAAGTACCTGAACTTAAAATGCAATGATCAATAAACCTAAACTTAAAATGCAATAATCAATAAATACCTAAACTTATGTCTATTAGACTACTCCATCCCTGAATGTTCATACTTGTTTTACAACTGAAATAATTAAAATAATTAAAAAGGTTTTATGAATTGTACTTTTTATCATCTGGTACTATGTTCACTATATATGTTTTAGGAAGATATTCTGTCATCATGAGGAGTCAGTGCTTTGGAAAACAGAATGAAAATGAAATAAAACATGCAAGGCAGATAACAAAATGCCTTCTCAGCATCCTCGGGCTAGCTGACAGAAGTATGTTATCAAAATAAATCACTGAGCCTTTCTGAAGATCCACTCGAAATAATAGAGAGAAAACATAAAAATATTCTAGCAGCATCCTCAGCAGATGAGCAGACAATGAAAGCTTGGAAACACACTTCAGGAGCTTTTCTTTATGGTACACTATTAAAAAGCTATGTTGAGGTGAGACATAGCTATCTTTGTGAGTGATACATACCTACCACTACCGAGACAGTTACACTAAATGACAGGGGAAAGAATATCATGTCACAGGCCTCTTCACTCATTCATTATAGCTATGTGTATGCTTTTCAGTGTAAACATTCTACATGTTAAAAGATATCAGGTAGATTCTGACATAATTCAACTTAATTTTACAAATACTGCTGTATTTTCATTCTGCATAATTTTTTGGTATGTTGAACCTAATTTTCTACAGTCTTTGAACTCTTCATATGAATATCTCTACCTTGTCACATGCAGGTGCAATAACAGTTATGTTTCTCAATTTTTAATATAAAAATTATAATTCATTTTTTGTACCTTCAAAATAATATTAATTTGAGAAAATTTATAATTAATTCAGTCATGAATCTGATTCTCGCAGATAGTTCTTTGGCTGGGATTCAGAAATATTCGCAAATAGTGGTAAGTGATTGAGCATGTTGTTCCTCTCACCTCTCTAAAGCACGCTGAGTGTTTATATCTCAAACTCACCCAAGATTCCAGCTGTGGGTAGCAGCACAGACTCTACATGGTGCCCTACAGAGGGAAGATTTGTACAGTCCAACTGCTTTTAGGTGTCTACCATAGTGTGCAGTATATAGCGGAACGTGGATCACAGACTGCAAACTGGGACAGGGCTACTGACTCAATGGTATAAAAATAAATATGGCTTTAGATGATTAAGTCATGCATGTGGGAAAAGTTTGTTGAGAACCTAGCATACACCAAGTACGCATGCTAATGGTGTGAAGGGTATATGTGCCCCTGTCATGAAAGGAAATACTGCCAGCCCAGCTATCAGGAATTTTGTAAATAATTATATGTCATTTGTGAATATCAACATGCTTCATATGCTTGTATTACAAATGTATTAGAACTGTATGTCATATTAGATGGTTTGTATAGACATGTGTGCTGAAGAGGTATTTTACAACTTGCTGTTTAAAAATGGATCCACAGCATGCCCTGTTGAAAGGAAACAGAAATGTACATACACTACTGTAACTGTTTGAATGTATATATTTTAACAGTGGAAACTGGAACATAAGAGGTTAGCTTCAGAAAAATAGCTGAAATTAAATTACTTTATGGCAGCAAGGAGACACAATGTCTAAAACTTATGAACTTTCTGCATTGTCTTGCAAGTGTTTTATTGTTTTATGACTTCCAGCAAATACCAAGATTTGGGGAAAAGCCCTTGTGTATGTATTTTCACAGGTAGATGCTAAATGCTACCAGCTGCATCAATTGTTGTTTTTCAACTGGGATAGAGTCAGATGACAAGAAATGATGTCATTCTGCAAGCTATCAAAGCAGTAATATTTGAGATATTAATTTGGGAAGTCTCTTAGTGAGAGACATCATTCTGATTTTTTCTTTGACCTGGCAACACCAAGATCCACTCACCACATCTGCCTTGCTTGCTCTGAAGTAAGTTATTAGGGTACAGTAATTCTCTTAGATACAACCAGGAATATAGCAAAGCTTAGCTTAGATGTTTTTCTTTATTTATTTATGTTCTCTTAAGGGAAATTACACTTGATGCAGAGAGCTGCATCTAGAAATACTGTGTGTGTACTTGTCTTTCCAATGTATGTCCCCCACCAATGCTAGTGGTAAGGATTGAGGTTCCGTGATTACTGGGCCAGAGGTGGGGCAACATAGCCTCTATTGGCCAATGTGCCACCACCATAAAGCCCAGCAGTCCTGGGTCAATAGCTACTGGCAGTAGGCTACTGACCCATGTCCTGTTGTTCAGTCTGGGTTATAAAGACATAAAACAAATCATCCTGCCAAACATGCACTAAGAATCACTACACTGAATATAGGCTCACTGACAGAACCCAGCTTGGAAGTGGATGAGACCACATCCTATGTATCCTGGAGAAAAGATGGGAGGGTAGTGCAGCAAAGCCATTTGGCTTGGGACCCTGACTCTAATATTAAAGGAGGAGGACAAGCTAAAAATGGTATGGGAATTTTGGTGAGGAAGAGACCTCAGCAGACAATGAGGGGTGTCATAAGAATAAGTGACAGACTCAATCTCAGCCTATGCCCCACAGTAGAGTTGTGATAGTGAGGACAAGAGTGCATTCAAACCTGCATGGCAGGCCTACTGGGTAAAATAGGACTACATAAATTGGCATTGATAATGGATGACTTAAATGCACATGTTGGAACTTACAATACAAATGGGGCAAGAGGAATAAAGAAGGAGAATCCAAAGGAAAAGAAGACTTATGTCTGGAAAATGGCTTGATAGTAGCCAACACATGGTTCAGAAAGACAGACAGAAAGAGAGACAGTCACAAGATCACATATGAGAGTGGCCAATATGCAAATCAGGTATGCATCCTTCTAATAAATAAAAGGCACTGGGGTAGAATCAGTGATTACAAAGTCATCCTGAGGGAAATGGTTATCCCACAGCATAAACCATTGGTCACCACAGTCAGATGATATGAGTGGCCAGAGAAAGTTCTAAGGTCAACAGATACCAGGCTGAACACCTGGAAGCTGACTGGAGAGGAAGTGCAAAAGTTCAAGGAATTACTCAGGGCTCTAGCTCCACAGAAAGAAGAGAAAATAGGTGGGGTTGAAGAAGAACAGCATCACATCAAAACAGCAGGTGTGAGGACTATATAACAGATATGTGGTTGAGCCAGGTATGGAGTTAAGATAAATAAGGAAGGCTGGTGGTGGAATGTAGAATGTCCAGGAAGTCATCAAAAGAAAGAAGGAGTGCAAGACAAAATGTGAGATACAAAAGACAACCCAGGCTTGGAAGGAATACTGGTTGGCTAACAAAGGGGCTAACAAGGGAGTAGTTGCAATAGCAAAGAACAAGGAATCAGAGGCACTCTGCCACCTTCTGGAAAGTGACTCAGTAGATGCCACAAAGAAACTATATCAGGTTGCGAGGTAAAAGCAGACAAATAAAAAAAAAACAGTCAGACACCCTTCATGATGGATATCAGCAACAACTTGATCAACAGTCCACAGGATATCAAAGGCAAATGGAAGGAGTGCATCTGAATGAAGAAAACCCCACAGAAGGTGTACTTCCCCAAACACTGTGTACAATGAGAGAAGAAGAGGAACCCACCATAGAAAAACTAAGCACAGCACTAAGGAAAATGAAGTCAGGGGAAAGCATCAGGCTCAGATGAGGTCACAGCAGGTATGATAAAGATGCTGGTTGAGATAGGGGAAAAATAGCTCCTGAGGGTATTCATAGCAGTGTGGAGAGAGAGTGGTGTATCCCAGATGACTGGAGAATAAGCTTACTAGTGCCAGTGTTTAAGATCAAAGGGAACATTCACAACTGTGGGCAGTATAGTGGTATCAAACTCATATCACATTGTATGACAGTTCTGGAGAAGGTGACTGATGAATATGCAGAATAGTAGAAAGTACGATGGGAGATGAGCACTTTGGATTCAGCTCAGGATGCAGCGCAAATGACCCAATGTTTGCAGTGAGACAAATACTTAAGAAGAAGTTAGAAATGAGGAAAGAGTACAACTGGGCATTCCTAGACATGGAGAAAGCATATGACTTAATCCCAATAAAGCTGATTTGGGCAGTTCTGTGGTGGTTCAAAGTCCCAGAAGCATTGGTCGAATTAGTGCAAGCAATGTACATGGACCCACTGACTCAAGTACAAACATTGTTCGGTCTCACAGAGAGTTTCTCAGTGGGAGTGGGTGTGCATCAAGGTTCAACACTGAGCCCACTGCTGTTCATACTTGTGATGGATTACATCAGCAAACAGGTCAGAGATGACAGATCAAAAAAGTAGTTGTATGCAGAAGATGTACATTATAGGCAAACTCTGAGCTAGAACTTCAGCAAAGAATAGATGAATGCAACTGAGTATCGATACGACACTTGTAATGGAAGCAAAAGGGGGAATCATGAGAAGCTGAGAAGTGAGAAGAGATAATAGTGACACAAGTTAACAGCTTCAAGTATCTGGGAGGGGAGACTGAGGAGGAGGAGGGAAGTCTGAATGGGGAAGCGAAAACTTGAATTAGAGTGGCTGCAGCCAATTGGCACATAGTGTCAGGGGTAATGTGTGACAGAAAAATGCTAAACAAGTTGAAAAACAAGGTGTACAAAACAGTGGTGTGATCCGTTCTACTGTATAGTACAGAAACCTGGGCAGTAATGGCACAGCAGCTGAGAAAGCTAGAGGTGTTAGAGATAAAGTGCCTGAGATGGGTGAAAGGATGCTCAGTGTGGGAAAGACAAAGAAAACATCACCTGTGAAGACACCAAATAATAAGACCCAAACTAATTATAAAATATCAAACAAAATGATTCATAACTTAACAGAGAGAGAGAGAGAGAGCGATATATGCCTAAAGGATCTCCAATGAGTAATCTTAGAGCATGCTGGAACTCAGCTCTCAGGTCTAACACTCCACTGTGGGACTGTGATGAGTCTAATCTCCCAAGCAGAGAAGCCAGAAACTCCTCCTTTTCTGTCAGTGCTAGTTCGCCTGCTGCATCCTTAGTTTAACTGATGGCCACACATTGCTTACCTTCCCATGCAAGGTATATGACATGATTTTCCACATTACATATAATGTCAGTAGCTCCATGTCTGTCCTGATTCTAGCTGCATTCCTGGCACCAACAGCATTAATGTCTACTACAAGATCCTGCCAAGCACAAACATGGAGGGCCTGTAGAAAGACATGATTCTCCACATGGGAGAATTGCTCCACCTTGCTGTACCTATGGCAGGCATGCTGCTGTGTGGAGACAGAATGTTCCATGTGAGTATGGCATTAAGGATTGCTTTTGTCAAGGTAGATTATGAACAGTGTGCCACCCACCCTTTACAGTTGTTTGGTAACACTAATATGTATACATAACGCTACAATGCACCTAGGGTTATGTGTTGATCAGTTACAAAACTTCCATTTCCATGTAGACAAAGTGATAATCAAAATAGCCTCTCTCCTCATCTGGACCAAAAATGTCCTGTTTTCAATCCCAGCCAGCCACAGCAGCCATTGGCAAAGGTGTTTTTCCTTTTCAATTTGAATATGGGCTTCAATTTTTGCTTCTGCCTTCAAAAAAAAAAATATATCCACATGATCTCTAACATCATCCGTCAAATCATTATAAAGTTGCAACTCTGGGAGCATCACTGTATCACCCTAGAATAAGTAAAATGGCTACCCATACAACAAAGATCGAGCCTGCTTTTAGGATCCCAACTCTACAACCTACTCCAACTACACACAATTAACCCCCCATTCATAGCTAGACTTCATAAATAATCTCCTTATACCACCTGAGACACTACTCACAAGTCATACCAACTTTCATTACCCCTAGAACCAAACTCCTCAGCACTGCACATATTCTGTCATACCATCTCTCATTACCTCTACAACCAATCTCCACAGCACTGCACATGCTCTGTCATACCAACTCTCACTACCGCTAGAACCAAACTCCACAGCACTGCACATGCCTTCTCCTCTCAGGTGTCTAGTCGTTGGCAAGCTCTCCTAATTGACATTAAGGAATCAACACTTACTCCAAATTCAGAATGAAACTCAAAAAGCACTTCTTCATCCAAGCCAATTGCTCCTGCTTCAACTCAGGACATATCATCTTACCTATCTCCTTTCCAAGTCTCGATTTATTGAAGACGGACCTACTTTAGAAACTAATGTACATATTATACTTCACACTCTGCGTGATTGTACACTGCTCTGTGCTTGATCATTAAAATACACACACACACACACACACAGATATATATATATATATATATATATATATATATATAGCTTTTTTCTATGAAATTATTCCGAAATACTCTGCTATTGCTTACAATTTATCTTTTTTGCTTGTGAAATTTCTGTATTTCACCTAGGCTGAGCCTGAAATTGGTCAATATTAATCAATACACTAACCCCCAGTAAAGAAATATAAGTAAATAAATAAATAAATAAAACAACTAAATATACTGGGCTGTAACATTTGTGAAGCATTTGATGTGAAAAAATAATTCATGCTGTGCAGTTAGTTATAAAAATAAAGTTAATGGTTCAAGCTGGAAATCTGACAGTCCTGACGAGGCAAAGAGTCCAAATGTTTCAAATAGTCACAAAGGAAGCTTGCACATTCGTTGAGTACCCTGTAATGCACATCTGCAATGATCAGCAAGCAGTGAAAGAGCAGTTAAGGATGATAATACACCTACAAGATGCAACACCAGTTAAGAGCGCTTACCTGGGGGCAAACGAAGACAAACAGTACTTTGAAAACTGTAGATGACAGTCTTTCAGGGCTATTCTGACTTGTTTAATGGAATATATTAGACACTAAATTTTAAATGTTTTTAAAATTTAGTTTCTGATTCTTGATTTACCTTTCCGCTTCTTCCTAGTACTTGTATTACTGGAATATATTGCCTTCTGCTTTCCAAAACAGTGACATATTAAATAGCTTTCACATAAGGCAATACCAGCTATGTACATGTACATATCTATCTATCTAGTTTAATAGGTTCATAGGTTTATATTAGGCTAATGACCACCAAGGTCTTTACAAGCCTAGCCATGCAACCCAATCCAGTTTTGGCTCCAAGATCCTTAGACGCCTATATGGTGGGGTATGTTAGTAAAGAGGTAGCTAAAGGTTATGTAAGGAAGGTATGTTAGTTGGGAATTGATTTACTTACTTTTGACCTCTACTCATCAGAGACATGGAGGCCAGACAGAAGTAAATTTGTGATTTCCCATACAATGAATGAGACTGTTTTGAATAGTGTCAGGAATGAACTCTTCTTCACATAGATGAGGAGCTTATTCTATAGCAAAGGGATCCTTTGAGACACATACGTATCTCTCCAGCATGTTTATTTATGTCATAGACAAAGTTCAGGTCCTTGGATATAGTGTTTTTGGTGCTGTTTGTTTTGCATATGTGCAAGAGATACACCTAAGCTGCATCTGAGGATGAGGTATATGCTAGGCATAGATCGTCATTAGCCTACAGTAGACTGAGTACAGAGATAAAATCTTAAGGCGATCTGTGTAGGACCGGGGTATTTATATCCTATCCTGAATTCTACTAGAGAGGAGCCTTTCAGTGTGTTCCCGCTGTTGCAAGTGCCTGGCTAGGTACATGCCAAAGAGGGCATTGTACTCAGTGATGGTTCTGATAAGGGTTGATTAGAGTGGTATTATTATTTCCTTGGACCTGGATGCCATACTCTTGCTTATGAGTTGGGAGACATACAATGATTTTTTTACTACCTTGGCTACATGTTAGTCAAAGTCAAGATTACTGTCTACATATGTTTCCAGATCCCTAATTATAAGGTACACATTTGGAGGGAGGTTATCAATGGAGTAATTAACTTTGATGGACAATTTCTGATAGGGCACTATAATGCATTTTTTCATATTGAGTTTTAATCCTTGGCTTTGATGACTGTATTTTGTTAGTGTTAGACCCTCTTGCAGAATGTTATTGTCATGGGGAGAATCAGTGATAGCTCCCAATTTACAGTCATCTGTGAACTTAGTGAGCCAGAGCCCTTTGACATTAGCCTTGACTTCTGAGAAGTAGATGCCAAACAGGAGCAGGTTCAACATGGAACCCTGGGGTACTATGCTGGTGACGCGTCTCCAGGTGGAGGTGGTCTCACTTATTCTGATTTCTTGGGTCCTATCTGTGAGCCAGCAAACAAGCCAATGAATTATGCAGAGAGCAAGAATAGGTTGGGCCTGCAGGCTTCAAGCTCATATACCTGTATTTGGGAGTCTCGTGCTCTACTGCTAGATCACACTGGCCCTAAAGGACAAACAGAGGCTTTGATGAGATTTGAACTCATGACTCCTGGTTTACTAGGACAAGGCTTTATCTCTTGAGCTACAAGCATAGCAAGAAGCATTCCACTCATTCTCAGAAGTAAAACTGAGTAGAAATTAAATTTCATGGTAGCTATAGTAGCTATCATTGTGTAAATAGCATTGATTAATGGAAAAATAGCAAACTAACAGTTGTGAAATACAACAATTTTTAAATATGTATAGATCCACACAATTTATATGAGTCAATCAAAAGAAAACAATTTTATTTTCCTTTTCTTTTTATAAAATTGAAAAATAGGTTGCAACTATAACTAATTCTAAGTGCTTCTCTGTGCTACATGCTAATCAAGGAAACAGGCAAATTACTTAAGAACTCTGAGCATTTACTGTGTGATGTGTTTGGATGGAATCATTCTAAAAGGGGAATCAAATTCTATAATTTGTCTGATTTGAGCAGTATATAGAGGAATGACAGCTTCATTTAATATGGATGAGACTACTTCAATTAGTAAATGGGCTAGATAGAAAGATTTCCTGAAAATTTCTGCTACACAGTAGTTAAAGGATATGGAGATGTTTACGATGCTGTTCAGTTCTGTAATGACTGCTTTAGTTGGGTGTTGTGTGCTGTCTGTACTGAAAGCTGCTGTTCAGATTTATGAAAGCTGTCACTACTACACTTTCTTGCATGTAACTTAATCCTGTTTCTGATGCACCATTGATTTGTATGCTTTAACACTTGCTGTATCAAAACAGTTTCAAATGCTGAGTGAAAAATAACACCCAGCATACCTTTAGCAGTGAATTTAGGAACCATATGTAGAGGATGGTGTTTGAAAATCTGAGAAATAGATGATGAACAGAAGTCCCAATACTGAACCTCATGGAATGCTTCTAGTCACATTCTTGCTTTCTGAGGTGACTCCTCCTACTTTGCGTACATGGGTTTTACATTTCAACAAGTTTGGTATCCATCTTAAAACATGAAGGTTAGTATTTTTGCCTTTAAACTTATTTACTGTTCTAGAAAGGAGATTAGGATCAAAGGTCTAGGCCAGATCCATATATGCTGTATGAACTGCATGGCCACTATTTATTGACTCAGTAACTTTCCTGAAGAGGTTTACTAAATTAATTACATGTGGTCACTCTTTTATGAAACTGTGTTGTTGCAAGTCTAAGATATAAGATTTTTTTTTATAATATTAGACCTTATGAAACCAAATATGATCCACTTCATGACTTTGCCATCTTTTATAGAGTGGCATAATAAATAGCCATTCTCTGCATTTTGTGAACATGTCCTGCGACCATGTTTAAGTTGAAGAGTTTCAGGAGGTGTCGGAAAGGTTGTTTGTTGTAGGCTAAACAATCAGGTATATTGTTGGTACCCATATAGTTGGTACTTTTTGCTTTAGAGTGCAGTTAGGAAATGCTGCATATTAATCTTGGGGGAGAAAGGCACTTGAGAATTGTGGAACTTCAGTGATTGTTTCTGATATGAAGTTGGGACTGAATTTATCTGCACATTTATCAGCAGTATATCTAAGGCCATGTGATGGCTCCCTGTTGAAGAAGGAAGTAGTAGTCCACAAAGACACAAAAACTGACAGGCCAAAAAGAGTAATAAAGATGACAGAATGGACTATTGAGGATAAGAAAGAAATTATGTATCGTTAGTATTATGCAAGAAGTCCAGAATTTCTGGATAAAGACATACAAAAAGATTAAGACTGAAATTATTGGAAAGAAAAATATTTGCACATGAAAAACTGTCAAAAGCTTCAAATGCAAATTTGTATCCATTAATACAATGGATTCATGAAAAACATTACAAAGACCAAGAAAGCTTGGGGCCATTAGGAAAAAGAAGCGACTAAGCAAGTGCGAAAATATAAAGAACAAAATCTAGAGATTTTTGAAAGGTATAAAAAAGAAGTATGGACGTGGGAAAGAAAGAGAGATCCGATATTGTGCAATATTTATGCAAAGGAGAAAGCCAAACTAAGCAATACAAAAAAGCAGCTCTGAAGATACTAAGAGAAATACAGGTGAAGGTGCTCAGATATGAAAAATATCACAGTACAAAAAACGTGATCACAAAGGGGGAATGTAGAGCAGAAAATTAGTAAAGTAGAAGTTAAACAAATAGAAGCTAAAGTTATGTAATACCTGTGAAATGAAGGATTAAGGGAAGAAAGTCTAACACAGGTTATATCATAGCACGAAGAACCAATGAGTCCCCTCAAGTAAGCTTCTTTTTTGCCAGGATCACTGCTTCTCTTTGTCTTACCCTTAACCCATTCAACTGTCTACTTAACAGATTAGGTCATGCATACAATTTGGCTACCAGAAAACAACAAAGTATAGAGACTTCTCATCTTCTTTTTGTGAATGATTTAAAACTGTAGAGTTCATCAAATGAGGAACTGAAAGCATAACTGCAAGTTGTTAAAACTTTCTCAGACGATACAAGAATGTCATTTGGTCTTGATAAATGTGCAAATGCAACCTTTAAAGCAGGAAAACTGCAGCACCAAGAAAATAGTCTGGGAAAAGAATGTGATATAAAGGAACTTGAGCAGGAGATACTATATATATTTGGGAAATGATGAAGGATTGGCAGTTAAACATGAACAAATGCAAACAAAACTTAGTAAGGAATATTTTAGAAGACTAAAATTAATACTGAAAACTGCCCTGTCATCTAGGCACAAAGTCAAAGCTATAAACCAATTTTCTCTTCCTGATCTTACATACAGTTATTGGGTGACTGACTGGACCCAAAAGGTATTGGATCAATTGGACAGGCAACAAGAAAATTGCTTCATGCTTATCAGATGCTAATCCAATGATATATAAAAGTCATAGCATACCCAAGATTATGTTTATATTCCCCATTCTGAAAGAGGTATGGGCCTCCTTGAAATTGATGCATAGATACATAAAAATATTTCAAGCACAGGCTTTAATGCCCTTCTACCCTGCCAATATACCAAAACAGTTGTTCCCATAATAAGTGTCCAGGCTGTTCTTAAAAATATCTAAACTAGTACTTGCTTTAATGTAATTTTCAGTCTGTTCCATGCATCTGCTGTTCTCTCAGAGAACTAATAGTACACTTCTCATTCCTGTAGAATCTTCTACATGGGCAGACTGATGATTCCCTACTACTTTTTGATAACCCCAAACATTCCCAGATGTAGTTTTCTCCAAATGTCCTATATACCTAAATAAGATATCCTCTTAAATATCTATAAGAGACACTGTACAACCTCAGATATGTTACTCTTTCATAATAACTGTTATGCCTTTTTTGTCCACTGCACTTTTTCCAGTTTACTTGTGCTTGTTTTCTTAAAGGTTTAAATATTGTTATTCCATACTCAAGTTCAGGTCTAATGTAATTAGAAAACAATGACTTTATCATTTCTGATATTCTATAGTTTATAAATATTTTTATACAACCTATAGTTCTATAACTATTATTAACCAATGGGATGACATGATTAGAAAAACTCAAATCTGGATTTACCCATATGCCCAGGTCCATAAATGAACTGATTGCATGTATAGATCTGCAGTCATGGGACTGCATGCATATCTGCTGACCTCACAAAATCCAAACATAGTGAAAGTTTTAAAACATGAGGAGAATAAGTCTAAGATGACTTCTTTACTTAGTTTAGCAGAAGCTTATCAATGTCAAGTATGAATGAAAATCAAAGCAGAAGTAGACAAGAGTCAGGCAGCAACTGAATGTGCCAAAAAAATAAGACAAAAGAAAAAATATAAGGTGAAGGATAAGGTGAGAAGGCAAGAAATGTGGAAAAGGTTTAAATATAATTGCAAGTACAAAAACCCCCTGGAGCAACCCCATGTCGATCTGGAGCTGATGCAGGAATCTTTAAGGAGAGGTAAATTTAAACCCAATGATGAAAGGTTAATACTGTTGGCCCAGGATATCGGACTACATACACATTGGTACACAAAGTTCATTGAACATGTCACAGAAACAGACAAATGCAGGTTTGTTAAACAGAATTGGAAACAGGCACACATCTTGCTGCTGGGTGTGATACACTAATGTCAGATGTCCGTACATTGAAAGGCATAATAATGTGGCATGACTGCTGCACTGGGTATTGCGTAAACATTCTAATGTTGAAGTGGCTGAGAAGCATTGGAAATGTGAGCAACAAAACATTATAGAAAATTATGAAGTTTATATCATATGGGATCACCCATTAACAACAGTTCAAAAAACAGATGTGAGAAAACCAAATATAGTAGTCCATGAAAAGAAGAAAAAATAGCACTGATCATTGAAATTGCTACACCCAATGATAGATTGCAGTGTCTTACATACAGAGAGACACAAAATCATAAAATATCAAGATTTGCGGGCAGAAATGAGGACACTGTGGAAGAAGGATACCCAGACAGTTCCAATAGTAGTAGGAGAAATAGGTCTCAAAAAAGAATTTACAGTCATATTTAGATATGTTACCTATACATGTAACTCCACATGAATTGCAGGATTCAGTTATGGGCACATTGTAGGTGCTACAAAGAGAACTTTTGGATAACATCAATGATTGCAACAATACTAATTTTGTGATCTATAATCAAACTTTGACTTAGGAATGGGGATCATTCCTGTCATGATACTTAAAACTCAAAAGGCTTGGAGAAATTAAACTAAGCTAGATTGGGTAATTCTGTTATAACTTAATGTATGGCATTGCTAAACATTATTTCCTAGTTGTCTGATGTAATTAAAGAAGTATTTATTATTTTTTATCATTTGCTTTGAATGCTAATTTTAATTTGTGTTTCTCTTTCATTTCTTTTTGGTAATTTTTATTGTTTTCCTTAGATTCCTTAATGTGAGAAGATTTTGATTTATTATAGTATTAATTGGCTATATTTTTTCTCTTTTTCACCATGTTAAGTTACTTTTTAAATTAGCCAATATACATTGGTTTTGATTGGGACTGCTTGGTTTATACTATTTCTAAATGGGAGTAATGTTCATTGGCATAAATGACAACTGAGGCTACAGTGAAGCTGGAAATCTGTCAACTGAATTTTGAGAGGTCATCATATAATTGTAATACATTGTTCATTTTTAAAGTTCTTGAATTCAGAGGTGATCATTCTGGTATACTGGATGTCCTAAACAACAACATTTTTGCATTGTGATCAGATTTTACTAGATATGACTAGATTAATGGAGTAGGGCAAGTAGGTACAGTGTTAGTGAAGACAGAGTTACTGTAAGTAGATTTTGACTTCTAGTGGGGTTGTTAACTACCTGTTGAAGGGGCTCCCTACTGAGTGCAGACAAGCTGAAAAAAGTAGAAAGAAAACACAAGAGAAGAGTGAATCTTGAAAAATATCGCTCTTCCCCTTTAAGCTTCTTTCTGCAGAGGGAGCAAGTCCTCTGCACCCCCCCATGTGGGGTTAAGCCCCACACCCCTGAACTTATATATACCAACTTCAAGATCACTATACCTCTGAGAAAAGGGAATATTCTGAGAATTGGCATCTCAGACTTAGTATGTGTAAATCTATACTTTCATCCATTCAGTCTATGTATGTCAGGACTTCACTAGCTAGTCTTGACATTTCAAATGGTTACCATTCAAGGAAGGCAGTATTTACTAAGTCTAGGAATCATTGTGCCTACCTTGCCTTTGTGGTATTGGTCTTCCAGTTAATGAATGGATACATAGTTCAATAAAAACATTTAGAAGTCATTCATGGTCCTCATGAGATAAGGACAGTGACACACAGCAGGCAATGTTTTGGTAATTTCTCTTGTTTCGGGTAATTTAAAGCTCACACATGTATTTAATTTATTCCTATATGTCATGGGAAATCTGTCTACAGATGACTGGGTCTCTGACAAATACTAATACTCATCCGCATGTAGAAAAAGGACCCTTTGATTGAAAAGAAAGATAAATGAATGTATTACCGATGCTGATAGCAATGGTTATCAATAACATTTTTGTTTTTGCTGTATCTGATATTATTATTGATATTATTGAATACTGAGTGCAGAGTGCCATTGCTACTGAGTATTCATTGCATTTATTAATTCTGCCTTGTGTATTATCATGTACTAATATTGGCATTTCCTGGCATATCATGTGACAGTAGCTAACCAAACACTGAAAAGCAGAGTACATGAAGCCAAGTCATTTATTTATTTATTTTTTTTACAGATCTTCAGTGAAGGCATGCAATTAAGATGTTTCTAGTAGAAAGGCCCTGGACCACACGTAACCTGAGATCGAAATACAGGGCTTCATCATCTGGACATCTGACTAACATCTACACTAAGTATCTATTTTCAGCACAGATCAAAAGGTGGCATCACAGAGTATACACTTCAGAGCTAGGTATACAAAAACTATACACCAGGCTGCCTCTTGGACACCAAAGTATCAAGAAGTCAGAAAGGAGTGACAAACTCACAAGATGTGAAATAAAGCAATGGCCTCAACCCCTTCCTCTTCTAAACTGCATGTTTTTTTTTTTCAAAGAAATAATGAACTGTGGAAAGGAAAACAGCTGGACTAAGGCAGGATTCCAATAACTGTAGAGACAAAACAAAGGAATTACAAAGCCTCTTTGATGTCAGAGAAGGCTATATAATGTAGAGCAACTGATTCAATTCGTTATTCTTTTAGAAATTCATTCATGCTTTTTTTCTCCAGTCATATTTAACCGCTGCTAGCTGCCTGCCATCAGGTGACAGACTGTAAGAGCTTTGCTGAAGAACCGCTATAGTGCCATACTCTCTAGAGAAGAAACTAAAGACTGTTATATTGCATCTTGCTAATTGTATGACTGGCTAGCCCATAAAAGGTAGAGCATTTCTGTGGAAGGTTGGGAGCCGGGCTGGCAACTCGACACCGTAAAACTCCACTGCCAGTCATGAGCAGAAAGGTGATCCACTGTGGCGACCCCTAACCGGGAAAAAAAAAGCCAAAAGAAGAAGAAGAAAAGGACAGTGGACAGTGTCAGAGAGGTATACTTAACCAAGCTTCCCTACAACTGAATGTGTTAATGTGCAAGGAATTATTCTCAGTTTTGGGGGTCTCTCTGAGGGAGAGAGTGGATAGAGAATGCAGGACTAGCTCACAGTGCTCATCCAAGGCCAAGAAAAAAGAGAATTTGCTAACAAAGGACTTAAGAACATTGAAAGTAATATTTTTTCTTTTGTAGAATTGGCCAGTGTTATGCTGCATGCCTTAAAACAGTAACAGAAACAAATTTAAGTGATCTTCTGATTTTTGTGCTATGCAACAATCTCAGTTTTTCTTCTATTAATGTGTACTTATACACTAAATTATTTATTTAATTTAAACGTCATAATAAACTTTATTTTTTATACAAAATTAAACCTGGTGCATGCAAGCTGTTTTAATTGTATCTTAACTGTAAACTGGAACAGCAAATGTTGAAAAGGGACAGATAACTGTTGAGCCAGCTTATTCTCAGCCACAGACAAATTTATAGCTTATAATATAAAGCATTAAATTCAAGCCTGATTGTTCTGAAATAAAATTTCCACCAGGTCTGAATGTTTGACAAGCACTGAAAGTTTGTAAAGAGGGAGTGCTGTCTTTACACTGAAACAGACCTCTGTTACAACACAGACATGGTTATGTTCAAGTTACAAGAAAACCTTATGTTCTGGCAATTTATTGTTATCACTTTTGACATTGATCAGATCAACCATGATGTGGTCCAACAGAATTTACTGTAAGCCATTTTGCTATGTTGAAATGACGATAAGGTGGACTTTGCCTGAATGAGATACTACGGAAACAGCACATTTGGCTAGTATGCTGAATCCATGGAACAGAAAGTTCAGGCCACCCTTGGTGAAAAACCTGGGTTATCAGCTCACCATGAGCTGACATGTACTGGTTTCCCAGGAATTACACCATCTACTTAAAAACATGTTTAAAGGAAAGTTGGTTATATTTTCTTTGTATCAGGGCATCAATCTGGGTGAGAATACGATTCCACTCAAGTCCAGAATGCACTGGATATACATATAGCAAGTTCAGGTATGTTTCTGGTAATACTTCTCAGCTTAGTGCCACAGGTCATTCCCACCAACATGAACCATCAAAAGGTCATATTCTGTTGGAGGTCCCTTATGATGTCATAGACCCTGGTACCAGAAAGTTAGCTAATTGTCACCTGCCTTTTTTCAGTCTAGTAAGGGCAGAGTCATGCTGATGGAGTCACTGATTACTAGGACATTTCAACTTGCACAGACTCAGTGGCAACAGAATGCATGCAATGTGCAGCTTGCTGACTCATTGAGTTACGTGGATATGGTGGAGTTGTACTAGTGGATTACTGTCAAGGGTGTTTAATCTTGATTCTTGGAGGCTTGGTTTGATATAGTAAACAACTGCTCGAGAAAAATACAAAAACTGCATATAACAAGAGTAGAATGAAGGCTGTTGTATTAGCAAAAATTACACAATGTATTCTGTAGAATAAGAGGTATATTGATGCCAGTGATAATAATGTTAGATGTTGATCAGATGCCACAGACCAAGCATTTTACAGTTCAGCTCTCTGCAATAAAATGAAGAGACTTTACCTCTGATGCCACAAAACACATTCTTCAAACAGTCAATAGGCTTGCGTGCCAAACAATTATTGCTGCTATGATGCTATAAGACACATGATTCAAGTCAATATGCATGGTGCAACACAGCTATTACTTCTAGTATGTATCAGACATTGTTGTAACATGCCCAAATGCAGCCATATATAATTACTGTAAATAACTAGCCCCAGAACAAAGGGAACTGCATCTCAATAGCTGATGATGATGGACGTGAATTAGTCTGGGAGCAAAACTGAAGAATTATAACAGCCTCTAAGAATCAACAATCCCAGCAACTGACCTGCTGGCAACAAAAACATTATAAACTAACAGCAGCAGCACATATGGCAGTGCATTTGAGTTGGGAATAAAAAAAGGTTCTTATAAACAGACAACAGCAGTAATGTGCAACACAGAGCAGCAACTTTTAGCAACCATGCAAGTAAGAGAAAGGACCAAATGAATATAAGAAATGTTAAACAATATTTAGAAATGGTTTTAAACAAACCATCTGTATTTTACACAGCGCTATCCACCTCATTGCTGTGTGTAGTGCAATAAGGCGAAATCTGGTCAGAACAGGACAATCCAATAGAAGTCTATAACAAGGAAGTGGAACATGGGGCAGCCCAACCAAGTAGAGCAGCAGGTCCTCATATGCAGCACAATTTAAAAGTCTTTCTTAAAAGTCGCAATCAATCAAAAAAAAGCAAACATGAGTTAAGCCTGTAGCAAACAGAATGCTTAGAACTCTAGCAAATTTCCTATTCTCACTAATATAAGGAAAAACATGTTCCAAATGAATAAAACTCTTTCACAATACAAATTATTAACAGTGTAACAGTAAATACATTTTTAAAACACACAGATAAAATTACATTCAATGAAAAATAAAAATAGAACACTTCCCTAATGTGTTTTGGGACTGGTAGCAAGATAAAATATGGTTAATACTGCAAAGCAGCCCAGGCAACTAAAGCAGCAGACCCTGCTATCCTGTCCAATTTAAAAGTTATACTTAAAAGTCACAGTAAATAAAAAAAAAAAAAAAAACAACAACAGCAAGTTAAACCTGAAACAAATACAATGTACAGAATAACAACAAATCTACTACCTTCACTCGAAAAAAATGAATACCTGTTCCAAGTGAATACCTCTGGTATATTAAACATTATTATCCCTGTGTGCAACAGACCTGTGGGCCAAAAGCTTTTAGATGTTTAAGTTTGTCACTGAAGCAGTTACGCTGAAATAAATTTGATGATGTGTCACTTAGACTAAAAGCAAATATGAGAAAAGAAGGGCATAGAGCAGCACTATGGTAAGATGAAAGGCTGCATATGGGTGAATGATTTTAAATAATGCCGAAAATTATATGGGCAAATGCAGAAAACAATGTTCTCCATATGTTTTGTTTATCAAACAGTTTCATTCTATATTTCTGTTAAAAGTCATTGCATAGTAAGATTATAAGCCATTTCAAAGTATTTTTGTAAAATCTGTTCACCAAGCTGTTGCGAAAATTCAACAAATGTTAATGATCTCCAAGTTTGGTGTAAAATAGGTATGCTGATGCATATAGTTGACATTTTGAATAGACCATACTTGCAACAGCATATAGAAGATTTAATGTAGAAAGATTTGAACCATTTGCACAGCATGATATTTAATGTAGGACGATCTGGATGTTTCATGGCTTTTCTCTCAACTGCCTATATTTACTAAGAAGCCAGAAGAGCTTAATGTCTGCATCAGAAACACCCAATGAAATGCAGTAGTTGTAAGAATTATGAGAGTATGGCCATATAATGGTAAAGCAATGCATCCAGACACTCATGTATACTTTCTGTACTCTGATTTGCTTCTGAATATAAAAGACTACATGTTTAAATTTGATAGATGTCTGAGAAGATGATTAAATTATGACCTGTTAACAAGCTTCATCTTGTAGGCCAGAATCTGAGTCACTAAGTTTTCATTTTTCTATTGTGGTTGACTTTGAACAAGTAACCGAACCAGGCAGACAGTGATCCTGCAATATGGCCACAATGGGTCCCACTGTATCATCCCACTACTCTGTTAAAAAATACCAGCGGTACAAAAGTGTGAATTATATAAAATATTCAAAAATGAAAGCCAAAATGATGCCATGTGAAATGCAGAATTATCCATGAATGAAAATACAATGACTTCAGTAAAAGGGTGCATTATATTCTCTTTGTTAATTGTTATTCAGAATATCCATAAATAGTACAAAATGTGAGACTACAAGTTACAATATTAGCAAATCTACTTTTATTAGGTAAAGTATTCATGATGAAGTAATACACAATGATCAACTGTTTATGAGTTAGGAATCTGAATTATTTATAAAGCAATGGGCGGTGCAGTGGTTAATGTTGTCGCCTCACAGCAAGAGGTTCCCCAGTTCGATTCTCGGCTGGGGTGCCTTCTGTGTGGAGTTTGCATGTTCTCCCTTTGTCCGTGTGGGTTTCCTCCGGGTACTCCAGTTTCCTCCCATATTCCAAAGACATGCATCTGGAGCATTTCTCCCCGGGCCTCTGCTGAAAACAGGCTCTGTGGAACCTAGTCAGACTTTCCCGGTCAACAAATGTTAAATAAATAAATAAAATAGAAAATGAGAATTTAAGCATTCTATGTTAAGCCTTTGCTATTTGTAAAGCAATGAGCAAGTAGATGAAATGCTCCAAGCTGTTAAAATCTCTTAGGAAAGTATGAAAATGTAGTCAATTCACATCGCTCTTTATAAATTCTAAAGTGAGGTAATATGTCAATGCCAACTGTATGGCTCCGGCCTGCACTATTACTGATGGTTAGATGTGTTAAGGCAAAGCTACCTGTGCCTTGCTCATAACCAGTACCACAAAACAAGAGGAATGAAACTGAACTGTTGAAAATCAGGCAACATAAACAGAAATACATTTATGACAGCTGTCCCAAAATATTTATATTCTGTAAAACTAAGACGAGTGACCAAAAATGAGGAGTTCTGGCAATGCACCTGCCTTTATGGCTAGTCACTTGGCACAACCTACATCATATCTTGTTCATGGTCCATATCTGCAAGTGAACAGAACAATAAAGAATGTAATTAAAAAAATGGATCGAATTATCTTGATACAAATATGTTGAAATCTGATGTACAGAAAACTGATATAAATGAGTTATTTCTTGAATTTGAGCTAGATAAATAGAAACTGCATCCCTAAGTGTTAATTCAGCTCATTGTCCAGGCTTAGAGAATTAGAAACTGATCAAAGATTGCTGAAAGTTAAAATCTGCAACCTATTATAACAGATAGTACTAATATTTCAGATTAACTCTTTGAACAAATTCTGGAAATAATGAAGACCGACAAGAAATCAGTATGATATTGTGGCTATACTGCTGTACAGACTTTTGTATGCACTTTCAGGTATTCTGCTGCAAAAGATGATCTTGCATTGTTATATATGTGTAAAGTATATGAAACACATAATGTTATAGCACAGTGTAAATATTTTAACTCATTTTACATAAGTATAGTTATTTATATAAACGGCATGTGCATTTTAATTAAGAGGATGTAACGTGTAACCTTGGGTTTCTTCCAGTTATGATATGATAGCCACAACTGGTGACCTTAATTCCCTGAAATGCTGGACATGTAAACTGAGGGAGCTTAGAAGAGTCTAAAGCTAGGAGAAAATGAATATAAAAGAAAAGCAACAGTGTAGCAGAAACGAAACTGGGTCAGCCTCTGCTTGCTTGCTGACTCCACACACAAAATAGGATGTAGTCATTTATTTCACTGTGTAACTTTCCAGTGCATCATGATCCTGCCAGTCTATTCTGTCAAAGAGCAAAACCATGTTGTGACAATGGGAAATACTGCCAGTCTAGCTATCTGGAATTTAGTAAATAGTTATATGTCATTTGTGAATATTAACATAATTTATATAGAAGTGTGACAAAGGGAGATACTGCCAGTACAGCTGTCTGGAATTTTGTAAATGGTTATGTGTCATTAGTGAATATCAACACGATTCATGTAAGATGTTTGTGTTACAAATGTATTAGAGCTGTATGTTATGTGTATATCAAACTGCTGGTACAGAAGTGTGTGTTGAAAAGTGCTTGTAAAGTATTGAGCTTAAAAAATATAACCAAACTGTACCCTGCTGGATTAGAACAGAAATGTATATACACTATTGTGACTGTTTAGATGTATATATGTTAACACTGGAAACTGGAACACAGGAGGTTAATTTCAGAAAAATAGCAAAACATTTAAATTACTTTATGACCACATAATAAAGGGATGTTATCATTCAGTTTCAGTGCAGTAACAGACACAATGTCGAGAACTAGAATTTTTGTACTGTCTTGAATTGTTTTTGTGTTTTATGACTAACAGGCTCTGCCTTAGATCTAACAAAAGCCCTTGTTTATGTATTTTTACAGGTAGATGCTAAATGCTACCAGCTGGCATCAATGGGGGATTTACCTGGGATAGAGTAGGATGACAACAAATTATGTCATTCTGCAAGTTTCCCTCCAGTAATATTTGGGATATTAATTTGGGAAGTCTCTGAGAGAGAGATAGCATTCTCTATTTTGTCTTTGACCTGACAAGAATATCCATACACCCTATCTGTCTTGCTTGCTCTGTAAGTAAATCTAGGGAACAGTATAATTCTTTTTAGATATAGTCAGGATTATAGCTGGCCTTAATTTAGATGTTTTTCTTCATTTATTTGAGACTGTCCTTCAATGTTGTTTTAAATATTTCCTGTGATTTTGAACTCTGAAGTAACTGTAATTATATACTGAGTATTTTCTTGTTCTTTATTATTTATTAAATATATTTAAACTTTTCAATGTGGCAGATATTTGTGAGGCATGTTTAAGTTCTGAGAGTACTTGCATACTTATTTGGTGACACTGTGGGCCACTCCTAATAGCCTTGCTCTTGGTCAAACTACCATTTGTAGTAATAGTAACATTACATAGTAAGATTGGACACCCTTTGTTAAGGGCCTTAAAGTAGCTGATAAGGAATGGCGGGTGGCAGTAAAAACTTCCTTATAGTCTGGAAAGAAGTGGCCATAGCTAGTAAACCTGTGCCAGCCTTTCTCAGTTGTGTATGTGTGTGTGTGTGTGTGTGTGTGTGTGTGTGTGTGTGTGTGTGTGTGTGTGTGTGTGCATATGTGTGTGTGTGTGTGTGTGAGTGTGTGTGTGTGCATATGTGTGTGTGTGTGTGTGTGTGTGTGTGTGTGTGTGTGTGTGTGTGTGTGTGTGTGTATGTGTGTGTCTGTAAATCAAATCTCAAAGAATGTGTGTGTCAGCTACTTGGGCAGGGACACAAAGCACTGGCTGGACAGAGAGAGTGCTGGAGGTCTTGGCTTGGCCATTCAGCTGAGATCTCCACTCTATAGCTGTGCCAATGAGGAGTCTTATCGGGGATCTTGAGAAATAGGGAGAAATCAGCCCTTTACTGACTGTGGTCTCTGTGTGCTCTTAAGGGAAATTGCACTTGATGCAGAGAGCTGCATCTGGAAATACTGTGTGTGTACTTGTCATCCTCCAAATGTGCATACCACATTGGTGTTTGTGGTGAGGATTAAGGCTCCTTGATTACTGTCGCCAGTGGTGGGGCATCACACATGTACCTTTATGTTCTTATTCCTGCATTGTACTCTAATTAAAGAAGTGGAAGTGTTTGTATGGGAGGTGTGCAAAGAGCTCTTAGTCATACATTGTTCTCTAGTTAAAGAGGTGGAGGTCTCTGCATGGGAGATGTGCTGAGAGCTTGTCTCCATGTAAAATAATAGTGTTACTTTAAGCCTATGTGACCAAATTGGTTCACTGGAGAATGGTTTAAAGGAAAGTGATTAGATGACCTGTAATCTGTCTCAAAATGGTCCTATCTCCATTTTGATAGCAAGGAAAAATAAATGACTTATGTTTAGGCAGTAAAATAATCATTAGACACACACACACACACATACACACACACACACACACACACACACACACACACACACACACACACACACACGACAAAATGATTCCATGCAAAAAGATTCAGTTTTAGTAATTAAGTACATTGCTGCTTTAGCCCTTGCCTTGACAGGTATACCAAAATATTTCCAGTAGCAAACCTAATGCCTAAATACCTGTAAAAAACTAAACAAGCCAACCATAATTAACTGAAGTAACAGATATTTTAAGGAGGATCATTATTTGTGAACTGGTGTTCTTCAGTTCCATACTTAAAAAGTCAGTTTGTCTCTTAATTTTAGCATTTTAGACTTTAAAAAATGCTTCATTCCATAACAGTAAAGCATCCAGCTCTATTATACAGAGGCAAATAAAGCCTTCACACTGGCTTGAAAGGCGATGGAAGACAGATAAGCTGGCCATGACCTCTGTTCAGATAATGCCCTGGGAGCTGGTGATTGGCTCAGAACCTCTCATGTGGAATAAATACACACACGCACACACACACGTACACACATGCACGCATGCACGCACGCACACACGCACACCATTCCTGATGTTTTTTAAACTGTCGTAAAGCATAAAGACAACTGTTTTGGAGCACTAACATCAGTAAAACTAACAACGGTTACTGTTGTCTGAGTCCTAAAATGGAAGAACTTTTGTGATTTGCCACTTTAATCAGTTTGTTCTACTATGAAAAGTATGCATTCCATAAGCTGAACATGGAAATGGAGTTTGATAATGCTTACCAAACATAATAACCATGCTATGTTCTTTGTACTTTGCTTCTTTTATTTTCTTAGAAAATATGCAAAAAAAAAACTAATGTCACTTTTAGCTTAAATTAATATACTACCATGTTACCACTGAAGGGAAATGTTATATAATGATTAAGAGAGGGTACAACACAAACATTTTTTACAGCTAATGACTGCAGAACATCTATTTTATTTTGAGGATAATGAATGGGTTTGGTACAGCTGTTTTCTCCAGAGAATAGTAGACTTTTTTTTTTCTGTAGCTGACCAGAAAGTACTTGTACAATAAAATTCTCTGCACTTTATGTTAATTATACGTGTTACTTTCTTAGCATCTCTGCATATAACAAGCACAGTACATCAGCTTTGTTCAGTATGTGTTTAATGACTGCAGTACAGCAGTTTTAACTAGAGACTTTCTAATTAGCATACTACCATTTATTTAGCTACAGGATATCTACAGTAAGGATGCAGTACAGCTGCTTTATATGAAGGATATCTGATGAATGCTGTGAAAGTTTTTTATCTAGATTTATCATAGTAGTTGGTTCCCCTGCAAGAGCTTAAAACATTCATTGTATGTGCTCAGTCACTGCCAAGAAGAGAAACTGCAAACTCAGATAACCAGGGCTTTATTAACATTAACACTGAGCTGCTTCTGACATAGAATAGACTATTAGCTTGCTTCTTGGTTTATATTGCTCATATCCTTATTGCAGTGTGCATTTTTGTGTCGTATTTGAAGTCCTTTTCTCTGTAATACTATATATTCTAGTTGCGAGCTGAAACCAAACTTGGGTCTCTTGGGAAACCATACAGGCTACTAGAGGTTAACTACCTGCGAACTGTGAGTAAGTCCTAGTATTGCCAATATTTATTCTAGCTACCCCCTTAATTCTCTTTTGAGAATTACACTTAATGCAATTTGTTTGGGTGGCCACGGTGGTGCAGTGGTTAGTGTTGCCGCCTCACAGCAAGAGGTTCTCCAGTTCGATCGTCGACAGGTGTGCCTTCTGTGTGGAGTCTGCATGCCCTCCCTGTGGTCACGTGGGTTTCCTCCAGGTGCTCCGGTCTCCTCCCACATCCCAAAGACATGCTGTAGGTGAACTGGACACTCTAAATTGGCCATATGTGTGCGTGTGTGTGTGTGTGTGTGTGTGTGTGTGTGTGCCTTCTGTGGAAGGTTCGGCGCTGGGCTGGCAACTCGAAACCGTAAAACGCCACTGCCAATCATGAGCAGACAGGTGATCTGCTATGGCAACCCCTTAAAAGGAAAAGCCGAAAGAAGAAGAAGACTTAATACAATCTGTTTGTAGTGCAATATGAAATGTAATGCAAAATGCCAGCAAACAATTATAATACATTCTGCTGAAAAAGGAAGAAAAGAAAGAAAACCATTGTCATGTGTTCAGTTTTAGGTTCATAGGTTCATAGGTTCATAGGTTTATACTAGGCTATCTGCCCTAAGGCATTTATAAGCCTAGCCCAAATTTTTGTGGCTTACGCCACCCCTTATATGAAAAAATACTGTGCCCATTAGTTTGTTGTGCCTCTGTCCAGCAGTGACACAGAGATGATTCCCGGGGTAAACCTACGATCTCCCATCCACAGGTCTAGATTTCTCTTGAACAGAGTCAGTGAGGTGCTCTGCCTCACATGGACCGGGATTTTATTCCACAGCATAGGGAGTCTCTGAGTGATAAATCTATCCCTCCAGCACGTCTTATTTATATCCGTGCTAAGGTTTAAGTCGCTTGCTCTAGTGGTTTTGGTGGATTTGGATTTTTTGAGGTGGAGCATGTCCATTAATTCCGGGTTGGACATGGCCTTGTATGTCAGGCACATGTCACCTCTGAGCAGACGGTATGCGACTGAATAGAGCTGGAGTTTCTTCAATCTGGCAGCATATGACAGATTTTGGAGTCCCTTTATCCTTTTGGTGAGGAACTTTTGGGGTCTCTCCAATTGCTGCAGATGTCGGGTGAGATACATCCCGAATGGGGCATTGTACTCGATCATTGGTCTGATAAGTGAAGAGTACAGGGAACAATAACCTCACTAGATCTGGATGTGAATCCCTTCATGATCAGGTGGGCAATGTAGAAGGTCTTTCTAACCACTTTAGCAATGTGAGTGTCAAAGAAAGGCCACTGTCAACCTGGGTCCCCAGGTCCCTGATAACCTCTTCTGTGCTTAGTGGATTGCCACCTATATGGTAGCTTGGGGTTACCTTGTTTTTCCCGAAGGGTATGACTATACATTTTTGGCGTTTAACTTCAGGCCATGGCTCTGGCACCAGCTATCTGTTTCCGTGTGTCCCTTCTGAAGGATATCCGTGTCTGATGCACTTTCCACTATGGCCCAGTTTGCAGTCGTCTGC
This sequence comes from Protopterus annectens, assembly GCF_019279795.1. NCBI lineage: Eukaryota > Metazoa > Chordata > Ceratodontiformes > Protopteridae > Protopterus > Protopterus annectens. The sequence continues at coordinate 183,114,007 of NC_056750.1, read as the reverse complement.
AAACTTTGTCAGCCAAAGTCCTCCTATGTTGGCCTGTACTTCTGAGAAGTAGATGCCAAACAATAGGGGCCAAGGACCGAGCCCTGTGGGACACCACTTGTGACCGGCTTGGAGTCTGACACAGCACCAGCAACTCTAACCCTGTGGGTTCTGTCCTTAAGCCAGTTTGCAACCCATCTTGTGACATATGGGTTTACATTTAAGCTGGTAAGTTTTTCTACAATACCGAGTGGGGTATTGTGTCGAAAGTCTTTGCAAGGTCAAGGTAGGCTGTATGGACTGCCTTTCCCTCATCAATGGCCTTGGTGACTGTTTCAAGAAGTCGACCAAGTTCAAAAGGCATGATCTTCCCTTGACAAAGCCAAACTGGGTCGGGTCCAATGTCTGCAAGTCCCCTATATCTTTGTTTATGAGCTCCATTATGATCCTCTCCATAGCTTTGCAGACTAGACTTGTTAAGCTTATGGGGCGGTAATTACCAGGGTCCGTAGAGGCGCCGCCTTTGTGGAGTGGGACTACAGTTGCCGTACGCCACTCCTTGGGCACGTATCCTGTGGTAAGGCTGAGATTAAACAGCTGCCTTATGTGCGGGTTTAATTCCTCATTTAGCTCGTGTAGCACACAGCTGGGGACACCATCCGGTCCCATTGATGCTGTGTTTTTAGCTTTAGAGAGTGCAGCTTTCACCTGCGCATTTGAGATGTCCAGGAGGCTACACTCGGCTGGGATAGTTATCTCTCCTTTAGGGGGGGAGAGGGGGTGAAGTTTGCACTGAACCTGTCTGCCAGTATGTTGGCAATGTCTGTGGGTTCAGTGATTTTTGTATCATTTTGGACTAATTCTGAGCATATCTGGGAGTTTCCACCCAGGTTCCTAACATAGCTGAAAAAGGCCTTATGATTGTCCTTTGAATCCATGGCAATTTTTCTCTCAAAATTGGCCTTAGTTGATTTTATGAGTGCTCGTATTTTTTACTAATAATGATCAGGGGTGACTTCCCTTTTATGGATTTTGTTCTATCATGTAATGGCTTTCTCCTCTTATTGTAAAGTTTGTTAATGGCTGGGGTCCACCAGACTGGACGTTTGCCCTTTGTGGAAAGAGTCTTGGTTTTATTTGGGATTGCCTGATCCATGCAGTCCTGGAGGTGTTCATAGAAGGCATTTGTAAGGGCTTCCGCAGCTTGGGTTGTGGTTTCCACTGGCTCAGGGGCCTTGAAGGATACCACACCAGTCTTGAGTAGTGTGAAGTTTGCTTTAGAGAAGTTCTTCACTATGGTCTTTTTTGTTTGGGGTGGGGGCGAGATGTGGATTTCCAGTGAGATTAGTTTATGATCAGATCTCACCAATGAAGGATATACTTCCGGTGTGGAGCATTTTGTCCCCATGTTTGTGACAATGAGATCTAGTATATTTTCTCCTCTCGTGGGAACAGTGACTAGCTGTTCCATGGCATTTGAATTTATGAACTCCAGGAACCGTTGGGCTAGAAAGTTAGGGCTTGAGTAATGTTCCCAGTCTATATTCGGGTAGTTGAAGTCACCCAATATGATGGTGTTTGGAGATACATTTATACCCTCCAGTGTCTTCAGGAAGGCTGTGTGGGGTTCCTGAGTTTGAGAGGGTGGCCTGTAGCATGCTACAATTTGTAGAGCAGTTTTGCCTATGGTTAGTTGCACCTGGATGGTTTCCGAAGCTTGATGCGTTGCCACCAACCTGGAGGTGTGGGTATCCTTTATGAATATGGATACACCCCTCCTTTTGTGGTGTGGTCCGGGTTTTGGGGCGGAACGCATGATATGAGGTAAAACCTAATAGTGCCGGGGTGCTCTCAGGAGCCTTGAACCAGGTTTCAGTTACAGCACAGACATCGATGTTCTCCATACTGAGAAGGGCCTCGAGTGCGTGCATTTTGAGATTTAGACTTCTGGCATTGAGCAGCATTACCCTCAGTTTCTTCCCATTTTTGTTTTCTAGGGTGGTAGGTTTAGAATTTGAGCCTTGCCTAAAAGGCACTATGGGGTGGCAAGAGCCTTAGCCAATATCCGGAATCCCAGGGGTGACAGGTGCAAGCCGTCCCTTGAAGCAGCGTGGCTTGTCAAGCATGTCATCCCAGGCAGACAGACACTGGATCCCCTTTGAATGACACCAGACATTAAGCCAATTGTTAAAGCTGATCATCTTGTCTCTATATTGTGGCATCATTCTTGGTGAAGGAAGGATACTGCTCAGGGTTAGGGTCATACCTGCCTGGGCTACATAATCAGAGAGCTCCTCTATGTCTCTTTTCATGTAGTCCAGGGAGGTGCGTCTCAGGTCGTTCACACCAGCATGGACAATGACTGTGTCATATTTGTACTTGCCGTGGAGTGACCCGAGTGCTTGTGTTATGTGGCGGATTCTAGCGCCCGATAGGCAGCTTACTGTGACCCTCTCCTTGTTCAGCCTGGTGAGTGGGACGTCAGTGTGTCTGACTATGGAGTCACCTATGACAAGTATGTTTGGTGTTGTATTTGGCCTTAAGGGCTGTGACTGCTTTGCACACTGCTTTTGTGGTTTATGTGTTGCTTGTGGGGTGTCTTGAGGTAGCAGTTGTTTGGGTGTCTGCTTTGGAGGCCTCTGCTGTTTAGGTACATCAGAGCCTCCGAGTATGTCTTTGTGTGTTTATGTGTTTGATTCAGTGGAGTGGTAGCATTATGTGAGGCTGGTTTTGTGGTGTGTGTAGTTGCCTTCTCCTCCTGTCTGGTCTTGCCAGTCCTGAGTTGAGAGAGCTCAGCCTCCAGTTTGGCTAAATAGCTGCATCTCTCGCAAGTATTTGTGTTATGTGGGAGGAGGAGAGGGTTGTCTGTGTACATGAGGCAGTTATAACATTGCCTCAAGATTCCCAGATTCACCAGCTGGACCGGAGAGAAGATTGACAACTGACCTTTGGACATGCTAGAATAATATTGGGAATTCCTTAATTGAAAACAAGGGCCAGTGGGGAGTGAGGGTGTAGTGCTTTTAATTTTTAGTGCTGACTTATATAATTGCTTTAGTGAGCAAGTGCCAGGTAACTTGAGTGCAATGTGTTACAAGTAACTAAATGCAAAAACGACAAACAGTAACTTTCTTTCAAGTGAAACAAGGAAATAAGTACAGTAAGCAATGCAGATATCACTAGTGATCCACAGAAGCGCTGAGAAGTTGTGTATTAGGTGGAATTAGCTTCCAGGGAAATAACAAGCAAACAAACAACAAGCATATAAATAAAGATAGATTCAGCAGGCCTGGATCTAGTCTATTCTAGAGCAAACAAGGTGAACCAATTTCAGTAAGATACAGTTCAAATATTCAGGCACTATAAACCTTTAACCAGAAATTCCCAGCTCAGAAGGGCAGAGTCCAGCCTCTTCTCCCACAAGAGTGCAGACCACGAACCTTCTTAATGTAAAATAACTGGCCTGAAGCCCAAGTGCCTAAACCAGAACTAATACACTTGGACACTGGGCTCTCAATCAGCAGTTCCCAACTTAGAAGGATGAAAGCTACCTGTCCTGCCACCACAGTGCTTGCCACAAACCTTCCTAATGTAAAACAACTGGTCTGAAGCCCAAGTGCTTAATCCAAAAGACTTGAATGATAGCTACACTTTAATCAAGTTACAACCAAGCAGTAATAAATACCATTGAATACTTTAGAGAATGTCTGGATTAGTGCTCAAGTTACACAAACAAAGCTAGATCCAGCAGGCCCGAATCCAGTCTATGCCACAGCAAACAAGGCACCAACTTCAGTAAGAAACAGTTCAGATATGCATGCACTATAAGCCTTTAACCAGAAATTCCCAGCTCAGAAGGGCAGAGTCCAGCCTCTCCTCCCACAAGAGTGCAGACCACAAACCCTCTTAATGTAAAATAACTGGCTTGAAAGCCCAAGTGCTTAAACCAGAATTAATACACTTTTAGAATAACAGACACTGAGCCTTCAATCAGCAGTTCTCAACCTAGAAGGATGTAAGCTACCTGTTCTGCCACAACAGTGCAGACCACAAACCCTCTCAGTGCAAAACAACTAACTGGTCCGAAGCCCAAGTGTTTAAACCAAAAGGCTTAGAATGAGTTACACCAAGCAGTAATAAATACAATTGAGTATTTTAAGATGATGCAAAAGTAAAAAGAAGTAGGTAAAAACAAAAGTACAGTAAAAGCAGATGAAATTTTTTTTTTTTTTTCTGAACAAGTGCTGAGATCAAAGAAACAGATTTGAGTGCTGAAACTAGAAAACTGGCTAGTTATAAGAAAAAAAAACAAGCTAGAAGGCTTCCCTCAAACACAAAAGGGCTTGGGGGCTCAGAAGCCTACAAATAGTCTGTACCACTTAACAAGAAAGGCAGGAAATAAGCTTAATTTTTTTTCTATTTCCCAGATGCTCTCTTTGTACACAGTAGGAGTGCCTGAAATCAGAATATGATCTCACTGCGCTCAGTTGAGTGAGAAAATGAGATGGGCCCAGAGGCAGGCTGAGGGGCGGGCAGTTTCAATGCCACTAAGATTAACACCAAAACAAAAACAGGGCGGGTGGGTGGGAATAACTGAAGAGCAGAATAACTTCAGTTAAAAATTCCTTCAACACTCAAATTAAATACTGTATTTTTTTAAAAAAAAGAGCAGATAAAGGTACTTAAATTCTCTTATACGTCCAGTTGAATATAACCAAGTTCTTAGCTGGCCAAGCTGAAGTTTTAAAGCAGGAATTATTTCACATGCACCAGTTTAAAGTTCTTAGCTGGCCAAGCTGAAGTTTTAAAGCAGGAATTATTTCACATGCACCAGTTTAAATATGCAAGGACAGGAAATCAAAGAATGTGGCTACCCCCACACCTGTAATTACTAGCAAATAACAAAATTCAGCCAACACTAGCTTCAGTTCAAGTTACTGAAGAGCAGAATAACTTCAGTTAAAAATTCCTTCAACACTCAAATTAAATACTGTATTTTTTTAAAAAAAAGAGCAGATAAAGGTACTTAAATTCTCTTAGACGTCCAGTTGAATATAACCAAGTTCTTAGCTGGCCAAGCTGAAGTTTTAAAGCAGGAATTATTTCACATGCACCAGTTTAAATATGCAAGGACAGGAAATCAAAGAATGTGGCTACCCCCACACCTGTAATTACTAGCAAATAACAAAATTCAGCCAACACTAGCTTCAGTTCAAGTTACTGAAGAGCAGAATAACTTCAGTTAAAAATTCCTTCAACACTCAAATTAAATACTGTATTTTTTTAAAAAAAAAGAGCAGATAAAGGTACTTAAATTCTCTTATACGTCCAGCTGAATATAACCAAGTTCCTAGCTGGCCAAGCTGAAGTTTTAAAGCAGGAATTATTTCACATGCACCAGTTTAAATATGCAAGGACAGGAAATCAAAGAATGTGGCTACCCCACACCTGTAATTACTAGCAAATAACAAAATTCAGCCAACACTAGCTTCAGTTCAAGTTACTGAAGAGCAGAATAACTTCAGTTAAAAATTCCTTCAACACTCAAATTAAATACTGTATTTTTTTTAAAAAGAGCAGATAAAGGTACTTAAATTCTCTTATACGTCCAGTTGAATATAACCAAGTTCTTAGCTGGCCAAGCTGAAGTTTTAAAGCAGGAATTATTTCACATGCACCAGTTTAAATATGCAAGGACAGGAAATCAAAGAATGTGGCTACCCCCACACCTGTAATTACTAGCAAATAACAAAATTCAGCCAACACTAGCTTCAGTTCAAGTTACTGAAGAGCAGAATAACTTCAGTTAAAAATTCCTTCAACACTCAAATTAAATACTGTATTTTTTTAAAAAAGAGCAGATAAAGGTACTTAAATTCTCTTATACGTCCAGTTGAATATAACCAAGTTCTTAGCTGGCCAAGCTGAAGTTTTAAAGCAGGAATTATTTCACATGCACCAGTTTAAATATGCAAGGACAGGAAATCAAAGAATGTGGCTACCCCACACCTGTAATTACTAGCAAATAACAAAATTCAGCCAACACTAGCTTCAGTTCAAGTTACTGAAGAGCAGAATAACTTCAGTTAAAAATTCCTTCAACACTCAAATTAAATACTGTATTTTTTTTTTTAAAAAAGAGCAGATAAAGGTACTTAAATTCTCTTATACGTCCAGTTGAATATAACCAAGTTCTTAGCTGGCCAAGCTGAAGTTTTAAAGCAGGAATTATTTCACATGCACCAGTTTAAATATGCAAGGACAGGAAATCAAAGAATGTGGCTAGCCCCACACCTGTAATTACTAGCAAATAACAAAATTCAGCCAACACTAGCTTCAGTTCAAGTTACTGAAGAGCAGAATAACTTCAGTTAAAAATTCCTTCAACACTCAAATTAAATACTGTATTTTTTTTAAAAAGAGCAGATAAAGGTACTTAAATTCTCTTATACGTCCAGTTGAATATAACCAAGTTCTTAGCTGGCCAAGCTGAAGTTTTAAAGCAGGAATTATTTCACATGCACCAGTTTAAATATGCAAGGACAGGAAATCAAAGAATGTGGCTACCCCACACCTGTAATTACTAGCAAATAACAAAATTCAGCCAACACTAGCTTCAGTTCAAGTTACTGAAGAGCAGAATAACTTCAGTTAAAAATTCCTTCAACACTCAAATTAAATACTGTATTTTTTTAAAAAAAGAGCAGATAAAGGTACTTAAATTCTCTTATACGTCCAGTTGAATATAACCAAGTTCTTAGCTGGCCAAGCTGAAGTTTTAAAGCAGGAATTATTTCACATGCACCAGTTTAAATATGCAAGGACAGGAAATCAAAGAATGTGGCTACCCCCACACCTGTAATTACTAGCAAATAACAAAATTCAGCCAACACTAGCTTCAGTTCAAGTTACTGAAGAGCAGAATAACTTCAGTTAAAAATTCCTTCAACACTCAAATTAAATACTGTATTTTTTAAAAAAAGAGCAGATAAAGGTACTTAAATTCTCTTATACGTCCAGTTGAATATAACCAAGTTCTTAGCTGGCCAAGCTGAAGTTTTAAAGCAGGAATTATTTCACATGCACCAGTTTAAATATGCAAGGACAGGAAATCAAAGAATGTGGCTACCCCCACACCTGTAATTACTAGCAAATAACAAAATTCAGCCAACACTAGCTTCAGTTCAAGTTACTGAAGAGCAGAATAACTTCAGTTAAAAATTCCTTCAACACTCAAATTAAATACTGTATTTTTTAAAAAAAAGAGCAGCTAAAGGTACTTAAATTCTCTTATACGTCCAGTTGAATATAACCAAGTTCTTAGCTGGCCAAGCTGAAGTTTTAAAGCAGGAATTATTTCACATGCACCAGTTTAAATATGCAAGGACAGGAAATCAAAGAATGTGGCTACCCCCACACCTGTAATTACTAGCAAATAACAAAATTCAGCCAACACTAGCTTCAGTTCAAGTTACTGAAGAGCAGAATAACTTCAGTTAAAAATTCCTTCAACACTCAAATTAAATACTGTATTTTTAAAAATAAAAAGAGCAGATAAAGGTACTTAAATTGTCTCATATGTCCAGTTGAAAATAACCAAGTTCTTAGCTGGCCAAGCTGAAGTTTTAAAGCAGGAATTATTTCACATGCACCAGTTTAAATATGCAAGGACAGGAAATCTAAGAATGTGGCTACCCCCACACCTGTAATTACTAGCAAATAACAAAATTCAGCCAACACTAGCTTCAGTTCAAGTTACTGAAGAGCAGAATAACTTCAGTAAAAATTCCTTCAACACTCAAATTAAATACTGTATTTAAAAAAAAAAGAGCAGATAAAGGTACTTAAATTCTCTTATACGTCCAGTTGAATATAACCAAGTTCTTAGCTGGCCAAGCTGAAGTTTTAAAGCAGGAATTATTTCACATGCACCAGTTTAAATATGCAAGGACAGGAAATCAAAGAATGTGGCTACCCCACACCTGTAATTACTAGCAAATAACAAAATTCAGCCAACACTAGCTTCAGTTCAAGTTACTGAAGAGCAGAATAACTTCAGTTAAAAATTCCTTCAACACTCAAATTAAATACTGTATTTTAAAAAAAAAAAGAGCAGATAAAGGTACTTAAATTCTCTTATACGTCCAGTTGAATATAACCAAGTTCTTAGCTGGCCAAGCTGAAGTTTTAAAGCAGGAATTATTTCACATGCACCAGTTTAAATATGCAAGGACAGGAAATCAAAGAATGTGGCTACCCCCACACCTGTAATTACCAGCAAATAACAAAATTCAGCCAACACTAGCTTCAGTTCAAGTTACTGAAGAGCAGAATAACTTCAGTTAAAAATTCCTTCAACACTCAAATTAAATACTGTATTTTTAAAAAAAAAAGAGCAGATAAAGGTACTTAAATTCTCTTATACGTCCAGTTGAATATAACCAAGTTCTTAGCTGGCCAAGCTGAAGTTTTAAAGCAGGAATTATTTCACATGCACCAGTTTAAATATGCAAGGACAGGAAATCAAAGAATGTGGCTACCCCCACACCTGTAATTACTAGCAAATAACAAAATTCAGCCAACACTAGCTTCAGTTCAAGTTACTGAAGAGCAGAATAACTTCAGTTAAAAATTCCTTCAACACTCAAATTAAATACTGTATTTTTTTTTAAAAAAAAGCAGATAAAGGTACTTAAATTCTCTTATACGTCCAGTTGAATATAACCAAGTTCTTAGCTGGCCAAGCTGAAGGAAACTGTTGTCATGCTGCACAGTTTGTATACAGTATAGAATGAGGATTGCACTCACTAACACCCTCTACCTTTGTCATGCTGCACAGTTTATATACAGCATATAATGAGGATTGCACTCACTAACACCCTCTACCTTTGTCATGCTGCACAGTTTATATACAGTATGTAATGAGGATTGCACTCACTAACACCCGCTACCTTTGTCATGCTGCACAGTTTATATACAGTATGTAATGAGGATTGCACTCACTAACACCCTCTACCTTTGTTATGTTGCACAGTTTATATACAGTATGTATTGATTACACTCACTAACACCGTCTACCTTTGTCATGCTGCACAGTTTATATACAGTATGTAATGAGGATTGCACTCACTAACACCCTCTACCTTTGTCATGCAGCATAGTAGTATATAATGAGGATTGCACTCACTAACACCCTCTATCTTTGTTATGTTGCACAGTTTATATACAGTATGTATTGATTACACTCACTAACACACTCTACCTTTCTCATGCTGCACAGTTTATATACGGTATGTAATGAGGATTGCACTGACTAACACCCTCTACCTTTGTCATGCTGCACAGTTTATATACGGTATGCAATGAGGATTGCACTCACTAACACCCTCTACCTTTGTCATGTTGCACAGTTTATAGACAGTATGCAATGAGGATTGCACTCATGAACATCCTCTACCTTTGTCATGCTGCAAAGTTTATAGACAGTATGTAATGAGGACTGCACTCACTAACACCCTCTACCTTTGTCATGCTGCACAATTTACATACGGTATGTAATGAGGATTGTACTCACTAACACCCTCTACCTTTGTCATGTTGCACAGTTTATAGACAGTATGCAATGAGGATTGCACTCATGAACATCCTCTACCTTTGTCATGCTGCAAAGTTTATAGACAGTATGTAATGAGGACTGCACTCACTAACACCCTCTACCTTTGTCATGCTGCACAATTTACATACGGTATGTAATGAGGATTGTACTCACTAACACCCTATACCTTTGTCATGTTGCACAGTTTATAGACAGTATGCAATGAGGATTGCACTCATGAACATCCTCTACCTTTGTCATGCTGCAAAGTTTATAGACAGTATGTAATGAGGACTGCACTCACTAACACCCTCTACCTTTGTCATGCTGCACAGTTTATATACGGTATGTAATGAGGATTGCACTCACTAACACCCTCTACCTTTGACATGTTGCACAGTTTATAGACAGTATGCAATGAGGATTGCACTCATGAACATCCTCTACCTTTGTCATGCTGCAAAGTTTATAGACAGTATGTAATGAGGATTGCACTCACTAACACCCTCTACCTTTGTCATGCTGCACAGTTTATATACGGTATGTAATGAGGATTGCACTGACTAACACCCTCTACCTTTGTCCTGCTGCACAGTTTACATACGGTATGTAATGAGGATTGTACTCACTAACACCCTCTACCTTTGTAATGTTGCACAGTTTATATACAGTATGCAATGAGGATTGCACTCATGAACATCCTCTACCTTTGTCATGCTGCAAAGTTTATAGACAGTATGTAATGAGGATTGCACTCACTAACACCCTCTACCTTTGTCATGCTGCACAGTTTATATACTGTATGTAATGAGGATTGCACTCACTAACACCCTCTATTTTTGTCATGCTGCACAGTTTATATACAGTATGTATTGAGGATTGCACTCACTAACACCCTCTACCTTTGTCATGCAGCACAGTTTATATACAGTATGTAATGAGGATTGCACTCACTAACACCCTCTACCTTTGTCATGCTGCACAGTTTATATACAGTATGTAATGATGATTGCACTCACTAACACCCTCTACCTTTGTCATGCTGCACAGTTTATATACAGTATGTAATAACGTTTTCACTCACTAACACCCTCTACCTTTGTCATGCTGCATAGTAGTATATAATGAGGATTGCACTCACTAACACCCTCTACCTTTGTCATGCTGCACAGTTTATATACAGTATGTAAGGAGGATTGCACTCACTAACACTCTCTACCTTTGTCATGTTGCACAGTTTATAGACAGTATGCAATGAGGATTGCACTCATGAACATCCTCTACCTAATGTCATGTTGCACAGTTTATAGACAGTATGCAATGAGGATTGCACTCATGAACATCCTCTACCTTTGTCATGCTGCAAAGTTTATAGACAGTATGTAATGAGGATTGCACTCACTAACACCCTCTACCTTTGTCATGCTGCACAGTTTATATACGGTATGTAATGAGGATTGCACTGACTAACACCCTCTACCTTTGTCCTGCTGCACAGTTTACATACGGTATGTAATGAGGATTGCACTCACTAACACCCTCTACCTTTGTCATGCTGCACAGTTTATATACTGTATGTAATGATGACTGCACTGAACACCCTCTACCTTTGCCATGCTGCACAGTTTATATACAGTATGTAATGAGGATTGCACTCACTAGCACCCTCTACCTTTGTCATGCTGCACAGTTTATATACGGTATGTAATGATGATTGCACTGACTAACACCCTCTACCTTTGTCATGCTGCACAGTTTATATACAGTATGTAATGAGGATTGCACTCACTAACACCCTCTACCTTTGTCATGTTGCACAGTTTATATACAGTATATAATGAGGATTGCACTCACTAACACCCTCTACCTTTGTCATGCTGCACAGTTTATATACAGTATGTAATGAGGATTGCACTCACTAGCACCCTCTACCTTTGTCATGCTGCACAGTTTATATACAGTATATAATGAGGATTGCACTCACTAACACCCTCTACCTTTTTCATGTTGCACAGTTTATATACAGTATGTAATGACGATTGCACTCACTAACACCCTCTACCTTTTTCATGCTGCACAGTTTATATACAGTATGTAATGAGGATTGCACTCACTAACACCCTCTACCTTTTTCATACTGCACAGTTTATATACAATATGTAATGAGGATTGCACTCACTAACACCCTCTACCTTTGTCATGCTGCACAGTTTATATACAGTATATAATGAGGATGCACTCACTAACACCCTCTACCTTTGTCATGCTGCACAGTTTATATACAGTATATAATGAGGATTGCACTCACTAACACCCTCTACCTTTGTCATGCTGCACAGTTTATATACTGTATGTAATGATGATTGCACTGACTAACACCCTCTACCTTTGCCATGCTGCACAGTTTATATACAGTATATAATGAGGATTGCACTCACTAACACCCTCTACCTTTTTCATGCTGCACAGTTTATATACAATATGTAATGAGGATTGCACTCACTAACACCCTCTACCTTTGTCATGCTGCACAGTTTATATACAGTATATAATGAGGATTGCACTCACTAACACCCTCTACCTTTCTCATGCTGCACAGTTTATATACAGTATGTAATGAGGATTGCACTCACTAGCACCCTCTACCTTTGTCATGCTGCACAGTTTATATACAGTATATAATGAGGATTGCACTCACTAACACCCTCTACCTTTTTCATGTTGCACAGTTTATATACAGTATGTAATGACGATTGCACTCACTAACACCCTCTACCTTTGTCATGCTGCACAGTTTATATACTGTATGTAATGACAACTGCACTCACTAACACCCTCTACCTTTTTCATGCTGCACAGTTTATATACAATATGTAATGAGGATTGCACTCACTAACACCCTCTACCTTTGTCATGCTGCACAGTTTATATACAGTATATAATGAGGATTGCACTCACTAACACCCTCTACCTTTGTCATGCTGCACAGTTTATATACTGTATGTAATGACAATTGCACTCACTAACACCCTCTACCTTTTTCATGCTGCACAGTTTATATACAATATGTAATGAGGATTGCACTCACTAACACCCTCTACCTTTGTCATGCTGCACAGTTTATATACAGTATGTAATGAGGATTGCACTCACTAACACCCTCTACTTTTGTCATGCTGCACAGTTTATATACGGTATGTAATGAGGATTGCACTCACTAACACCCTCTACCTTTGTCATGCTGCACAGTTTATATACTGTATGTAATGAGGATTGCACTCACTAACACCCTCTACCTTTGTCATGCTGCACAGTTTATATACAGTATGTAATGAGTGCTCTTTACTCATGTCTTTGAAGAAAGCAAGCTCCTGGCATTGAGCAGCATTCTACCTTAATGAAGAATGATACTAAAACTCAGGCGTAAAATAATCACCTTAATTGGCTAATAAAATGTTGCCATTTAAGCAAGATTCAGTGTGTGTCAGTTTTCTAAATCTTGTTCTCAAAAAGTATACCAAAATTGTTTTCTTCACCTAATTAAATCTGACCATCACACTGTGACCTTCTCTCTGAAAACCTGCTTTATGGGCTCTAAAATGTCTTCTTGTTTCAGAAATTACTCCAAAAGCAGTTATTTAGTACTTGCCAATTTTATTAATAGTCATAAATGGTGTATCTGCTATTATATGCCCAGGAAATGCTGTCCTAGAAGTTGCTGCTTACTCCTCTGAATTTTACTCCCTCTTGGATAGACATTTTGAGACATCCAGACCAATCCCATGTAAGCATAATGGCAAGTTTAAAACTAAATTAAAATGGTGGAACTCTCATGTCAACAAACTCTATAACAAAAAGAAAAAGATCCTGCCCATCAGTTAAAGATCTCCACTTCAACTTTATAAAAGGAATTTAAAACTGGTAAGTAAGTCCCTCAAGCATATTATTAGAAAATGCAAGGCTAACTGTGAACTTAGAGTTACATCCAGTTTGAATTATATTCTAAGGCCTTCTTCAGTTGTATACATGTCATTTTGAGGTAACCAATAATTTTTGTTAACCTTATCTCTAATGGTAACTCCTTCTCTGACTGCAAAGAAATTGCTAATATTCTTGTAGATAAATTTTCTTCCCGCTTCATCCTACCCACTCTCCTGTCTGGGCTCCCATTCAACCTCATATCTACCCTTCTGAAATTATTCTTGACCAAGTCCTTTCAATTCTTTTCCAAACATAAAATATTAGTTCCATGGTCTTGACAATACTCCTGGAAGAATGCTGTGAAGTGTTAAGTCCTACCTTGCAAAAACCCTCAATCACCTCTTCAACCTAATCCTCTCTATTATTATAAACGTAAGGTATGAAGAACAGCTTTGTGGTGGCCTTACCTAAAGGTGGGCCCTCTACTGACCTTGGTAATTACAGACATATTAGTTTCATGGCTATTTCCAAGGCTATGGCATGTATTGTTCACTATAACAGTAGGCTATGGAATGTATTAATGATATTCATGAAATAAACAATGATACAGCCGATCTTATATCCCTGAATACACGCCTATTTGTAAAAGGCAGACCATGTCTGCTTAACCTGTTTGAGTTGTTTGAAAGTGTTACTGAGGCTATGAGTAAAGGGTATACAGTCCACAATGCTTACAAGGAAAAAAAGACTTGTCAATACCTTCAACAGTATCTTGCATGTGGGATTATTCAGACTCTGCCAAGTAAGTTTTCACACCTGCCATGGTATGGATGGATAAAGGCCTGACTATGGTCAATGTGAGCTGAGTTTGATTAGTGACTCAGGTGTTTCAGGTGCTACACATGGACATGCCTTTCAGATGATCTCTATCAGATGATCTCCAGCAGAGGCTAGGGATGCACAAGGGCATTGCCCATAGGGTAGCAAGGTTACTGGCTGAGTAGTTGTAGAGGTGAGATAATACACCAGCAGGCTCCATTGCATGCCCAGCCCTGGACTTTATGAGTGCACTTATAAAAAGGAGAAACTATGGCATGGAAAACACTCCTCAGCAGCAATATGATATTACACTAAGTGCCTTGATGTCTTCACCAGCCTTAAGCATGTGTCATAGGTGCTCTGGAGGAAGGAGACCCCAGTAGAACTGGTGGATGAGAAGAAGTCCTAAAGGTAGCTGATAGTCATTGGCATGGAGCCAAAAAAGGAAGAAAACACACACATATATATATATATATATATATATATATATATATATATGTAATTTTCAGGATAGCTAATTGGATATCTGATAGAACTCATGCTGTTAGAGTCAAGGAAATTTGTTTAGGCAGAAAAATGTCAGATGCAGTATCCAACAAGACTCTGTCCTGGGTGCTCTCCTTTTTGACATGTATTTCCCCAGTGTAAAAGCTGATCTCAAGGAACTATGGCTGACCAAGTTTGCTGATGATTGCTTAATGTGGTGGTCAGATCTCACTCTGATACTCAAATTCTACAGCAAAGGTTTGACCAAAGAAATACTTTACTAACAATCGGCTGTTTGCATAACTTCTTGCTGAAAATTAATAAACAGCAGCACAGAGAGGTAGACTGACCACTGTAGCCTGGCCCATCCTACCTCCGCAGATGGCCGCACAGATATCTAGCATGTCATGGTTACAACTTGTTAGTGTTTCCTCTATAACTCTTTCCTTATCTCCTCCAAGTGCATCAGGTAGCTCTGCCTTCACTGCTGGTGCAATGGTATCTACCAGGAGCAGTAGTAGTGGAGGATTTTGTCACCATGCAGGAGCTGACAGGGCTGTTGGAGGATATAATGGAGAGGGGCCTTGGTGAATGTATCTGCAGGGTTGAAAAGGTCCTGTGTCACATTGCAAAGATGATGTCATGTCCAGCACTGGCCTAGGGAGCTGCTGCAGGACAGTGTTGGCAGTTCTGAGGGTGAGGACTAGATTTTCACAGTTCTCAAGCTGGATGTGGGTGCGCCTCTGATGTTCACTACCTATCCCCAATCATACTGTCCCCCAACTTTTTGTCTCCATCACCATTCCTGTCTGCCTTGTATGTCCTGGTTGTCTGCAAAGGTTCATCACCTAACCTACCTACTTATTCCTGTCATTCTTCGATGGGCGTCTGCCCCACAAAAATATTTTGTCCCATACATAGCTCTCTGCTTCACCTATGTGTTATTTTGACACAATTTATTTGGTTTAATTGGACATACAACATTTTTCTGTTATTGTTCACTAGTGTGGTGACTCTGTAAAGTCATGAAATTGTGTGTACAATTGTGCATATATGTTGTAAAGAAGTTAAGAGCTATGGTGCTCCCCCACAACCCCGCTGTAAATTCCTGCATTATTTTCCCTGTGTGCTACCCTCTGCTTGCCAATCCAATTTTCACCATTACCCTATCCAGCCCTTTTCACACATCTAATCTGGTAAAAAATAGATTCACATACAACACACGTGGCAAGAAATGGCCCATGGAAAAGCCTTCACTTTATGTCTTCTGCATTTGTGCATAGTTTGGCATAGTACAGCATGCTGAATGACAGTGAATGCTGTTTAACTTCTTATTGCAAAAGCTGAAAATATCAGTTTAATCTGCAGTGGTCAGATAAATTATATGAAAATGTACTTAAATCCACTGTGCTATAGGAATACAGAGTAAAGGCAGGCTAAATGCAGTACTGTGATACAGTTAATAAAACAGTTCGTAGGTTGCTGAAAATATTAACATAGGAGATTTTAGATGGTGTATTCAGCTACTCACCTTGTATGTAACCTAATGTTTTACATAGTGTCATGGGTTCAATTACAGCTGTATGTCAATTTATTACCTCATGACCGTTCATATTTCTGTCATCTATTTAACTGTAAATGCCAGTATTTCTCTCAATATACATTTTCTTAACATAACATTGGAATAGTGCACCAAGACATCATTGATAAAACATTGCAGTCCCATCAGGGAGACTTATTTAGTAAAACCCATCCCTGGTTGGTATTTATGCTTATTGCACTCTCCCAGCCCTTATTTCTCCCTAGAGTAAGCACTATAATGTACAGAGCATGGCAAATTACTGATGATTTAATACATAAGAGTAACACACCATACAGATGTTCCTACATGTCCCACAAAACATATTATTGCTATTCCTCTCTGCATCTGTCTCCATCTGCTTCAGTAAGTTGCCAATGTGCTTCAATTGTGTTATTTTAATATTATGAAGTAGTCATTTCTTTGCGGTGTGATGGGCTAATGCTCAAATGTATAGAAAGATTTTTTTGAATAATTTCATGGGTTCTAATCCAGCCATATCCAAGTGTTACTGACTGTTTTTGGTACACTATTTTATGTGTACCTGTTGGCTACATATTATGAGTGATCATTATCCTTCTTCTGTCATAAAAAACTACTGTGTCCCTGCCTCCATCTCACCCTGTCAATGTATCTTCTCCCTTCTGCATCATTAATCTTCCATTTTTTGCATTTGCTTAATGTCTGGCACCGGACAGTAAATGTAACTTAGGATAAATGGAAGTGCACAGTTTATGAGAATATCTTGGGATTTTATTTCTTTCATCCACATTACTTTGTTGCACTTTGTACCGCTGTGTTAAGCTATGTCTAGCTAGTTTAATGTAATTCTGAACATGATGAAAAGTTGAATGTACAGATTACAGTTGTCAATAGTGTAATGAAGATGAATGTATACACTCATGTTTGCTGAAATCTGCTGTCATATAGTAGCCATCATGATTATGACTTTATATGTGGTGTGCTAAGATAATACTCAAGTATAAATGTTTTTCTTGGCATGCTGTAAATGTCCAAATACATATGGATGAAAAAATGTTTTTTGATGTTTTATTTGACACCTATGGCTGTAACTACTGCCTAAACCTTTATGTAACACATCATTATCTGCTGCTATATTAATGTGCCTGCTACCTATTGGGAAAACTGTCTTGTACAGATGTTTACACAGAGGTCGGCACAAAGCAACATAGACTACTGCTAATTACCATTGTAAATCTAACACTTGTGCATGCTCTAATACTGCCATCAGGAGTGCAAATCAGCTTAGCATTGCTATGCTCAAAGAGTGCAGTAAAAAAAAGAGAAAATCAAAGAATTAAAATTTCCTGTTGCATAACACTTTTATGTCTGCATTACTTTTGTCAACAGGCGATACTGATTTGATAGTGATGTTGACTCACTTAATTCACTTGTTTAAAGTATCTGTCTGCTATACAGTGTTTACACTTGCACGATGTTGCCATCTTGGTTAACCTATTCTCACAGAGTCCATCACTCTCATTCTGCAGCACATTGCCCTATGAACAGCTTGCATGTTTGTCTTGCCAATGCACATAGTGCAAGTATGAGACAATACAAGTGTGCAGTCATCCTAGCATAATATCACAGGATTATTTCATTGATAATCCACTGATGTAAAATAGTCAATGTGTATGTCAACCCATTATGTGGAATATGTCAATATCCTCTCACAGTAACACAATGCACAGTAAGGACATTATCTACATTTCATTACAAAAATATTTATTTGTTTATTTATTTTATTTGACATCTGTTAACTGGATTAGTCCAACTGAACCAAGGGCCCATTTTCAGTGGAGACCTGAGGAGAAAAGCTCAAGGCAATTTACAGTCATGCAAAAGATAAAACAAATACATAGTGGTGTAACGTAATGTACAAGCACATAACATAAAGATATGAGATACAGTTCACAGCACAGTACTCTGTAATAACAATGAAAATACCATTACAAAAGTATACATTATATAAGAGGTATCCTGAGTATTAAACATAAGAGACATAGCATTAGAATAACTTTCATGTTTTTAATACAGGAGGGTAAAAAAATGAAATGACATGAGAGAGAGAAATAAAGAAGAGGCGATAGAGCAAAACAGAGTAGAAGATGAGTAAGTGAAACAGTTGTCATGTGGGGGCTTGGCATGGGTAGGACCAATTCTTATGTAGATTGTGTTTTAGTTCTAGTTTAAATAGGTGCTTTTGGGAAATGTTTCTTATACTGAGGAGGAGTGTGTTGCAGACGTGCTACTGAGTACTTATAAAGGGACTTTACAATATTCTTTTTAGATTTGTAGATATCAAGGAGGTGTTTGTCAGTTATGCAAAGGTGTCAGAGAGGGGTGTAATAAGATACTAGGTTGGAGAGAGGGGGGCAGGAAGAGGGATTATTCAGAATGGCATGTGTGATATGTCATTGAGGAAGTAGTAATTTTCTGAGAGAATTCAGGCCATTGAAGTGTCTTAATGGCCAGACAGTGATGGGAATTGTGAGGAAGGTTAGTGGCAAATTTGGCTATTTTATTGTATGTTTGTTCAAGTTTGGACAGCAGTATAGATTGAATATTAGTAAGGATAGGGACACTGTAGAGTAGACAAGGTAAGAGGAATGACAAAGCTAGAGAGAGTTTGAAGGAAGGTGCAATGCATTTTTGATTTCTATAAAGCACACTAAGTTTCTGGTGGCTTTTTTTTTTATAGCTTGTTGGATGTGTATGTCAAAATTTAGTTTGTCGTCAATAATGATGCCAAGTAGTTTGGTATGAGGTTTGAGTTTAATGATGGTATTGTTGAGGGAGGTGATGGTAAAGGAGGATTTGTGTTATGCCAGTGTTCTAGGAAAGAAGAAAATAAGTTTTCATTTTTAGGATTTAATGCTAGTTGATTGTCTGAGAGCCATGTTTCAAGAGATGAGAAGGTGTCCTGAGTGAATGCATAGAGATCAGGAAGGGTCTATATTAGAAGAGCGAATGTTTAGATGATTGAACACCTAAACATCGATCTTCCAATATCGAAAGCAAAAAATGGCGAATGGCCGATTTAACGCAGGGAAAGATTTCCCTTGGCCGTTTGCTGGAGTTTGCTATTTCCCCACTGTTGAGCTATCTCGGAGTTGATATATTTAGTTAGGGGGGTGTGGGAGCACAGCCCCCCCATGTTGGGGGTGTGGGGGGGTGAAGCCCCTCACTTAATTTAGATGTAAAGTAATGTTTCTTGTGTTGTAGCCGAGAGGCGTGTTGCCCTGGGACTTTCGACATTGTGCGGTTTGATATTAGAAGATCGATGTTTAGGTGTTCGATCACCTAAACAGTCGGTCTTCTAATATAGACCCAACAGGAATGTTATGAGCAGTGGTGATAAGTGTGGCATCATCGGCATATTGTAGTAGTGTTGAGACCTTACAAGCAGAATGTAGTTTGTTAGTGGAAATATTGAACAAGAGGGGGCCCCAAGATAAATCCTTCAGGAACACCTGTGTTGACTGGAAGGAAGGGGGAGAAGACAGTTTGCCAGCGAATGGATTGTTGCCTATTGGAGAGGTAAGTCCATACTTCTCCACTGTACAGATTTTTGCAGAATGTCCAGATTTTTGCCTCATATTTTTAGTCTGTTCCTCATAAAATTTGTGATTTTCTGGTAAATCATTGGGATGATCTGAGGACTGAAATCACAAAATAATGATATACATTTGAGTTTTAGGCTTCATATCCTTCAAAATAAATGCATGCTAAAACAAATCCTGTTATTCTAGTAACTTTCTAATTTAAAATCTGTCCCTATTTTTGGGCCTTTGTCCCCCCAGTCTGTCAGGTTTTGTCCAGATATTTGGCGCTAAGAGGTTGAGAGGTATAGAGGTAACTGGAAAACCATTTTACAGAGGAGCTAGAGAGATGGAGGTAAGAGAGTTTAGTTAGAAGTTTAGAGTGAGAGACGGTATCAAAGACCTTAGATAGATCAAGGATTAAGCAGGAGATTAGAATGTTGTTGTCACAGGCCTCAGTTACTGTTTTGGTGAAGGAAAGTAGTGCGGTCAATTTATTTGTAGGCTACATTGGGTGGAGCAGAATTTTTTGTTTATCATTGTTGACTAGTTTTTTGACAGGTTTCTAAGTTCTTTGTATCTTTGAAGTAGGGTAGGGAATTTGTTTTTGACCCAGGCTTTCCAGACACTGTCTCTTTTATGCATAGTGGAGCGGGTATGTTTTGTGAGCCAAGGGACAAAGTTAGATTTAGTTTTGATTTTTCTGGTAGGTACCAGTGAATTTACTATGTCTAGAAATATCTTAATGAAATATTTTACAGTCTTGTTGAGAGGAAGATGATGAAGGAAGAACCAGTTTATGGTAGACAATTTAGAGTTAAAGGAATCTGGATTGAAATGGGTAAGTTTGCGACACTCTCTATAGAGGTGTCTTTAAGTGGATTTTGTGAGAATCTGTGGATATATGTAGGGGAATGGTTGCTTAAAGAGTTAGGAAGTGTCCCAGGGTTATCATAAAGGTTAGGATCTGAGGTAAAGATCTAGTCTAGGGTGGGTCAAGAAATGGAGTTTTTGTTAGTCCAAGTGGGGGAGGAGATGAGTTGGTGGAATGTGTGAAGACTGAGACTGAGATTAGGAGATGTAGTTGAAAGTTTAGTCCAGTCTATGTTTACATCACCAAGGATAATGGTTTTGTATGGTACATATTGAGCAAACCATGTGAGAATGTTCTCAAGGATAGGAATGTTATTCTTTGGAGGTATGTAGATAGAGGCTATGGCAATTTTTTTGTGTGAGTTTAGATGACAGTTTCCAATCAGAATCTCAGCAAGCTCAAAGCTAGGTAATAGAAATGGAGATTGGGGAGAGATTAAGTTGTTCAGAGTAGAGGATGGCAACACCTCCACCCCACTTACTGATTCTGTTAGAGCGAAAGATGTTATAACCTGGAGGTAATATTTCACTGTTTGAGATATGCAGTTTTAACCAGGTTCTGACAGGGCTAAGATATGGGGGGAAATGTTAGCAATCCAGCAATGCAGTTCTGTGATTTTATTTCAGGATATGAATATTTAGAGAATAGATATTTAATGCTTTAAGAGAAGGAGAGAGGGTGGGGATGAGAAGTGGAGGGGTGAGGTGTGAGATGTATATTTGAGAGATGCAGTGCCAAATGTCATTACACGTAACAATCATAGTGATGTTACACTTTCTTGTGCACACACATGCATGTGTTGCACAACCTATGACACACAGTACCATCTCTTTCAAACACTGCTTGTTATAAATATTCCAATATACAGTTTCACAAACAGATTGTCCATCTTCTCCTGTGGTGTTTGTGACTAATACAGTACTCTACAGCAGGGGTGTAGCTAGGATTTTCAAATTTGTACTCACAGCTCTCAAACTGTTACCCCCCTTCCCAGCCAAGCTACAGCCATTCTCGTAATTCACGGTTTGCTCTTTAGTGTCGATGAAGAGGCATTCGCTGTAATGCCTCTTCAGTAATATAATATAGATTCACTTAAACTCGGTTCCTTGAATTGAAAATGAACCTGAAAGTCAGTTCTTTGAAAAATGCAGCATGGTAGTTGGGGTAGAGGAGTCATGCTTTTGTTTTCTGTAACTAAGGTACAGGTTTTGAGCTTGAGTAAATTACTAACCACCTGCTACCCCTAACTAGGGTGTTTCATTCACACACACACCCCTACCTACCTTTTAGTGCAAGAAATATGGACAAAGCCTAAAATAAACAGGGACAGATATTAAATAATGCTCTCGTGAACTTAGAAAGTTGTTAGAATAACAGGATTTGTGCTAGTATGAGAAAGTTACTAGAATAACAGGATTTGTGCTAGTATGAATTTTTCTAAAGGACATGAAGTCTGAAACTCAAATGTCTGTCATTATTTAGCAACTTCTGCCTTCAATGATTTTCTAGAAAATACAAAATTTATGAGGAACAGACAAAAAATATGGGGCAAAAATCTGGACATTCTGCAAAATTTGGACAGTTGAGAGGTATGCTAACTACCTACCTCACACACACACACACACACACACACACACACACACACACACACACACACACACACACACACACACACACACACACAAATAATTCTCAACCTCTTAAAGCAACAAACCCATAAATAAAACTGAGGCAAAGGCCCAAAAATAAGGACATTTTTTTTTTACATATTGCTCTTATAAACTTAGAAAGATAATAGAATAGTAGCAGGTCTTGCATTAGTACTAATTTTCTGAAATGTATGAAATCTGAAACTCAAATGTCTGCCATTATTTTCTAACTTCAGTCTTTAATGATTTGCCACTAATTTGCCAGAAAACCGCAATGTTATGAAAAACGGACCAAAAATGTGATGCAAAAATATAAAATTGCCAGACAATACAGCTGGGAACCTGTCAAAGAAGGGATACCATTTTAATATGAGCACTGTTAACTTGAGCAGCTGACAAAATTAGAGAATCTACATGCATTTCTGAAATAAAAGTAATGTATAACTCTGATCATTACAGTTATTTAAAATTGTAAACCCCTCCACATTTTCTTCCAAAATTGCTATTTTGCAGAGGGATTATTAGAGGGAGAGCAACATTTTGAGCCAAAATTGGGGACAGTTGAGAGGTTTGGATATTCCTGATTCTATAAAGTGATTTATTTGCACGTACCTCTCAACCTCTTAATGCAGGAAATCTGGACAAGGCTAAATATATTGGGGGAACATACAAACAGTACTAAAAATTGATCTTGTATACACTTATGACAGTTGATAGAACAGGTCTTGCTTTAGCATGCATTTTTCTGAAGGTTATGACGTCTGAAATTTAATGTCTTTCATTATTTAGTGACTTCATTCCTAAATGATTTGCCAGAAAAGTTTTATTTTGCATTTTACAGCACGAACACCAATATATATCTGCTAAACAAAGCAATGCATTCTCACAATGAAACTAGACTTAGCATTAAAACTTCTCTGCCCTTGAAACTCACATTCATTGAAACAGCATTGAAACCCACATTCAAAGAAAATAAATTTTGCCAGTGGCAGATAAAGATTAACTTTGGGCTGTTTTCAAATCATAGGCCTCTTGCACATGAAACATACACATACTCTTTGATACACCTCCCTGATTGTATTAAATTATATTCCTTGTACAATACAGTATAGTTATTAGAGAGCATTTTAAATTTATTGTTTTGAACATTTTTCCAGTACACAATGAAACAAAATGCATGCACCAATAATGACAAAACAGCCCAATTCAGAACATTTCCATCATAAAAGTCTACTCAAACTTCTACAGTCCACCAGTATCAGTAAGTATGCACAATCTCTGAACTAGTAAAAGCCATCTACATAAATCCACATTAAAAAAAATCTGTGACTAATGAAGAGGTTGCTGCTAGCCAAACTTTATATTTCATTGTTTCATCTACAAATAAAGTGCCTGTTGCCCTTGAGGAATAAATTGCCTATGTTGCATTAAAAAAAATGATACGCTAGTAATATTGCAATAGGGAATGGATGGCAAACTGATAACAGGTTCATAGTTAGTACTAGATATCTTCGCCAAAAAGGACTACATCATCCACCCCCCTTTACAACACAGTACAGTATCAGCAATGCATCTCATTCACCCGATTGCTCCAATGATAATCCATTCACACACACACACACACACACACACACACACACACACACACACACACACACACACACACACACACACACACACACACACACTCCATTGCTTACCTGATAATCTCATTCACCCAATTGCCCCAACGATAATCCATTCGTGCACACTTCCCGCTCGCAGCCAGCCGGACATGACAATAATAATCCATTGCCCCTGCTACACATTTCCCTCTCGCAGCCAGCCGGACATGACATGATGTGAGCTCAGCTCTATGTTTTTGGCGCCCAGCAGCCGGATGTGATGTGAGCTCAGCTCTATGGTTCTGGCGTCCAGCATCCTTAAAGGAGCAATGCTGTTTAAAAAGCTACCCCCTCTTCTAAAGAAGTTGTACTGAAATCAGTACAGTGCATATGCCTCCCGACGTCCCTGCTCTACAGACAGAGTAACTAGATATGGAGGAGGTTCCATACCCAACATGTAAGGTGTGTGTGTGTGTGTGTGTGTGTGTGTGTGTGTGTGTGTGTGTGTGTGTGTGTGTGTGTGTGTGTAAAACACTTGGTGCTGTATCCACTTATCCTGAGAATAATACATTTAACTGGTTTTATCGCAGCATCCTGTATGAAACATGAAACACACTGCTGAAGTCATCCTGACAAAAGTACACTCTCTCTGCTTAAGATTCAAACTTCTCCTGTGGTGCATGAGACTAGTACAGTGCTGTCTTAGACTGTGTGACCTAGCTATGAGGTCAAACCTCACATCAAAGACTTGTGTGTATGCATGAATGTATGTGTAAAACATGTTGCTCTATACACTTCTCCTAAGAAGAATACATTTACCTGTTCTCACAACTCCCTTATCCCAGTTTTTACAACATCTTGTATGAGAGATCATCAAAACAAAAGTGCATTCCTTCCCTTAAAGATCAGACTTCTTTTGTGGCCCTTGTGGCTGGTATAGTGCTTGCTATGTTATGTAACTTGGGATTGTATGAGGTTCAAAGCCTACTATGGAACACTTGTCTGTATTTACAAGTCTGTGCATAGTACTTGGTACAGGATGTGCTTCTCATTAGAAAAATGCATTTAACTATTCTCACAACTCTTTTAACCCAACTTTTACAGCACACTGATGAGGTCATACAGACAAAAGAGCATTCTCTCCCCTTAATAGGCTTCTCCTGTGGCACCTGCAACTATTGCTGTGCTCTCTAGATTGTGCAACTAGATAGGTTAGATGTTCAATGTCCAAAGCAGAAGATGTGAGTATGTCTAATGTATGTTGCTGTCTCCACTTCCCCTGAAGAGAATCCATTTAATTTTGTGCACAGCTCCATTATACCAATTTTTATGGAAGCATCCTATATATAACACACTGATGAGATCATCTTGACAAAAGTGCACTCTCTCCCCTAACTTCAGATCTCTCCTGTTGTGCTTGCAATTATTAAATTGCTCTCTAGATTCTGTAAGTAAGACAGGTAGTAGATTTGATGTGCAACATGGAAGATGTTTGTGTGTAAGTGTGTGTGTGTGTGTGTGTGTGTGTGTGTGTGTGTGTGTGTGTGTGTGTGTGTGTGTGTGTGTGTGTGTGTGTGTGTGTGTGTGTGTGTGTGTGTGAAAGAGTATGTGCTCACTCAACTGTTACGCCGGATGAATGTTTTAAAATGACAGATGACTCTATCATTCCCTAAGCCAAATTTTCACATCCACAACTTCTTTCCAACACAAGGTTGTAGTATGCATACTGTTTGTACTGTAATGATTACAATTTTCTAAACATTACTTAAAGAAAAAATTCTGTTTTTAAGCATTACTCTGTCCACAATTTTTGTAAATCAATACTACAAATAACAGTGTTGTGGTGTGAAATATATCTATTTAATGTTTTTATAGGGAAAGTGGTGCAAACATTTGTTAAGTGGGCTGCGGAAAACATTTCCATTCTTCAAATGGGAGTTATTAGTGGGGCATCAATAAGAGCACATAATTACATTATATTGTCTACCTACACCCTTGGCTCAACACACTGATGAAGTCATTGTCTTGCAAGTGAACTGACGCTATTTAAAAATCATACTTCTCCTGTGGTGCTTGCATATCTTATACTGTTCTCTAGAATGTATAACTATACAGGTGGATGTTTGAAAACAGCAGTGCTTAACTTGTGCAAGTGTGACTGCCAATGAAGTCATGATTGTTTTACACACACCTTTGCTTTAGCAACTTTTATAAACACTAATTGGCTGTAAAACTAATGTTACCACATACATCTCTTTGACAATGCACTGCTGATGTCATCTCATTGTAGAAGCTGTATGTCTCAATTTTGCTCTTTACAATGAGTGTTAAGTAGATAGGTAATGGTTCGATTCCATCACTGCTTCAACAATGTGATGGTTATTACTGTCATATAATGTTGGCCACCTTACAACCACACATATGTATACTTCTAAGTAAGATTGAATTACAGCAACACCCTGTGACACTAGCAAATCCTAGCATCCCAGAGGAAAATACCTTTTTGGCCATATGATGATTACATACTGCTAACATATTTATTTATTTATTTTATTTAACATTTGTTGACCGAGAAAGTCCGACTAGGTTCCACAGAGCCTGTTTTCAGCGGAGACCCGGGGAGAAATGCTCCAGACGCATATCTTTGGAATGTGGGAGGAAACCGGAGTACCCAGTGGAAACCCACGCAAACACAGGGAGAACATGCAAACTCCACACAGAAGGCACCCCAGCCAAGAATCAAACCGGAGAACCTCTTGCCGTGAGGCAACAACGTTAACCACTGCACCACTGCACCGCCCATATCTACAGTATGTCATATTTGGAATGTAATTCTCCTGTGTTGTGTGACATTGATAGTGTGCTCTGTACATTGTGTAACAACAACATATGTGTAGGATGTTTAAGTCCATTTGTGGGCGTGTCTTTCATCCTCATTCTCTGTATACTATTCTGCAAAGACATATATGATGTGCAATTGTAGTGTTATTGTGAACTTTGAACACTTTTTAGTATAAACATCAAACTAATAAACAGTGGTGGTGTCATCCACTTCACTGTGCACTGTCTCAGTTGTACCTCAATGTGGTCATGTGGCTCCTGCAATTCAATCAGTAATGCTTAGTTTGTGATCTTGGGTAGTTATTTGAAATCTATCCATTACTGCTAAGACTACATTGAGTCAATATTATTGTGACTATATGTCACTAACACTGTTGTCAAGCACATTTGATTTGTGCGCCTATAGATGTTAATCCATCTTACAAAAAGCTATGACAACTTTTCATGTAGCAATGTTTTTAGTTAGACTAATGATGGTATTTGATTTCATCTTTCTTACATATACTTAGGAATTGTTATCCTCTGGCATGAGGCAATGAGATAACATGGTGTCTGTTGGCCACAAACACTGTTACTGGCCACAAAAAGGTACTTGCAAATGTGTAGGTGTGATGAGAAGCATGCATATTTAAGTAGCACTGCTGCTGCTCATCCCACTAACATGCTAGCATTGTGTAGGTGCAGCACAATGCCTACATGGTTGTTAATGAATCCCAAAGTATGTGCTTTTTACAAGAAAGGAACACTAGCCTGAAAATCATGGCCCATAGTTCTGGACTTCAGGCCATCTCTTTACCTTCACAGCTATACACCATGCATGAACCTGCTGCATCAGGTCCCTTACTACTACTGCCAGCTGGTCATCATTAGTTGCAGTGAGACTAGAACTCAGAACCGCAGTGACATCATGGGTCACTTCACCACCAGACTGGCACATGATCATGTTGTGCAGAATGCGATATGCAGTAAACATCCTGCATGCCATGGCTGGGTCTTAATGAAGGGCCCAGACTCATCCAGGTACCTAAAATGACTCATCAGGAGGCGGAAAACACTCTTATTGACAATACAGGTCTGGAAAATGAATGTGATATAGGTGTCTTCTGCAGCTCCACTTGGATTTCTCACTGGTGTCAGGAGCCATGGCTTCAGCAGATATCCAGCATCACCTGGCAGACAAAACAAAGGAAATGTTGTTTATTATTCAGCAATACATTTTACCAGGAATAGCTATGCAAATACAATACAAAAAAAGAAATATATTTTCTGTTTACCAACCAAATTACCACAGAGCATAACTACGATGCAGGAAAAGGCAATGATCTAGACAGCTAAGAGTGAGCTAGTGAGACAGATATGATAATCATGTGCACTGTCAGGATGCTGGGCAGAGATGATGTTGATGTATCACTATGCATCACACACTTCCTGCCAATTGATGGAATGGTAACCTTTCCAATTGTGGTACCTCTCACCCAATCCACCAGACAGGACCCTAATTGCAACATAGGTACAGTCTATTGAACATATTACCTCAGCAAAATGTGCCACCCCATAAAAGGCACATAGAATCCTGTCTTGGTCCTGAGGTGACACTGGAAAACAGATGTACTCAACCACACGTGCTAAGAGTACAGCCAGGAACTGCTGCAGTACCCTCAAAGTAGAAGCCTGTGAGATCTCCAACATGTCCCCAGTCTGTCTCTGGAAAGTTCCTGTAGCAAGTATAATGAGGGTTACACATACCCTAGCATCTACAGTGATAGAAAGTTCATGCATTCCTCTAGTACTCCTGTGAGAGTCATGCATACTCACCAAGACCCTTATAATATCCCTGTCCACTCTGAACCAATCAAGTATTTCCTGATTATCAAAATTATAGTGAGTTAGCCTCTGCCTACATCTATGTTTTCTTGGCCAGTGAGCAATGCTGGCTGCAAACAGTTTTGGCTTAGCTAAGATGTTCAGTTCACATGTAGAAATAGCAAGTGACAGCATTTTCATGGACTGCAAATTAGATAGGACTGGCGAGACCTCCCTTTATATAACTTTTGTGTTGATGGGGCAGAAGGTCAGGAACAAAGCTCTATGAATCACAAACAGGTGAGAGAATCCTTCATTAACATACACTGGTTTACATCATTGCTCAAATACATCTCATTATGTGTTCACTTCTTTGGCTTATTCATGACCATCATGCTTTAGCATATGTGGCCTCTATGAATTGTGGCTTAGCTGTACTTATTTGCAGACAGCACAGATAGCCTTAATGACTATGAATACCACCCTTAGATGATATATATTGGTAAACTGGTTATTCTTTATGACTGATGCACAAAACATCCATTAAGGATGCTAAGGGAATTACTGGTTCTAAAAAACAGATGGTCTGCTGGATGTATTTGGGGATTCTTGCTACCAGAAACTCTTCTTCAATGTGTATATCAGGAAAAGTGTGAGGGAAATAAATTGCAGCTTAGTAGCAAATTGGTATATTTTATTCAATCTAAGCTTTTCTGACAGCTGAAACAAGAATTATGCCATCAATGCCTTGTAAGTCATGAAATCTGTATTCTGCAACATTGTTATGGGTAGTCTGTCCAGCTCCCTGATGGGTGTACACAATTACACATAAAACAGAACTGTGAAGTTTACGGTTAACCTACCCTCTGATTATCATCATTGCAAAGCTCTCTAAAATAAACTCAGGTGAATTTTAAATAATGAACTCTATAGACATAATTGCATTCACTTGTAAATCGCTGTATGGAGAAACAGTGTCCTCACCCGGCCAGCCTGCTACCATGGCATAATAGCACTAAAGAACTAAAATTCATGAATGAAAATCTCTTTAATTATGCCAAAAGATCTCAGAAAAATAGATGATAAGCCACAAAGGATATCCATTCTCTCATATTGAAATACACTCCACTCACTCTCTTTTAACAATTGTAGCACATACTACTGATAACAAATGGGATTAAACAAAAATGTTGTGAAAACAGTGACTTGTCTATATTGCAGAAAGCCAGTAAAATGACATTTTTTTAAATAACCACCCCTATATTTGCCATAAAAAAAAACAAACAAAAATTGAGAAACAACACCACTTTAATGTGACACGTAACCTTTCAAATATCAGCAGAGACACATTCATCTCATACCTAAAACAATATAACTAGACTTTCCTAAAGCAACTACTATAAAATGACAGTGCATCTCACTTCAATAATATATTACTAAAAGAAAAAAATTAGTTAAATCAAATCCTGTCCCTGGCTATCCAATCCATGACATGAAACTTAGAGATGCTACATGGAAATCTTGGGCCACAAACAAAACTCATCCAAACTATTAGAATTTCAGAGGGCTTGGGAAAAGAGCCAAATACCACACCAAATTAGAAAAAAAAAATATTACACAAAGCTCCAAAATAAAAATTATCAGAACCCCAAATATGCTGTTTTTTTTTTTAATAAATCAGCTTCTAAATCCTGGCCATTCATTATAACCTTCACCTACACTCATATCTGGTAATTCAACTGGCATTGCTAATAAACTGTATTAAATCAGTCACTTCCTTACTTAACAGCCTCAAAACAAAACAATGCCTTAATATATTGCAAACTCTAATGATTTCCCATACTCTTTCTCTCCAGCCAGTCCCCACTTCTATCAACAAAAAAACTATTTAAACTAAAACCCACCTTGCTGCTACCAAGCAATCTACCTCACAAATATCTAAAACGGAAGTAAAGATCATGACTTACCCTCAGTTCTAATAAACTACTCTGTCAATGAATTTTATGTACCTTCACTATAGAAAAAATGTTACATCCTGCTCATCCACAAAGGTGGTCATTCTACAGAACTAATCAGTTAAAGACCCCTTGCCATCCTCTCCCCCTATCAAAAATATTTGTGAAGTGCATTTAGACCCAACTCCAAAACTATATATTACAAAATCCACTCCTTTCTCCTCCACAGCATAGTTTTTCACTCCCATCACAATACCCACACCACTCTCCTTAACTTCACTAATATTGTTGATATAAAAATATTTTTTTTAAACTTGTATTTGCTCTCTTTCTTTAAATATCCAGAGCTTGTGATACAGTCTCCTACCCTATACTGTTATAAAATCTCTAAAATCTAGCCCTGGACAATACCTTTTTATTTTGTTTTTCTAGTCGCCTCTCTAGCAGACTCCATGCAATAAAATGGCTCCCAGACACTTCATTCTTTCTCCCTTTTGCAATTGAGGTCCCACAAGGATCAATACCGGAACCTATCATGTTCAGCACATTTGTTACTGATTTTGGTTTGGCCAGTAGGAATGCCAGTTTATTACAGTACAAAGACAATTCTACCATAATCTGCTCAGCAAACAACTTTGATTCCCAACAAAACTGACCAGGAATCCTTACCTTTTATAAAAAACTGGTTGATTACCTCCCAGCTATTCCAGAACACTAACAAAAACAAAACAAAACAAAATCTCTTTGATCTCAAACTCCTCTCAATAAAGAAAACATCCTTGTCTATTACCTCTTCCAACAATACCAAATTAGAACTGGTCACACAAATCATAGTATGCGAAATGTACATAGATGAAGACCTAAAATTTGATTTCCGCATTCAGCGCACAGTGAAAAAACATACTAAAAACAACTAGACACTATCTATAGGGCAAAATCATATCTATCTAATATTACAAAATATCATATCACTTCTACCCTCCTAGTAATTACTCTCCTTGCTCAGCACCAATACTAATAAACATTTAACTAACTCAGCTAAACAAACATGAGCAGTAATACAACAAGGTTGCAAAATCTGCAGCCAGTCTATCCCATAGATCATATCACTGTTTGGCCCTAAGAGCCCTCCTGTTGTTTGAACTCCCTCACCAACTCACACACACCCAATTCCCTGTTATCCACAATCTAATAAACAAACTGAATGACTGTCCATCTCTAGCCAGCCTTGTACAGCCATACAACTTACCCTGAAGCTTGCACTCTTCTGACAAAGACCTTCTACATATATCAAAACATAATAACTCTGCAGGCTGTTCCCTCTACTTCCAATTGTCAAAAACCGGGAACTCTATTCTCCTTACAGTAAGACAGTATAGTTTGCTAAAGTCATTCAAACTACAGCTAAAGTCTCATTTAATCAACTCCTGGCTCTGCAAATATGCTACACTTGATTAGCACATCACTCCTTTTCAACCTCATCCACGCTTATCTCCCTCCATATACTCTTCCTTCCTGTAATGTAACTCCGCCCCCTGTTATTCTCCTTCGCACTCAACTCCCCTTGCCTTCTATTTCTCAATTCCTGTTCTCTCGCCAGGATACCTTTTGTAGAACATATTGCTTTCTGATGAAAACAGCAACAATATGGCTGTCTATATACTTTAGCAAATTTGAAATACAGTTGTCCCTCTTGAAAAATGTTGAAAGACTGTCATATGTTATTGCCTTTCAAACATTAATGTCATTTTGCCTATTACTGCTGTTTATACATTGGTGTCTTTCTTCCCATGCCTTCACTGAAAATGAGTCCTCTGCCCAGCTGAACCTTCCCGGTAAACAAAAGCAATAAATAAGTAAATAAATAGTTTTACTTCCTCCCTGCTACATCAGCAATCTGTTTGTTATTAGTTCATAATTTTTTCGCTGTAAAAAAAATGTATAAATTTGCAAAGATATGTGGCTTGCCATTTATTGCACTGCATGTAGCCAATAATTTTGTACACAGGTATTGAGATTGTTGAATCTATGTAGCTCTCCACCTTCCACTTCCATATGCTAATACCATGCTGTGAAATTAGCCATTGGTATGTAATGTAATGCAATCCTAATCTGTCAAACCCTTTTGATTAATGCACCTACTTATACCATTGTTCATGATAAAACTGCATTCTGTAAAATTTGATTAAGTTTTGAATGTATTGTTAGCATATAAATTGATTACTTTATTGCTGACTGTAATGTCTAGTCAATAGAATTGTGACTGTAGAGTGTTTTAGACCAGCACACCCAACCTATTAACAAATGCTAAACAAACAAACACATAAATAAATAAAGCTGAACGGCTATACTGTAAACCTAAAGAGTGCACCATAATATCACACCTAGTTTTATATATCTCTACATCAAGAATTCAACATTTCTGTGGCAGTTTCAGCATTTTTTTTTGCAACTACAGATACTACATTTTATCAGTACACCAAACCTTTGATTTCTCCATAATGTCCATAATAAAGCAACATTTCATTCTGCTGTAAGCATGACTTTTGTTCTCCATCACTTGTGATCTTTTCTTCCTAGTCAAGATTTGTACTGGTAAATTTGTTTAGTATATCAGGGGAATTCAATAAGGCCTACATGGTTGTTTTTCACCATGCACGTGTTGCGGCACACACAGCCGTGGAAAGTTTTAGATTCAATAAGTGCTGTGTAGAGGTGCGCACCATGGTGCAAACAAGGTAAACGCTGTGGCATGCTAATTACAGCAAAAGCAGCTGAATTGCATGCTAATTAACCAATCCAACACAGCTTAGCTATTCAACAAGCTATAAAGCATTGTTGTAGACTCTGTGCTGGTTTTTTTTATGGATTCCAAAATTTTTGGAATACAGATACGGAAAAGAGTCGAGAATTTTAGCTGCTGCTTTAATTCATTTGTATGTGTTACAAGCTGACGCCAATGCTGTTGCTGCTGTTAACAGGGCTAGGCTGAGAAGGAGAAGAGTTTTAAGACCCTGTTTATCTTTTCACAACCTGCATGATGTGGAAATTGTGGAGCTGTACACTGTGGACAGGGACACACTAGAGGAACTCTATGACCTCTTCTGTCCTCATCTCAGAGCCAGAGCCAACTGAGGGGAACACATTTCAGTGAAGACAAAAAGTATGTGTAGCCCTTTGAATCTTAGCTACAGGTACCTTTCAGAGACCAACAGGGGACATGCTGGGGGTGTCGCAGGCATCAGGATCCTCCAGCAATTCTTGAATGTCATGCTCCAACATGCCAGTGACCACATATATTTTCCAGCAGAACAAAAAAGTAACTAGAACCACAAGCAGGGATAAAACAACAGTTGTTCATTCAAAAAGTATAAAGTCCACAACTTACTTGAAAAGTTGCTTTTTTAAAAAAGTAACAGATGTTTATTTCAAAAGTTTAAAATCCACAGCATACTGGAGTTGGTCTGGCATGTCCTTGCCCATGGTCAGATGCAGTGCTGCTACCTGAACCTCACTGATGTCCCTTTATGGGGACACCTAGGACCATGATTCCATGGCCTGCCACATACAGCAATTCATAGGTTCATAGGTTCATAGATAGGTACTTAGCTATTGGCCCTAGGGCCTATACAAGCCTAGCCAAAAAGGTACCCTGGCTTTCGCCACCCCAAGGAAATTATTTTCCTGTGCCCCTGTCAAGCAGAAATACAGAAGTGATCCCTGGGGTGAATTTCCTATTACCCATCCAATCATCAAAATTTTTCTTGAAGATTGCTAATGAGGAGCTCTGTTTGACATAGATAGGTAGTCTGTTCCAGAGTATGGGAAGTCTCTTGGACAGGAATCTATCCCTCCAGCATGTTCTGTTTATTGTGGTGACAAGGTTTAGGTCCCTAGAGCATGTAGCTCAGAGGGATTGGGATTTCTTTAAGTGGAGCATGTCCAACAGCTCTGGGTTTAACATAGCTTTGTATGTTAGGCAGAGATCGCCTCTGAGTAGGCGATATGCGACGGAGTAAAGCTGGAGTTTTTTGAGACAGTCTGCGTAAGGCATCTGTTTGAGGCCAGTAATCCTCTTTGTGAGGTATTTTTGTGGCCTTTCCAGTTGTTGTAGATGTCTTGTGAGGTACATACCAAAAGGGGCATTGTACTCTATAATGGGTCTAATGAGTGATGAGTTGAGGGGAACAAGGACCTCTTTTTTTCTGGATGTGAAACCTTTTGTGATAAGGTGTGCCACGTAGAAGGATTTCCTGACCACTGTGGCAACGTGATTATCAAAGGAGAGACTACTGTCCACCTTTGTCCCAAGGTCTCTTATCACACTTTCAGTGTTACGTAGACTACCACCTATGTGGTAGTTCATGGGTACAGAGTTTTTACCAAAGGGGATGACAATGCACTTTTTGGCATTGAGCCTGAGACCATGGCTTTGACACTAGGCATTTGTCTCAGTGAGGCCCTTTTGTAGGATGTCCACATCGTTAGGAGTTTCGATTATGGCTCCTAGTTTGCAGTCATCTGCGAATTTAGTTAGCCAAAGACCTTCTGTGTTAGCCTGTACTTCAGAGAAGTAGATACCAAACAGGAGAGGACCCAAGACTGAACCCTGTGTTACTCCACTTGTCACTGGTCTAAAGTCTGATTTGGAGTCTGCTACTTTCACAGAGTGGGTTCTGTCAGTAAGCCAGTTGGCAACCCATCTTGTGACACAGGGATTTATACCTAGTTTAGTGAGTTTATCTATAATTCCAGAGTGGGGGATGGTGTTGAACGCCTTGGCAAGATCTAGATTCACTAATGGAGCAGTGGAAGTACTGCCACTATCGGAGTGTGATCAGGCACAGCCACTTTAGCTGACAACAGATAATGTGGCTCACCTATGCCCTTGAGGATGCAGTTCCCCTCCCAGTAGATGTTCCATCATAGACACTGCTCGTTCCATAACAGACACCCCTCAGTCCATCACAGACACCCCTCTTTTCAATGTGTCATTCATTCAATCTAGTGAATCAACAATGAAGTGGAGGGAGTCATGCATGTCAGACTGTGCCACATTCACAACCCTTATCATTTTTCTGAAGCACCTACGGGAATGCGCCTGTGCCTCCATATGTTGAGTGGCATGGGAAGAGACACCTGCAACAGGTGGATGTGGGACTGCAGGCCTTTTCCGAGCACCCTTATCAATCCTCTTGTGTGGCACTTCCCCATAATTTGGCAATGGCCAGACTCAATAGGCACTGAAGCTGCAGTAGCCACACTTCTGTTATCAATTTCCTTGCCCTCCACCTGTCCAATATCTGTGGGCTCACTGGAATGGATAGGTGCAGTTCTACTGGCTGTGTCTGAAGGACATGCATGGGATGGCGGTCTGTAAACCTCTGTGTCAGATTCAACTTCTACACCCCCTGACTGTGCCTCAGTTTGGTCACCATCATCATCAGAGTCTGCTGATATACTGACATCAGGTGGAGCAGGGCCCACACTCCCACTGTCATAATCACCTGTGATAAAAAGCATGAAACACAGGAATACAGTAATACCTGCACTACTATGGTGCAATACATGCTAACAAACTAACAGTGCTGCCACTATTACAGACAGTACAGCAATACACACAATATGCCTTCGATCAACATCACACACTACAATATTTCTTTAAATTGCTCAGCAGTACAGAAATAAAAATGTTTGCCTAACCATATAAGATACTCCTCTGTAGTCCAGATGGTCCCAGAAAATGTTAAGCAAGAGGTAAGGGCAACATTGTCACAATTAACAGTGACACAGGGGGTAATACATTTACACTTTTATATGTCCATTAACTATAATTTCAACAAGAACATGGCTGACAACTTTAACCTAAGCTTATATCTTTAGCAATATTCAATCCCCCAAAAAAGACATGTGACATGGAATTAACTTATTGATTTCCATTGTTTTACTATACAACAGTATTCAACTGTTCAGATATCAGAGCCTACCTGAAAGCTCCTCCTGGGGCATGTTTGCTGTCTTAGAAACTGTTCCTCTGCTATCCAGGACATGCTGTACTGCAATTGCCTGGGAGCTGTCTGGATCTCTGATATTGGCTAGGAACTTTTCATTGGGAGTTAGTGGTGGTTCCCTAGCAGGCCTTCCCTGGTAACCATCTGGTCATGGCCAACTGCATCTGCTCTTCTCCATGCAGATGTGATCATGTCAGTGGCTCTGTCGTGCACCTGCTTGTATGTCCTGCCATGGCCACAGATGGCACTGGCATCATCTACTATCTGCTGCCATATTTGTATCTTATGTGTCATATCTCCATATCCACTTTCCAGCAGCAAACACCATGTTGCCAAAAGCCATCCAAAATAATTTGGTTCTCGGCACTGGTGAAGGGGGGGCTTCTGTGGATTGACACGCCTGGGTGGCATACTCATAGGTGTTCTAAAAGACAACAGAAGAATAATACACATAAATATCACATAAGTATAAAATAACAGTTTCCAGATAAAACAGAAAAGGTATTACCCACTGGAGAAACATAAAAAAAACAGTCTAGAGATGCCAAATACTAACAATAGGTAGGATGCAAAACAAGAAGAGTAACATATCCTTGTTTGTGCCATAATAGTAACTCATATTTCTCCCCCCCAAAACAACAATCCATCCTTGTTTTAGCTATAATAGTAACTCACCTTTGATCCCCCCAAAAGAACAGTCCATCCTTGTTTGTGCCATAACAATAACTCACCTTTGCTTCCCCCCAAAAGAACAGGAAAATGACACATTTTGCTAACACACCATCTTTGAAATGCTACAAAATCTATCAAAGGAACTGTCCCCGAAACATATGTACATATTAATTACAACACATTCCATTTACATGTACTGGCAATCATCTACACCTCTGAAATGGCTTAGTAACATGCTATCAGAACACTTCTAAGTAATACATACAGATAAAAGTGTAAAATCGTTTGCTTCAGAATTTTCTTAAATACATTTCAGCATATGTAGTATGTAGCTGAACAAATGGAAGCATACCTTATGAAGTTCAACACTGCTCTGTGCAGACATATCTCAAAGTAATAGCATATTTCACTCTTCTCCAAATAAACAAGTTTCCTCACCATCAGTTTGCCTAGCTACATGGTTGCCTTTTTATATGGTGTAGATTTATGGCTGTCAGAATGGGGAAGATGCAGATGAGGCATGAACTCATTAGAATTGCTGAATCAAAAAAAATGGATCTGTGTAGGGATGTCAACATAGTGCAGTCACTCCCTCATTATTTGGTTTTAATGGCTTGCAACTGTGACAGATTAGTGTATGGGAGAAGGAAAACACAACAGCACTGCAGACTGCCTTACTTCCCGTAGATGTGTCAGGTCACATCTACAAAGTGTTAGATGTAAGTTTGGGAATGTAAGTAAACAGCATACAAGTCACAGGTTGTGTTCCTTTAGATCCAACCTCCCTTTCATTTTGTGGCAATTGCATATGATTTTATTTCCACTTAATATCATCACGCATTTTAAGGCCAATGATATAGAATGGCTTACCATGGTTTACCTTTAAAATGTTGATGGCAGGAATGTTGAGCCCGCTTCAGCGAACTCCAAAGTGCGCCTTCTCAAAACCTTGAATTCTGAAGTTCTGAACCGCAAAATCTCGCCCCCTTTTTGACCCATGGCAGCACTTGTTTGTAGGTGTGGCATGGTCAGAAATGTGAAAATTCAAGGTTTTTTTGCTGTTTTGAATTTTTCGTGGTTCCGGGTTCGTGGAAATGGTTCAGTGATATGGCTGTTCGTGACTGATCAGTCGACATTATAAAGATAAACCCTTACACACTGCATGTCTCAGATTACTGCTTAGATACATGAAGAATGGCCAACAAACACAGAAATGTAATACAGAGCTATATATTTGCAAGCAATAATCATGACAGGTTGTGTGATCATTAGGTGCAGTACATCCAAAACTATTAAATGTGCAAATAAAACTTGCTTGGCTTTATATCACTGTAAATGCTGTTGCAGTTGGTTCTGTGCATATTCAGTGAAGTTCCTTGCTGCAAAGCAATTTGTGTGGTAAAGCGGGATAAGGTACCCATCCTGTGTTCTGAAGGTGCATTAGAATGAATGTTCAAATCCATACCCATGTAGTAATATCTCATTTGTACTAGCATTTTCTACTATATATATCATAAGTTGCTTTTCCTCATTTCAAGTACCTCTCCCTTTTCTTTCTTTTTTCTTTTTTTTTAATTAGTCAGTGCTTGCACGATGTACCACTTAGCACAATCATAGGAACTAGAGAAAAGTGAATGCCAGGTTTGGCTGTGCTTATCTCATTTGCGAGAAGCACGGCACTGCACAAACTGGATAACTGTCCAGACAGGACCCAGACAGCCAAAAATAGAAACTAGATGCATACTATTGGGCACTGTGAAAAACCAATAAGTGACGTTGCACTGCAGTTAACAGTGATACCTTATGAATGATTAGTAAA
This sequence comes from Protopterus annectens, assembly GCF_019279795.1. Lineage (NCBI taxonomy): Eukaryota > Metazoa > Chordata > Ceratodontiformes > Protopteridae > Protopterus > Protopterus annectens. The sequence continues at coordinate 183,074,837 of NC_056750.1, read as the reverse complement.
ATAGGGAATGTCATGTAACTTTTCCTGTGGCAGCAGGTGTAAGTATAGGGCTGGAATACAGATCATCCTGGGTTCTAGTACAGGGTGTGCAACCTTTGCTTTACACTTGTGGCATTGCAGTATATAGCAATGAACTGCAACATAGATAAGTGCTATCTCAACCATTTTTTGGCAAGAGGTGTAAGTGTATGACTGCCATGCACATGGTCCTGGGTTTGAATACAGCATATTCTATACAGTTTTACTGTTGTTCTACTTCCCATTGTAGTCACTGTCACTTATAACACTAGACATTATGTAGCTGATATTAATTATATAGATGAGGGCTGAGGCACTAGTGTTGTGTCAGTTATGCATTTATTTATCTATGTATTGTCACATTTATTCCCAAATCTACGACTGTGGGTATATTGCGTACTACATTCTTGCAAGTGTATGTCTGCTATCTGGACTGCCATGGTCTTCACATTTGTCTAACACACATACACAACTGCCTGTACATCCAATAACCCTGAATTTGCTTTGCTTGCTACTGTTGCACTCCACTTACCATCACACAGACACAATACTCAGAGGGGTGCATTGCTGAGCACTGTGTTTGCATGATGGTAAGTGGAGTGCAACTTTTTCAAAGCTTGTGCACACTCCCAGTAAACTTGATGACTGGAATTGATGGGAATGCATCATTTTCTGTTGCTCTAGATCCATGAAAGACATGGCAGGCATTTGTGGGAAAGGTGTCAGGTTTAGGGCACAGAGGTGGAGTGTCCAGGAGTCAAATATTTACATTGGACTCCTAGTTAAGAAGTACAGTGTCAGGATTCTGCAGGGGGACTATTCTGGCTCCCAGTAAAAGTCAGATGCTTGGGATAATGTAGCCTGGGCTGTAACCAGTGCCACCAGTATCCGCCACACTGGTGAACAATCTAGACATCACTACAATGACCTCCAGAGGAGGAAGTGGGATACCCTTGACCTTTGGATCCAGGAATTTAGGACTGCTTACATCCCACACCTGTGTAGGTATTAACTACAGATAGTACTTGTAAAACCTAAAAGCTGAATATAGGCAAGACTGGTATTCATTATGATATTCTGTTCTGTTTTTTTCCCAGCTGCACATGATCATGAGGTAAATGTGCGAACCCATGAGGCTAGATTGGTGAGGATGAGGGAAGAATGTGGTATGTATGCAGCACAGTAGTAATGTTATTCCAGCATTAAAAGTTAAAGATAACTTGTTTTGCTATTTTATAGAATTGTATCAAACTGGGCATGCATATCTCAACTGTAAAAGCAAGTATGCATGCATTAGTCTGTAGCACAAACCAAAATTACAATATTATACTTTATTCAGAGGTTGTGGGTTCCAATGCCACACTTCCCAAATATACAGTACTGTTACTTCTGCAATTTCTATTTAAATTAAATTAAAGCTCTATACCAGTGGCACAAATGCCCTGCTGGAAAGTGTAATCTGTATAACTGAGACATGCATATGTGCAATATATGCACATGTCAAAGAGTATTCATTGCAGTCTGTAGTATAGTGTGCATCTGTTAGGAGCTGGTAATCTTAAAAGTAAAAGTTAAGATATTAGTCAATTAATTGTATCAATGCATTGTATGAATATATATATGAATATGAAGGTACTAAGTTTATCTCTTTTTTCTCTCTCATCCCAACCCTTCTCTTCTCTTTTTTTACTTTATTTTTATTTTATTTTATTTATTTTTTTATTACTTGTCATCAAAATGTGTCCATGTCATTCATGTGTATCACATCAGTAAATACTCCGCAGCATAGCAAGAAAGGCCTGTCCCACAGGTTCCACCTGTCCCCCCAATGGCTCCAGCCCCATTGCCCAGCACATCTGGAAGCTAACCTGGCACTGCATCTGCTGCCCCTGCACTACCTGCCCTCTCAGGTAGTCCTTTCTAGGAGGTTGGTCCAGTGGTGCCCTCTAAGAGCAGTGTCAGAGGTGGTGATTCTATCACTCGAGCTGAAATGCCAGGGATTTTGTGTAGGGTTGTGCAACTCACTGTTGGTGCACACCTACATTGGCTGGAGAGGATGCTCTCCCTCATTTTATGTAATACCAGGAGGAGGAGGAGACACAGATGTCAGGCACTCCAGCCAGCAGTGAAGTGAGGTGACAGTGATGACAGTCCAGTGGGTAAGAACTCAATTCTAGCTTGATGACCAAGGGTTCAGGATGTCCCTACTGCCACCCCAGTATATGGTGTCTATCCACATCTGTGTCCATCACTGTCCATATCTCTTGACATGTTTGTTTTGTCTGTCTGCAATTGCTTCCTCATCCACCCAACTTACCTCACCCAGACATTCCTCCATCCCTTCCCCAACATTTCTGTCTTTTTAAAAAAAAAAAAATGGGCTCCTCCAAAAAAAAAAATGTCCTATACATAGCTCTACATTTTGCACGTGTTTTCTTGATACACTTGATTCTGTCCAAATGGCTATACAACATGATTGTGTTGTAGTCACCCCTCTCTCTGGAGGTGACAGTCCAAATTCAGTTAATATTTTCCAGATAGCTATGGTTCTTTCCTACCTCCCTCCTGCACATTCTTGCCCTGATTTCTCTTTGTTCTTCCCCCTGCATGCTCCCCATTTCACCAGTGTCCAATCTTCCCCATTTCTTTTCTTTAATGCATTATTGTGCAATGGTGCACATCATGCACCAACATCCAGCAACTGTAGTGTGAAAGAGGTTAAAAGTATTACATACAGCTGTATTCAATCTCAGTACCATCTGGCCCCAAAAAATGAATGTATCACTGCATTAACTGCATTAACACATGCTACTACAGAGTCAGTTAAGTAGCAGGTATATTCCAGTGTCCCAATACTAACTGTCAGACTTTATTCTTTCCCTCCTTGTTCTGCATTTCACAACTTTAGCATCTACCCCATTTTAACACCTTTAATCTGGTCAAAAAATAGAATCACACATAACACACATAAGTAGTAGAAAAAGCAATGGATCCCTTCACTTTTTGGCTCCATGTTTGCGAGGAGGTGTGCATCACTCACCAATGTGCAGTGATGGTGAGCGGCAGCAAATCAGCAACACATCTGTATA